>NC_081412.1:455639869-456010702 GCF_030272615.1 Cryptomeria japonica
CATGTAGTGGCAAGTTGCTTGTAGTTCTATATCGTGTAAGGCCTAATGGAGGTGGTGAAATTTTGGCTATGTACCTCCTCCCGACACGTATAAATTTATGCGAGGTTGAGGGGGGTAAGTTGTGCATTGGTGTCTATCCTACCTCTTGTCGTCATTTGAAAATTGACTAAGTGATCAAGAACCAAGGGGGTAATTTCATGTACGAGGTAGTGCTAGTAAAGGCTAGGTTTGTGCAAGGCCTAGGTGGAAGAAGAGATAAAATTTGATTAAGCCCTTTGGGCATGTATGAATTTGTGCATGTGACCCTCCTAAACCCGCCATTGCATGTCAAGGTCTAAAATGTTCTCTAATATACTTATGCAGGTCTACCCCTCTATTGCGCTCTCTTCCATAGGTTGTGCAGGTCAACTCCTAGAATGAGCTCATCAAATGGAGTTGTACAAAGCAACCCCTAGATCCTGCCATGCATGTGTCCTGCTAGAATTTGCTCAAACCTTTTGGTAAATGCACACAAGCCATCAAATCCCGACCAATTTGTGCAAAGTCTTGTCTAAGATGTGCTCATGTTTTTCACCACCCAATGTGAGCTTGACCTAGTGCATACATGAGGATTGAGATACGCTTATGAGGTGGAGTGATGAGTTTCTTTATGCAAGTGTACTTACAACATGTGCCTTGTAATCTATGCATGGGTGACCTTCAAATCTGCCCAACACTTATAACTTTTGTGGAAACACTTGGTTGAGGTTTGCTCTCCTAATGTTTTTGTGTAAAAACCCCCTTCAAATCCGTCATGCAACCTAGGGGTCTAAATCCGCTCGAGGGCATGAAGGATAAACGAAGTCTAATGAAGAATAAAGTCAACTTCAAGATGTTATGCAAACAATCCTCCTAAACTCGCTATACAAAGCTACCTTCAAGATGTGCTCAAGGGGGAAAGTTGTTGTTGCAAGGTGTTGAATATTGTTGATCAACCTCCTAAGTCTGCCAATGCTGAGTGCACAATTGTAGAACAAGGGTGAAATTCCGCGAATGAGTGAAATTGCAATATACCCTATCAAACCCGCCAATGATTCCAAGGATGTGTGTTGTGCAGACCTACCCTCTAAGCCCGCTCCACAATCTCATCCTTCTGATGCACTCAGCTGAGATGACTTGGTGCTAGGGTATAACTTAAACCTGCTGCCTCTTTGTGCAAAGACATGTTTCATATGCATCAGCAAGAAACTCAGGCCTAAGACAATCAGACTAGACCTAAAGAATGAGCAGTTGGTCTTAAGAAGGAAAAAACTGGTCTTAAAATCAGGCCTGCGAACCTAAATCAGACCTGCAAACAATGAAATTAGACCTTGACAAGATAAGAATCAGATCTAAGTATTAACAATGAGATCTGCAGAGATAAAGTCAGCCCTAAATGTTTTGTGTAAATGCACCTACAATCTGCACGGTGTATGGGCACTTCTGATTTGCGCTCAAAGGGGAGGTTGATATTCAAACCAGACCTAATCCTAATCAAGTGCAGATCCTAAATGCAGAGCAGAGGGCTTCCGGTTGATGGTGAATGATGGTGAAATGGAGCACTTAGCCAATATTTATACCATGACAAGCAATGAATCAAACCCTAGCCGACTTGACTCTCAAAAGAAAAAAATAAATCAAATAAACTTTATCTGAGTCAGCTAAGATGCAAGGGATCAACGCCTCACTTTGTGCACAAGAAGGCCCTAAATGTGCTTTGCATTGTGCATTCAACCTACTTAAACCCGCTCAGCAAAATAAAACTTCCTAGGTCGGTCCTTAACAAAAGAGAAATTTTTAAATTTTTGATGCCTGGGCAGCCGACCTACATTCTGTATTCAATCAATTTAGTTTCAAACAAAAATTTGTGCAAGTTGTTTGGATGAAGGTGTGCTTTGACAAGTGTTACAGAGCCCTATAAGTAAGGATCAAATTCATCCCTTCAAACAACAAATTCAAGTCTAATTCGCAGCAAACAATCAGCAGAGCAGACCTGCAAATAAAGTGCAAAAATCAAGGTGAAGTGAAGGGAGAAGACTTACAGATCAGAATAAGGAGCAGAGGATCAGACTATCAAACTTAGGCAATTTTTGTATCAGTAATTTGGATTAGGTCTGATTTTACAAGCAGAAAATTGTTTCAGAATTGAAAATTCAAATTGAAGAGGGTATTGAGGGGTATTGTGTGTGAGGTTACTCTTTTTTATTCCTTAATGTTTTTGATCCAAGGATTCCTTTGTTTTTCAGGTCAAGAGCCAGCAGTAGGATGCATGGAGCATGGAGGGGAACGCATCAATATGAAGGGCAAGGTCTACAAACTGAAGGTGCAAGAGGCTTGAGGCAACATTTCTCAAATCAAGGTTATCTTAACCTCAGAAAGCACAAGGAGGCTATGTAGATCAACACATGGAAGAGGCTTCAAGGTGTGAAGGAAGAGATCAAGGATTACATTGCAAAGATGCAGGACTTCAAGCATTCCAATAACCGCAACATGGGAGGCTGCTTCACAACATCAAATCTGCTATAAGGCGTCGAGCACTTACACATCAACATCTACAAGTTTAAGATGGCAACATGAGGAACTCAACACATTCAAAGCTTTCATTACATCACGAGTGAATAAGGTATCATGATTCAAAGCAAGGAGGGAGTTAACATACACACCTCACACTTTCAACATCACACTACATAGGGAGACAAGTTTGAGAACTTCAAGATGAGGATTCAACATAGAAAACATAAGACTATCTTGAATTTCCTTTAGAAATCCAAGAACAAGAGTCATTACAAGGAAATAATCCTGGTTGTGCAACATGGAGATACCCTACATCAAGGCAAGTAATTCAAGTTTAAGTAGGGATCAATTCAAGGATCAAGTTACAATACTACATGAGTCCGAGGTTCCCAAGCAAGAAGATAAACTTGCTCATATGATCAAGCATAAGTATCACTAGATTAGGGAAAACATCATCAAGCATATGCTACATCAGGCGCATGTTCACATTTCAAGACTAAGGACTATCTGGAGGAAGGATGTTAGAGGTGAAATTCATCACACAAGGAAGATTCCCAAGTTAGGAGAAGATTGAAAAGCAAGTGTGATCAAGTTAGATAGTTTCACAAGAGTTAAGCAAAGTTGACTTGATCACAAAGATGATGCGATTTGGGAATATGCCCCATCTTCATCACATTGAGAAATTGGATAATGTAGCTACAACACTTGTAGAAGAAAAAAATTCGAGAGGATGGTGCACCTAAGTATTATGAAGATGACAATATGGACCAATTAGGTGTCTATGAAGAAGAGGATTTATTCCAATATGATCATGACAGCTACAATGTTTAGTATGAGCTACCAAAAAGGGATTTTAATCAACTCAAGGAGATGATTTAGTAGAGATACAAAAGAGCTAGTCTATCTAATGAAGTCATTAAATTGCTCACTGAAATAGTTATCTTACAAGTATAAATTGATTACCAAGAAATAGCAAGTAGGTGCCAATATTCAAGCTAGAGGTGTTTTTGTTCCAAATACATCAGTTGCACAAATAGGAAATGGAAAACAAAATGATGACAATGTAGAACAAAGTGAAAATAGGATTGGAAGGAAGTCACTGCCCAGAAAGAAGATTCGTAGAATCTCTAGTTTACATTCATTCAAGGAAACTCAAGAAGCATGAACATGTCAAGGCAAGGCAAAACGATAAAAGGTCAATGGTGATGCTGAAACCCATGTGTGTGCAAATGATTAATTTCCCTCCATAAGGTGGTGTTAAGATTTGTACAAAACAATCAATATCCAAGCTGCCTAGAATAGGTTACAATACTAACATGCAATGATATCTTGGGCATTGATCTGCCAGCCAGGCATCTATAGTCCTGACTGAGATACCTCTAATTCCTTCTAAGCATAGCTCTATTATCTGCTAGGCATCTATAGCCTTGATAGAGATACTTGAATTATTTACATGGATAGAGTTTGTGCAATATTAGTATTACCCTTATTTTTCTTATATTTTATGCAATATTTCTCTTATATATATGTATGTCTATCTATATATATACATATAGAGATACATGAAAAAATGTAGATATATAAATTGTAAGGTGGGGGGATTAGGATTCACAAGTCTATACATGCAAACCGGGAATCTATTTCACGACTATCGGTTACATTGGAAGGTGAATGATCCACTAGGCTCAAGATGGTTTAAGCACAAAGTGGATGCAATGGTCCTTTGCTATGGGGGAATATGACTGTGTAAATTGTAAATGAGGAATGCAAGAAATAGATCCAAATAGGTTGAAATGACAGTTTCAGCATGCACAAGAAGACAGTAAACTGGCAGAACAATTCCAGAATAAGATCCAGCAAAGCAGACTGTAACTAACCTGCAGTCTGAATTTCAGGCAGAAGTGGAGCGAGTGAGGCGCCAAGCTCGACCTACTCTCAGGCCTAAGGCACCCTGCTTGGTCCACTTTTGGCAATTTCAGCTCCAATGAATTGCAATTTGTAGCTTTCCTCCTGCTTGCTTTGTACTTGTTTCTGCGGGTTTGTCACCTGTTCCTACACACAGATTAGAGAGAACATGTTGGGTAGAAAGGGGTTTGCCTAAGTCAAACCCCAATTTTAGGAATTAACCTTGAAATTGAATTGAATTAAACTTGAAATGAAGCAGAGGCTAGAACTGAAAATGGAATGTTAATACCTTCATAAACCTTCTTGGTATCAAAATGCTCATAAATATGATGATGTTGACTTGAATGTAGTTGACTTTAGGAATAGAAGATCATGGATGACATCACAAATGCATAGATATGTAAATTACTCCTAATCTTCAATGCCTTGATGCTTGATCTCTTGCTCTTGAGGACTTGAGATGTGAAATTGGTATCATATTGACATCTTCCTTCCACTATAGTTCGTGATTACGTGATTACCTAAAATGAGGGAGGATACCTTGCTTATGTACCTCTCCCAAGCATTTTGGGGTGCAAAATTCGAAGAAAGCCGACATAGGAAAAGATTTCTTGCTCAACCAAGTTGACTGTTAAGTGGTTTAAATTTGGGGCCAAACATTGGGGAGAAAAGCAGCTTGATTGGCCTGCTCCTGGGAGCAGGTCGTCCTAGGCGCCATGCTCCCTCCAATGTGGCCTCAAATTGGGATCTAATGTCCAAAATGGGAAGGAGAAGCCAAAATGAGATGCTAAAATAGGGTTGGATCAAGCATGTCGGGCACAAAAGGCCAAGATTACTGAAATAGGGCCTAGATAAGCAAGAAATTGCATAGGTATGCAATTTATGATGCTACATAAACATATACAATTATATATACAAATGTATATACATAGGATGTTATAGCATTCAATTTACAAAAAGCTAGGAGAGACATTTAGTGGGTAAGTAGATCATAAAAAGTGCAAATAATAGCCAATTACCATAAAATATGCATGTGGTGAACGAAAACATTAGAAACAAATAAGAGAATAAAGAACCTAACTATTAATAGGATCAAAGCAATAGTGCAGACACAAGCAATTGAGGCACACAATGGGGATAGCGGAGAAAAGATATTAATACACATATGAAGAGGTCTACGTGTGTAACTATGAGAAAGGAAAAGGGACAAATAAATAAAAAACATAGAAAGGAAAAAGGTACCACAAACATAGGATAGGAAAGGCAAAGGGATAACCAAGATTACAAACAAAAGGCTAGAGAGATCATGATTTAGGAAAAGAAAACAATATGGAAAAAGTAAACCTAAAAACAAGGAAAAAGGAAAGGACAAGAGAGGAGAGAGGAATAGGGAGAAAGCAAGGAAATATGGAAACCAAAAGAAAGGCAAGTGGAGAGAGAATGGGAAAGGGGTCAATAAGAAACATGTTAATTGCATGCAAACATAAGGACCAAGAGAATCAAAATGAGTAGGGTGCCAAGGAAGGAGACAAGGACTCAAAAGGACAAACTTGAGAGGAGAAGAGACTCACTTGAATGGTCTTGAAAGAAAGGGAGGGCAGAAATAGATAAAGGAGGGGTAAAAAGGAGGAGTAGATGAGGTAGGCAAGAGACAGGAGGCATGCGTGGGGTAGAAGTGGGAGACAGCCTCTTTTGAGGTGAGTTAGAAAGCGCTGTCAAGAAAAATTTAAACTCCAACCACCATTGTAATTGAGATTGAAGGGGTGGTGGTTAATTTCAACACCCTCTTTAACTTTTCTCTTGAAGAAGTTGTCTTCTTTGGCCAGGATCTGGGTGTCTTCTAAAGGGACATGGTTTTTGGTCTTAGAGGAGTGCTTAGCAAGGGCAAATTTCAAGACTAGCTCATGCTTTATGTCCACATAATGCTCTTTGATTTTGGTGCTAGCAAAGCATCCCATCTCCCCATTGTAAAGGGTGCCATTTGAGCAAACCACTTTGTAGACACTTGAGTGGAGAAGAACTCTAGGGTCTTTAGTGGAGGAGATGTGCTTACTTAGAGTGCAAAAGGGATTGAAGGTGTAGTAGAAGCCGTTTTTAAGAAAGATCTTGGATGTTTTGTTGGAGAGGCCTTCTATGTAGGGGAGAGACGCATTTGGGACATTACAAGGGGAAACATCCTTGAAGGTCGGGTTGTGACAGGATTTGACTTTATTGAATGCACTTGAGATGTGCTTTCTTTTGTATTTATTGAATCTATGTTGTCATTCATCTTAAATCAGAACATTATTAATGTAAACTGTATTATTCAGATATAACTCTTCAATTGATAATCATGATCCTTAATCACCATAAAATCCTGAGGGTTTTTGCCCTAACATTGGTATTTAGCAAAATGAAAAATTGTAGGGTATTATAGAATAACCTAGGACATTCCTTTCTATAGCTAACTAAATGTACAAGTCTCTAGCATGGGGAGGTTAAAGTAAATTTCTGTCTAAAATAGCCCCTCGTAATGCACTCCTAAATTGCTAGTTTAATATTTGAAACTGAGGTTTTACAAATATTTATTCTAATGTATTGTCAAATGTGCTAGGCTTGACAAATTTTACAGGATTTAGTTGTAGGATACATGGGAGTGCCAAAATATGCAGGGATAAGCATGACTCAACACCCTCAGTATATTACAGTTCGGTAAGTCTTTCCATGGCTTCTTCATTCAAATTCAACCTTTAGGGAATTGATTATATATCCATAGAGTAGAAACTAATTTTTCCTAACTGTTCATTGGATCGTCTCAAAGGTAGGAACAAAAGTCAAAGAAAAACGCTTGATATAAAATATTAAAAAATAAATATTAAATTTATTTAATGACTGCCTTATTGAGAGGATATATACCCATGAAAAAGAAGTTGCTTGAAGTTGATTTGTTAGTCATTTATTTTAATGGCAGGAATAGAAGAGGAAGGGAAATGCTTAATTTAGTTCGTGATCTCTTGGAAATATCTCCAACCGTCAGCAATGTATGTTAAATGAATTATTTTTTTGGCTGATTTTATTTTTGCTGTGAGCATGCCTAGTAGATTGTGTTTCTGAAGGCTTTTCGTTGTAGTATGCAGATGCAACTTGTAAAGTTACATTTTCATGAGTAATGATCGGTATTCTACAGGGAAAGCGACAGGCATTTGTTATGGAAACAGTTAAAGCTGATGACAAAGCAAAAACTGGTATAACTTGCCCGTTTACTTCAATTGAATCTTGGCCTTATGGTCAGAGTGCATAAACATGGATAGACATATGAAACTTGTTTTAGACATTGTTTTTAGGATGAATGTTGACAATTTGTTCATACTATCAGATTGCTAACGTCTAACATATTCCTTTGCTACCATTCTAAGCATGATCTATTATTCCCTTATGCTTTTTCTAACATTGACTTCATTGGTTTTTTTTGGGCTGGTAAGAATATGTGTCATAAATGATTTTAGTATCACGTGTTCCTTTTAACTGGAACTTTGCATCTCTTTTTTGGTTTTTTAGTTGTTGTGGCTAAACTAATACTGTGCCGATAGCTTCCAATTATAAACTTATTCCCTTCTCTTTTCACAGAAAAGGGAAACTCCCAACCAGCTTCCAGATTTATCGGGAACATCATTGCTTTTCTTTTAAACTTGGTAAGCATACTCTTTGCTTCATTTATTTATTTATTTTTAGATAATTTTAGTTGTGCCAAAGTAAAGACAATTCACTGTCAAAATAGCATTTCCTTCTACAGTGAAAACTAACAAGTAGATTCTAGGAAACAGGATAGTTGGCATGTAAAATGCACTACATTAAGAGCTCAAATCTGTTTGTTCAAATACAGAACAAACCTACTCAGTTAGCATAGTGCCATTTGTGTGCCAAATACCCCTTCTTGGAAGGTATGCCAACTATGAGATTGATTTTATTCTTGGTTGGCAGATTGGACCCAAAGGTCTAGAGTTTGGTCGATATTCCCTGGACTATCATACAATACGTAATTATTTGCATGTATCCCGTAGTTGGGGTAAGCAAAGGTAGGCCATCTGCTCTCCTCAGTTTTCCATTGATATTGTAAATGGGAGTTGGTCTACTTTTTTAATTGAAAATCAGTGTTCAAACTTGGTTGGCATATTCCTTTTATAGGTTGCAATATACATGGAAGTCCTTGTGAGTAGTGACTTTATTTACCTAAAGAAAAAGAATTGTGGCAGGTTATAACCTTTGTTTCTACTTGTTTGCAGGGCTGAAAGGCACATTCCTTCTTATGCAAAGAAAATTATTGACATGTACAATGTCAAAGGAGAAATTGATAAGCTGCTTTCGAAAAAATAAATAAAGAAATAAGAAATGATAAATTGAAAACAAAAATATTGTTAATCAAGTAAAGATATATAAATTGTAAAATAAATAGAGAATCATTTTTTGTCATTTTGTAAAGATATATTTATTTTTTGTTGTTATGTATGTCAGTCTTTATTACCTCTACAAAGATTTTATATATAATTGCCTATTTTATTTTAAGTTAATTTTTTATTTCTCATAGTTTTATGACTTTATTAATAGTATAATTTCAATATTGTTCAATTCCAAAAAAAATAAAATTATATACGTTCTTTAATTAAAATTTGTCCCCTCCTACCTATTATAACCATTCTACACAACTATAAAATTTAAAGAAATAACAATAAAATTATATGTGAAGCCTACAATGAACATGTGCTTTGAAAGAATTGTCAAAATTGGAAAGAAGGTTTTTGAACAAGGGTTGAGTAGGAAGAAGTTGTAACTATAAATGGGGAGGATGACGAAGGAGATGTAGATGCAGATGGAGATGTATTAGTGAGGAGGATGCATGGAATGGTAGTTGGGATAAGGAGGGAGAGTGTCTTTTGAACCTCTAGTTGGAAGCTTGATGGATTCCTTGTGAGTGACACAATTTTCCCCTTCCTACTACTATGTTTGGTGATTAGTTAGGGCCTACTTTGAAAAACAATAGAGGGGCTTTTGCTTACTTTGGTTCTAGGAGGGGTTTCTGGAAGGGCTTTATATTTCCTTGTAGTCCCATGAGCATAAATGAGTGTTCCAAGGTGGTGTTTGCATAGGGTTTGCCTATTACACCATTTTATATGATTTGAAGGTGCTTGATGGGGTAAATCTCCTTTTTTGGTTGTGGTGTGGATATTTTTGCTGCACCATGGCTTGACAAATGGTTGTCTATTGTGGGTGGGTTTCCTCAAGTGCCAATAGTGCTTAAGTAATGCTACACCATGGATTGGTGAAGGGTTGTTTGTTGTGTGTGGGGTTCCTTGAGTGTTGCCAACCCTTATCAATGTTGGTCTTATTTTTGACTTGAAGAGTAAGGGGCCTTATTCTGAGTCGGATTTGGTTAACTATCCTAAAGTGTTATCGGTGGCAGGTATTGGTGGCAAGTCTTGAATGTCTGCTTTGTGGATCCGAAGCTGATGGTACCCCGACTTAAGGTCTATCTTGGAGAATACCTTAGCATCCTTAATTTGATAAAAAAGATCATCAATCCTCGACAAAGGATATTGGTTCTTCATCGTCACCTTATTTAGTTGCCTGTAGTCTATACATAAGCGAAGGGGTCCATCCTTCTTCACAAATAAAACCAGTGCTCCCCACGGAGAAACACTAGGACGAATGAAACCCTTAGCTAACAATTCCTCCATCCGCAGTCGTAATTCACTCAACTCTTGAGTAGTCATCTAATAAGGTGCCTTAGAAATCGACTCTACTCCGAGAACTAAGTCAATCTGAAAATCAATGCCATGCTTAGGTGGCATACTCAAAATCTCACTAGGAAAAACATCTACAAATTCTTGAAGAATAGGGTGATTAAGAAGAAGATCTTCTTGTTTCTTTCCCTCGTTTAAATCATCCACTATCACTGCAAACAACTAACACCCTTATCGCACACACCACTTCAATTGCACAACGAAGATCATATGGAGATAAATGGGTCACTGAACACCCACAATCTCCACTCTCCCCACGATCTCCAACACACTGAACTGTCTTCCGTCGGCAATCTATACTAGCTTGATATGCCTCAAGCTAGTCCATGCCCAAGACAACACCATAAGATACCAACAAAAGTACATGAAGATCGACTGTGGTGGTGAGAACTCCTAAATCCAACTCAGTAATGAACAAGAGAATCTATAGCCACCTTAGAACCAATAGCTAATTCAACCTACCACCTATTGTCTTGCTTTGCCATTGTGAGCCTGCATCGCTCCACTAAAGAGGGGGAAATAAAGGAATATGAAGATCCCGAATCAAACAATATAGAAAGTGAAACACTTCCTATCTGACTTGAAGTCTCCACAACTGTACCTTGGTGCTTGGCTTGATGGTTATCAATTGCCGCAAAGACTCGGTGTGATCTCCCTGCATCTCCCACAACATGCTCTGAAGTTGTTGGCCTCTGACTAGACATCTCTGATGACCTTTGAGGACAATGCATTGAAATGTAACCCTGTTGATCACATGTGAAGCAACCACCTCTACTAAAACCTCTACCTGCAAATGAAACACTGGACCGTTGGAAACTACCTCAGCTAGTACTATGTTGGATACTTTGTGCTGGTTGAGTATTATGAAAGTTCGTAATGCGTTGTTGGCTATGATCCCTGTCTACCTGAGTACCAAAATTTCGATCCTGAAAGTTCTGTTGACTTTGTCCACCCTTGAACTGAGGAGGGTGACTCCTAGTGAAACTTGTTGCCTGTGATTGAGTACCTCTCGCACCAGAATTTGAAGCTGAAGCACTACCAATCTGCACTCCTATCTGTCCACCCAGAGCCATAAACAAATTCTCCTCAACTATCTGGGCTTTCTCCACTGATACCTCTATGGTTTTGGGTTTGAAAACCCGCACTCCTCTGGTGATTCGAGCGTTAAGACCCCTAATAAAGTGCTGCACAAGTATGGCCTCATCGTCTACTATCCTAACATAATGCCTAAGTTCAAAGAACTTATGCTCATATTGCTCTACTGACATAGCCATCTGTCACAGGTTGTGGAACTCATCTGCCTTCCTTTGTCTCCAACGATCCGACAGAAAGCAAGCACGAAACCTCTCCAAAAACATCTCCCATGATATTGACGCAATGTCTAAATGAAGCTTCTGCTCCTTTAAACGCCACCAAGTGGAAGCAAACCCACGTAGATGCATGATGGCACACTTAGCCTTGGTGTTACTACTATATGGGTGCATAGCAAAACAACTTCCCAAATCCAACAACCATGTCTCTGCCTCTATCCCACTGCCAAACCCATCGAATGTAGGGGGTTTGGACCAAAGGTCTCTGATATGTCTTGCTAGCATAGCATCCTGATTTGGAATGGCTCTCTCTCTCTCTCTCTCTCTCTCTCTCTCTCTCTCTCTCTCCTTGTCCTGGTCCTGATGCTCAACTCTCTCTCTTGACGGGTTTAGTGGTGGGATTCTTCCCGCTGATTACCTTCCTGCCTCGATTCTAAGTGTGTAAGAATCTCATGAAGAACATTAACCAATTGAGGGATTCCATCATTGCCTTGTTGGTTCTCACCTTGAACTTCCTCTTCCTACTCATCATGTTGTTGATATTCCTAACACACCTCTTTAGAAACCTTGGGATGAAGATTTTGTTGAGTGCCCATACGATTATGTCATCCACGACGTCTACCTCTACTGCTACAAGAGAAATTGCAAAAAGTTATCTTCAAGGTCTTTAACTCAAGTTACTCTACTATTATTCACACTGAGCCCAAGTGAGACCAAATTACCTAGTGTATGAACATGGGCTCTTATACCAGATGTAATGCCTGCCACGAAAACCCTAGAGAACTAAACACATAATCTAGAAAATAGGGATAATTTTTTTTAAAAAGTAAATAACATTCCAACTACATTAATACATTATTCGTTATGGAGGTATATACATAGATTGTACATGATCACATGAAACTAAGTGCACAGGCGAAATAAATCAGAAACATATAACACAATCTTCCCTAGGGTATCATAATGTCATTACCTAACTACAACATCAATAGAATTATACAACAACTAGCAATGATTCATATTCATTCATTCTACTTATTCTAACATTCTATACATCACATGTATCATTGTAAAGTAAACATACAAAATCCATTAAATATCTTTCAATATCAATAATGTCTCTAACTCTTATATTCATCACTACACGAGTCCTCATCACAATAATCTTTACATCATGTACAAGTGATCATTACAAATATACAATATTTTTTACATATAGGAAATCTTGATATATAATTGCTCCAAGAATCCATAGCTCAAGAGTTGAAGAAAAGTAGAAGTATCCATCTTGCTCATAGACATCTAACGAAGAGGAAATATCCCAATGCAAGAAGGCATCAACCACCCGACCATGTGGAACCAATAGGAACCACCCCCATGCTCTGGAGAATGATATAAGGCTGCACACACACTAAGCTTAGACTAACACCTATCTCCCAAAGAAATATATCCAGACAACATAAACAAAGATTAACAATACAAGACATAGGCTCAAACATAAAAGAAAGGCTAAGATCGAGGACACAAGCAGGGGAAAGTGTCATTGCATGTTGTCATCAAGGTTATCTTGGTAGTCTCTCTCTAGACCTCGGTGCCAAGTGACACCCATGTAGAACCAACTCAACCTCTCGTGAAGGCAAGGGAGTGCAATCATGCCAACAAGGCCTCCCCAATCTCATCTTGAGTCTAAACTAGCACTCTAGGCCATGAGCGGGGCACCATAATTATCTTGTTAATGCGAAATCTATCCAACCCCTAAATAAAATTCATTAATGTTATCACTTATTTATCCACTAACTCCCAATGAGATCTCTTGACAACCACTTACAGGTCTTGACGCTCACTTGGAAGCCACTCCCCCTAACATGCTCCTACAGTCTAGGGATAAATACAATCCATAAATCACCATAGATATTTCTAAATCATCCAATAATGCATAATCAAATTGGTTCCCATATGATAATCTGAACCAATACAATGGGTTGATTTCCATGCATATTATTTCAAACAAAATATATCGAGAATATCACATAAATCCATTGAAAGTCCAATCAAACAATTTTGGAAATCCATTACAAAAAACCTCAAGTCCAAAAACAAGTCTCTAGCTTGACTCCAATTGGCGAAAATTCTGATAACAAGTAAAAAAAATAAAATAACCAGATTCACCCATTTGAAAACTCTTTTAGTGCATTTGCATTCTTGTCGCACATTTACACATTCCTATCGTGCATTTACACATTTATTTATAGTGCATTCATTAATTCTTCTAGCACATTTGTAACCTAGATTAGCGCATATGTGACCTAGAATAGTGTATATTTGACTCAGATTAGCGTATGTCACTTCTTTTAGCTCATATGTTAATTCTTTTAGTGCATATGAAAAAGTAGTAAAATGCAAAATGAAACATAAATAAAATTCATAAACAAACTCCAAAAAACTCAAATAAGGTTGGACATAATCAAAACAACCTGAGAAAAGACGTCTTTCACTCGGAAGCAAAATAAATAACTCCAAACAAAAAATTCATCCTTGAACACAATTTCTCAACACGAACCAAAATCTCCAAAACAAAATTTATTTCCACTAGATAATTTCTCAACAAAATCAAAATAATAATTCTATATATGATTAATAGAATGTTGGAATAACACACAAAAATCACACACATAGAGACAAATTTTGACAAGAAAAAGCCCAAAAAATCCCCATGCATAGTAATTAAATTTTTGATGATGAAATTACCTAGATATCTCCAATGTTTCATAAAACAATTTCCAAGCATGAGGTAGACAATATTTTCCTTTTGAAAATAAACGATGCATAATATAAAATTCAAGTTAATAGAATCTCCAACCTGGAATTAGAAGAATAGTTTAAAAATGAAAAAAGTTGAAGCACAACCACAACCTAGAAAACACCAATGCAATTTACAACAAAATGGAAATTTCCAAACGCGATTCCACAAACGAACAATCCAACAGAAAGCTTCTTTGAAAATTCGAAAGCAAACCTTCTCCCAAATAACCCCAAAATCCAAAATATTTCTCCAAAAAATAATATCACAACCTTCTCAAAATTTCAGCCCCAAATAATAATAATGCAAAACTCCTCTAAAAATTCTTCAAAAATCCCTAAAATAAAACATAAAGCAAAAATCCTAAAAATAATCCTTCATGTATAAAAACTCAATAAGCAATTTCAATGCAAAGCTTAAAGCTCACTCCACTTCCACCTTAAAAAACAAGGAGAAAATAATTAAAAATAATAATTACTAAATTAAACTCCCAATTAGCCAATGAAGATAAAATAAATTAAACAATTTAAATTCTCAATTAAATATTAAAACATTAATAATATAATTCCATAAAATAATTAATTAATTTTATATATTAAACTCACAATAAATATTATTTATATATTACACAATAAGGCCTACAACATTATTAATTAATTAATAACCATAATTTAATAAAATCAACCAAACATAATAATTAAATAAAATATCATATAATTGAAATACTAGAACTGACAAGGTATCGACCAGGCCTAGAGTGTGGTAGAATATTATATCATTCTCCGTTTCAACTTGCCATTAGGATTAGAGACACACTCAGACCTGTGAAGCTAGGTGGAGTATATATATATATATATATATTCACGCAGTAGACACAGGTGAAAAGAGAATCACAACATGACACCTTGCTCACAATGAGTGGTATGACATCGTCCCTTCCACGTTCATAATAACAATACATCATAATAAAGATACTTCATCATCAATAACATCATCATATTCAATATAATCACGGAGTAATGTTAGCACATAGCATAGTAATGCCATAAGTAAATATAAATCGTTGGATACGCATAAATAACCAAACATAAATATCAACATCCACATAAAACATAATGTATCATCTATCACATGAAATGTCTATCATCAAGCATAATCAAAACCATAATCAACTACCAAGAGTATCATAAATAAGTCTAAACATATCCTTAAATTTTTAACAATGCATCAAAAGAAAAGTATGTCAAGGAGGGACACTACATCCTCCCCTCTTAGGCCTAGGCTTACTCCTGGAAGCCTGAGAACAAATAGGGAAAGAGCTCTCTCATCCACGTCGCATCCTCCCATGTCGCCAAAGACTCATCATTGGGGTCTCAATGGACCCTTACCTGCTCTATGTCACAACCCTTGAGGGTCAGCCCTTGACGTTGTAGAATACACATGAATTCCAAAGAAATTACAGGTTCTAAAGAAATTGGACGTTGCAGAATGTGGAATTGGCCCTGTCTCTGTTTGTGTTGTGCTCCTGTGTCCTCCGTTTGAACCTGGAACTTGTTTTTGAACTTGGATCTACACAAAAGGAGAGAAAAATGGTGTTGGGTTGTACAAGGGCTTGCCTTTGTCGAAACCCAAGTTGGACTCAACCTTGCAACAATGATGAATAGGAAATAAATAGAAATTTGAAGTAAAATGCTTAATTAAAATTATTATACTTTCAATTGATAATGCAATGCTCTTAGGATAAGTCCTTCATGTGTTGATGCAATAACATAATAAATCATTATAAAATCCATTATGGAAACATAATTAAAGATGCCTTGTTGTAGCTTGCTGCTCCTTAAGCTTGTATCTGCTCTTTAATTGAAATGATAGCTCTTGAAATGAACCTTATAGATTATAATGAGATTGAGAAATGTATTAGGGAGTGATGTCTTATATAAAGTTCTCAAGGTAAATTTACTTTTTGGTGAACTTAAAATAATCACTTTCCAACTTCTAGGATAGATTTGGAAATGTCAAGGCCAACACATTATTCTCGCAAAATTTCATCCAAAAAGCTTAAGATATTGTTCAATAATTACCATAGTCCCAATATAATAGGCTTAAATATTTAGGGACGTGAGATAATAGGGTAAGTGCACAAGGTTGCTGTACGAAAAAGTGAACCCCCTCTCAAAAAAATTCTAAAAACTCATAATGCGAATGGGTTATTTTTAAATTTAAATGACTTGTTTGCATTAAGGCTTGTATTATCAAGCCTAAAATGCGATTGGGTTTTAAGTTAAAAAAAATACGAATGGGTTTTTAGTTTTAAAAATCCGTTCCCATTTTACTGACAATAATTTTTTTTTACTGCATCAGATTGGTCATTTTCACCCGCGACTGCACAAGAAGGGTTTTGGGGAGGAGTTATAGTTTACAACACACGAACATGTTTTGAGCAAAAAAAAATATACACAATGCCACGTCGACAAAGAAGTATGTAACTTGTTATTTTTGATGCATTTTATGTATTTGATTAATTTATTTGAAAATTGAATGTAATTTCATTGTTTTTTATTTTGTTATAAATATATGTCAGATTCTCAAAATAGTGCTCCCCAGCAAAACGTACCACTTGAGAACTCAAGACAAAACCCACAAAAAGACCCTCAAGATACAAACCCTCCATCTCCTACAATAGACCATTCACAAACGACACATGAGGATTTGATAAATCAATTAACACAAAACACTGCAAAAATAACCAGATTGGTGAATAGATTGAAGACCTTCTAGCATGAACATTATACATCCCTTTCCACAACCCTAGAATCAATGGCTAATAGTGCCAATGAATTTTCCAAACAAGTTACAAAATGGGGAAGCTATAGGGATCGTTGTCATGCATTTTATGCTAGTGGCTTGTCCTATGATGAAGTGAAAAAAAACTGATAAGTAAAGCACAAATATGTTCTCTTTTTAATGACCCCAAAACCAATGAGACCTTCCCTCTTAATTCAAAGAGGTTTCCTATACATTGGTGTAAACATTTGGGGATTAAAAATGCTTTTTAGGATAGGTGGTGGATGGTCTTCATCCAACCACCTTGTAATAATATTGAGGTTCCATTATATTTTTTGAGGAATCTATATTACGACCTCAATTAGAGGCTAGACTATTTTGATATGAGGGACTTCCAAGGTAGAGGTGGAGGCTTTTCCCAGGATAGACCTAGAGGCTGAAGGGTACTAAACCCCCAAAATTGCATCCCTCTAGCAGTAAAAGTTGTGTTCCATGTCACAGTTCCAATAGCCCTGAAATAGTCTATGGAGGTACAGACTCTTCAGGTGGCCACCACATTGACTGATGTCATCATTCAACACCACACAATTATCACATCCTCTTGGCCCAGATGATGATGCAACAACTGAACCATTTAGCCCTGGTGAGCCCATTCAACATGTGTGTCCCAGCTATTCAGGTATATGCTCTAGGATAGATACCGATGCCCATGCATATGGTTCCACGTTCCATGTGTGTACATGTTGTGGGGCTAGATGTCAGGCCAACACATCAAAGGATATGGCACTGACTGATGATTTGATGGATATGGAGTTTGTTGGTCAGATGCAGACACATGTGTGTTGATTTGAATTGATAACATTTATTTTATTATTCACTTAAAACTCATAAATGTAAATAATTTTTCATTTATAGATCGATTTAAATTGATATGAACAATATGCATTTCAGAATGCAGCAGTTGGTGTTAATATACCATCTCATATTCCTCCCACTTTTGTTGCAGCTGTAGCTTTGACATCTGAGGTGAATTTTTTGTAACATGTTAAAATAGAATAGTACCTTGAATTCAAAATAATTTTTTATAAGATATACTAACTCTCTTTAATGTATATTTATTTTGTGTTTTCTAGGCATTGTTAGGGGACCAAATGTCCTAGATTGATAATGTCACGCTTTTAGCCATTGATTTTGGCCTAGAAAGATATGTTGTATCATATTTTGCACACCTCTTATTTATGTATTTTTTTAATATGTGAGTCATTTAAATTTATATTTGTTAAATTATATTTAATATTATCTACTGATATCTTTTGTGTTAATTTTGTTTCTTTTAGGGTACCCCAGGTCCATCTAGGACACCTCTTGTGCGAAAGAAATCCCCAAGGGCACCTAAACGTCAAAAGGTAATCGAACACATTTTTAATTGACAATTGTTTGAGAAGATTGATATAGTCTTAATTGGAACTTGTAGATTGATTAGTCTTTTTTGTCTCTTTTATATACAATGGCAATTGGGCTTTGTAGAATTGATGAATGCACCTGATATGACAGAGGTTCAAGAGAGGGAAGAGGTATGTATCTTTACTTTATTTTCTTGATTTAACACATGTACATGTGAGCTTTAGATTTATTATAATTTTATCATTTTCCATATGGGAAATAGCCATAGCCACTTCATCAATGATGAGCCCTCCTAGGTCAATAGGAGAAGCATCTCAAGCTTCGGTACACTTTTGTTCTATATATTGTAGATTTTTAGTGTTTTTAATCTATATATGTTATTACCTTGTATTAATTGTATTTAGCTTGCAATAGGCCCCTTCGCGGATTGGCCATAACATGGATTGTCTCCTATACCAATTTAAAAGGACTCTTAAGATAGACAAGACAAGGAGAGAAAATATGGTAAATCCCAGATCAACACATGAGGCAATCTACAATTCAATTGCAAAGAAATTATAGTTGAATATATAGTTATTTTGATAATTGTGAACTATTTTTTACAAAAGGAATCTAATTTGGCATTTGAATTGTGGTCCTGCAACCATCTACAGAGTCACATCAAAGAGGCTCGATTTTGATGATCCACCAAACTATAGGATCATATAGTGCTAGTTGTGTTCATTGAAGGACCAATACATGTATATATTCAACATTTTTATTGTATATTGATCTGGACATGGCATATGCCACATTTTTGTAAAACTTTTATTGACTTGGCATATATGCCATTTTTGTATACATACACAATTATTGTGCATTTTGATATATATAAATACTGATATTCGATCCAATTTGTTCATTGTGTGCATGTCTTTGTATTTTGAATTTAAATATTTATAATTGAAATTTGATTGAATTATAGCATATTATGGATTTATCAAATTTAAATCCAATAATATTTATTAATTTTTACAATAGGCGCTGCATAGATGTATCAATTATGATCATTGCATGGAATTTGTTTGACAATTTTATCATTGATGTGCATCCAAATCTTGTAATATGTATACTGTATTTTTGTATATTTACATGTTGAAGACACATCAGTCCTAAGGCACATATAAAGACATATGTTGAAAATATATCATACATGAAGTGATCACATGAATACATAAGACATATGAATACACTGAAGCATAAAGCAACTCCTTAACGTAGTAAGTATTCACATGAATGCACATGAGTGCATGAAGACACAAAGCATACTCAAAATATCCACTCAATACATGCATTGTTAGATTCTTTCTTATTAACTAGAATAGTTAAATGATTTGTCTTTACCTTGCAGGATGGTAGGATCAAAGCTCTGATGACATTAGTGATGTCCCCTACTAGGTTTAGACATGTTTTAACCATAATTAATCTACTGGACTTTAACCACATCCCCATGCATACCACAAAGAACAAGCATTTTATTGCCTATAACTTATTAACACTTATGATCACAATTGATCCATGGTAATGATCACTAAATGCTTTTGATTCCTTTCCTTTATATCTCTCAATGTGAGGGAGAGTTCACACCTCTTCATCATGTATGCCCTTTGGCAAGAGACACACCCTTTCACCATTAGCATCCTTTAAAAGAGTGCAACTCTTCACTATTTCTCCCCTTTGAAAGGGACAAAACCTTTATAGGGAGTCACAAGAAGATAGGCATGCTTTCGATGACCAAGAATGATAAAGATAATCTCAAATTGGTGTTCCCAATATCAAAGAAGAGAAATGTTCCAATGCCGTAAAGAAGGCTTGTTGTATCTGAATAAACAATAAAAGGGCAGTGTTGGTTGGAGAAGTCAATAAATGCACCTAATTTGCATTGTGTCAAAATTCAAAGATTTGATCAATAAACAAATAAGGCAAATATTGACTGGAGAAGTCAATAAATGCAATTGGCAAGGGAAAAGATCGAATCCCTAATTTGCATGTAGCGGTGAAGGATTCAGTCAATTTGCAAGATATGCTAAGTTTCATTTTGTTGGTCGTGGGCACAAACTATCAACACAAGTGCGTTTGGGTAGGAAGGTTTATAGTATGTATGCTATTGTAGTGCACCTCAACTCATTGGAATGTTCAAAGCCATACCCTACCGACTCTATCTCTAAAGTGCCCTAAGTCCAAAAAAATCGCAAACTTTGATGGTTCAATGTTTCTTGGAATATAGGATAAATAGAAATGATTTGTTTGAAGCTATATGTTCATGTGAGGCCCATCTACAATGACCTATCTCATATTTTGAATACTCAGAGCCATTTTCACAGGGTAGCATTTTTTTAGTTGATACAAAAACTGTCAGATGCATGCAATACAAGGTTTCAAGATAGGATAAGTTTCATTTTGTTCGTCGTGGGATAAAATATCAGCACGAGCACATTTGGGTAGGTATATTTATGGTAGGAATGCTCCTGTAGTACACCCCAATTCACTGGAACGTTCAGAGCCATACCCAACTGATGCTATCTCTCAAGTGCCCTAAGTCCAAAAAATTGTCAAACTTTAAGGAACTATTTCTTAGAATATAGGGCACATACGAATGATCTGTTTAAAGTTACATGGTCATGTGAGGCTCATCTACAATGAATTATCATATATTTTGAAGACTCAGAGCCATTTTGATAGGGTAGCATTTTTTTAGCTGGTGCAAACACTGTTAGATGCATGCAATGCAAGGTCACAAGATAGGCTAAGTTTCATTTCATTCATCGTGGGAACGAACTATCACCACGAGTGCATCCAGGTAGGAAGGTTTATGGTAGGCATGCTCTTGTAGTGCACCCCAACTTGCCAGAAGGTTCAAAGCCATACCCTGTCAATGCTTTCTCTCAAGTGCCTTAAGTCCAAAAAATTGTCAAACTTTGACGGACTATTTCTTGGAATCCAAGACACATACAAATGATTTGTTTGAAGCTATAGGGTCATGTGAGGCCCATCTATAATGAAGAATCAGAGCCATTTTCATAGGGTAGCATTTTTTCAGTTGGTGCAAAAAACTATTAGATGCATGCAATGCAAGGTTGCAAGATAGGCTAAGTTTCATTCTGTTCGTCATGGACATGAAATATGAGCACAAGCGCATCCGGGTAGGTAGGTTTATGGTAGGCACGCTCCTGTAGTGCACCCCAACTTGCTGCAATGTTCATAACCATTCCCTACCGATGCTATCTCTCAAGTGCCCTAAGTCCAAAAAATTGTCAAACAGACTATTTCTTGGAATCTAGGACACATATGATTGATATATTTGAAGCTATAGGGTCATGTGAGGCCCATCTACAATAACCTATCTCATATTTTGAAGTCTCAGAGCCATTTTCACAGGGTAGCATTTTTTCAATTGGTGAAAAATTATCAGATGCATGCAATGCAAGGTTACAAGATAGGCTAAGTTTCATTCTATTCATTGTGGGAATTAACTATCAATAAGAGTGTGTTTGAGTAGGTAGGTTTATTTTAGGCATGCTCCTATAGTGCACTCCAACTCGTTGGAACATTCAGAGCCATACCCTTCCCTCTCATCCCTCTCACACACATTATGTTCAATTTTTGGGTTTTTGTCTTATTTTTGTTTATTTGATGTAAATAAAGTCACTGGAGACCTTTTGAGGTCATCTAGAACCATTGTTGATGTTTTGGTGCAATTTGAGTGCAAGATGTAAGAGTGGAAAGGAGAGAGAGAGAGAGGGTCATGCCATGTACTAGGATATTAAAAGGGGTCATATGGTGTCCTAAGGGGTCATATGATGTTGTTAGGGGTCATATGGTGTCTTAAGGGGTCATATGATGTCGTTAGGGGTCATATGGAGTCCTAAGGGGCCACACACATGTTAGAACACCATATGAACCCTTAGGATAATATGATATCCTAATGGGTCATATGGTGTCCTATCATGTCATGTACTAGGATCTTAAAAGGGGTCATATGGTGTCGTTAGGGGTCATATGTGGTCCTGAGGGGTAATATGGTGTCGTTATGGGTCATATGGGGTCATAAGGGGCTACACATGTGTTAGAGCACCATATGACCCATTAGGATATCATATTGTCCTAAGGGGTCATGTCATGTACTAGAATGTTAAAAGGGGTCATATGGGGTCCTAAGGGGCTACACTTGTGTTAGAACACCATATGACCCCTTAGGACACTACATGACCCATTAGGACATCATATTGTCCTAAGGGGTCATATGGTGTCCTAAGGGGTCATGTCGTGTACTAGGGTGTTCAAAGGGGTCATATGGTGTCCTTAGGGGTCAAATGGTGTCCTAAGGCGTCATATGGTGTCGTTAAGGGTCATATGGGGTCCTGAGGGGCCACACATGTGTTAAAACAACATATCACCTCTTAGGACACCATATGACCCATTAGGAGACCATACGACCCATTAGGATGTCATATTGTCCTAAGGGGTCATATGGTGTCCTAATAAGGGGTCATGTTGTGCACTAGGATGTTAAAAGGGGTCATATGGTGTCCTGATGGGTCATATGGTGTCCTAAGGGGTCATATAGTGTCTTGAGGTGTCATATGGGGTCCTAAGGGGCCACACATGTGTTAGAACACCATATGACCCCTTAGGACACCATATGACTCATTAGGACATCATATTGTCCTAAGGTATCATATGGTGTCCTAAGGGGGCATGTCGTGTACTGGGATGCTAAAATGGGTCATATGGTGTCCTAAGGGGTCATGTGATGTACTAGGATGTTAAAAGGGACCATATGGTGTCTTGAGTGGTCATATGGTGTCCTAAGGAGTCACATGGTGTCATATGGGGTCCTAAGGGGCCACATGTATTAAAACACCACATGACCCCTTAGGACAACTTGAGAGAGAGAGAGAGTATTAAAAATGATAAAAGGGGATAAATGGAGAGAGGTCCTAAAAGGACATAAGGGGAGGGGAGAGAGAGAGAGAGGGAGATGTCAATCTACGAAGATGTTGAGAGATGACATACACACACACATGTATATATATGCACATATATTATACACACACATATACATACACATATTATATACATATACACAGACATGTTATATACATATGTATACACATATTATATACATATTTCTATATATTGGTATGTTTTTATGTGAACATAAACCACACAAGTTTTTATTGATAAAAACCGCAAATGAGCTGTTATATATAAACAAAACCCGTTCATGCTTTTATAAAAGAAAACCTGATCATGTTTTTATAAAAAGAAAACCTGGCCGTTTTTAGGCTTATTAATTGCCTTGGATGACAAGGTTGTGGCTTGAGATTTTGATTTCCCTCCTTTTTTACATGTTTTGTTTTATCAAATTGGTTTCTCAACTTCCTCGTCATCAGCTTTACACCTCATCAACTGGGTATTTGTAAAATTGCCACAATAATTTGACACGTCTTTTGAGTTGTCTAACCATATAATTTTTCCTATATTTGGACAACATTAACATATTAAAGTTTAATTTTTTTTACTAGTGTCTCCATAGTTCTTAGAGACATGTGTACCATTTTTTTAATAAGTTTTGATCTACTTATCCAATTTTAAAACAAATTATATATTCTTGTAGATTCTTTACACTTTTTTTTTTTGCATTTTCAATTATTTTAATGCAAGTTATGCTTTGCACATGAACACGCATCTAATTTTAAGGATGTGCCTATTTCAAGAAATCATAAAAAAATTACTCAATAGAAAATTACAAAAAAGTACACAACTTCTAGTGCTCATTCTTAACTATGTTTCTACCAAAGGAAATGTCAAAATACTAAATCTAACTATGACTTTTTTGATGTGCACACTAGATACTATGTTATCTTTTTTAGAAAAAATAAGGAACTGTTTGTGCATGAAGGATTTTTCCCTCTCAATTTTATTCATTTTTAAAAAACTTTAGTAGTTTAAAAACTAGATCCAGAGCACTAAAATTCTTTTTCTTTTTGCATCTTCTAATTTTGAGTGCATGACTCTCAAATTGCTCTTCGAAGTTCAGGTTTACCCGATTTAAAAAAAATGTGTCCACTTATACCCTTTCTTTTTGCACACCATCCTAGTGCACTTACGACCTTGATACCAAATTTGTAATTTATATGAAAAATGACAATATTTAAGTGGGGGAAAAAATGCATTGAACTTTAAAATGAGACATGACCCATATAAGCTTAAAGTGAAATAGGAAAAAGGACACACTTAAAATAGGGTCAAAATAAGAATGTGTTGATGTATTAAAGTAAAATAAGACTCCTATTCTTGAATCATTGAGGATTAATTCAAGGCAAGAATAGGTCGCAAAATACATAGAGTAATGGGAAAATTAAAATAAGTTCTAAGGAGAGTGAATTTGGACTCATTAATTAAAGGAGTACAATATACAATAGTATAGTGTGCTAGATTATGTATTCTTTATTACTAGGGTAAAATAGCTTTTGAACTGGTCATAAAACTCTTTACAACAAATGTCAACCAACACAAGGCTAGACAATGGTGAAACTACAACCAAGTTGCCTCATAATATTAAAATTGGGCCTCAAACCCAAAGACATCAAAATGCCAAGTAAATATTAGCTAACACACCACAAGAGAAATATTTGAACACATAGAAGGTTAACAAGAAAAGGAAGCCAAAACCTATACAGTACCTAATGTCTTTCTTGCAATTATCACACCGTTAACCTTGGTATGGGATTTCAAAACAAATTTAGAAAGACCCCTCTTCCTTTTTTGAACAATAGTCCAGCGTAGATCCTTTTCAAACTTAGCTAAGTTAGAAAGAGGAGGTTGTCCTCAACCACCACCTCATCTTGGGTTACTTGATGCAATGAGGAAAAAGGGTCTTTCCAAGGAAATCAAATGCAATATAGAATCCATCACCTGTTCAATGGAAAGGGACCCCTCATAGCCCATCAATTAAATAATGAGGTAATATGAAGGAGAAGCTTGCACCAAACCCAAAGAAGTCCTTTTAGGGGTTGGCAAGATTAAGGGTCAGTGCAAGAAGATGAGTCCACTTTTTGGCCAAAAAGTGGAAGTGTTTTCCCCGATTTTTCAGGTTTTGTCTCATTTGAGCTTAAATTTTGAAACACTTGGAGATTGAACCTTGGAAAAATTCAGTACTATAAAAGATAGCCTTCCGAGTTTACTTTCCAAATATGTAATTTATTTTAATACCCACATAATAAAAAATATCTTTTTGAATGAAGTTCTTAAAACTATGTTTTAAAAATGGTTGTTTCAGGACCATACCATGCATGTGTACGCCCCACACTTTTTGACACAATTAAAATTATTTTCTCAAACCATTTTGGGAAATGATTTGTAACACACTGAATATTGATGAGCATATTTTTTTATATTTTTTTTTAAATATATATTTTTTAATTAATTTTTTAATGATCGTAATTATCTTTTTAAAAATTTGACGTGTATGACCCACATAGTTTGACGTAAACTTAACATTTTTTGAATTATTTTTTTTAAATTGAAAAGAATTTTGTGTAGATTGATGACATATATTTTTTTTTTCAGAATTCATTAAAATAAAAAAGTTATTAAATTAACAAAATTAGTTAATATTTCAAGTTTTTGGACCCGATTTAGTATAAATTAAATGAAAATAGTTAAAATAATCAATTTTTTTTTTTTTTTTTGCATATTTAGAATCTAGACAGTATAATCTGAAATGGGTTTTAATTTCGTATAAAAATTCTCTAATTAGAGACACGTAAACTATTTCAGAAGTTCATATTTGTGCTTTCGCTCATGGAGATTTGAATTTGCAGGTCCATGTCTCAGGTGTGGCCATCCCAGTCCTATCCCGGACCCAACCTCGAGGCAAGTGGTGGGTTGTGGAATCAACTTCCACAAAATGGGCCCTCGTTTAGTTTTCAAGCGGGCCCCCATTTTGTTTCACCTCGGGCCCCTGTTTCTTTTTGCCTCGGGGGCCCGAAGCAACAACGGGCCCCCGTTTTTTCTAATAGCACATTTTCCAATGCATGGAATTTTGCCAATTTGTGACCCCTTACCTTGCACTTACCCTTATAAAAGCCATTTCAATCTTAGGGGAAGTTTCCATAGGAGGAGCTTCCATAACTACAAAATGATCCATTAGCAAGGAAGTAGGAGCATTGTTCATGACAGGGGTAGGAACAATAGAGTCATCCATAGTTAGATGATTGGGGAGGGCATTGTCCACCAAGTAGCAAAGTTTGCAATGACGAGGACATGGACACTCAAAAGATTGATTATATGTTATTGTGGGCATTGATTCCATTGTGTTCTAGAGGATTTTGACCCTTTTAAGCTAGGGTTCTTTGCACATTATCTAGATTAGTTTAACTCCTAGTGTCATATTCTGCCACAACTAGTTTTTGAGACCAATACTCCCTTGATCCTTAGATTTGTAGACCTTGTCACAAGAGATTAGTGCCACTTTGTCTTTTTCAGCAAGGCCTTGCTAAGAGAATCATCACATCTTCTAGTCCAATTGTTGATTGACACCAATAATGAGGGAAAGAGATGATAGAAGATGACTAGGCATGGACATGATGATAGTTTTGAGCATGATTATCTTCCCCACCCATGATAGCCACCTACCCTTCCATGAAGTTAATCTCCTATGAATCTTTCCATTTAGGAGATTCCATAATTTGGTTGTTCTCAACCCTTTGTCCAATGGGAGCTCTAAATAGGAGCAGGGCAACCCCCTCTTGAAGTTCAATTTTCTCAAAATCTCAACTTATTTCTTGGGGGAACCATCAAGAAGAACACCTCTGAATTGGCTTGGTTAACCTGCTACCTTGAAGCGTTGGCATATTGATTCAAATCCTCTAGGAAGCTCCTAGCTGTTTTGGCCTTTTCGAACAACATTGTATCATTTGTGAATTGTTGGTGGGTTATGGTGGGGATGGAACTGGTAACCTTTATCCCTTCAATCTGTCCTATCATTTGGGAACTTTTGAAGGCCCTACCAAGAGCTTCTACCACTATGATAAACAAGATAGGCAACAAAGGTTCTCCTTGTATCAATCCTCTAGACAAGTCAAAGAACCCTTGGGTCATCTATTGATCAAAATTGAAAACTTGGGGTTGGAAATCTATGTAAAAACCCTATCAATCTATCGTCTATTGAAACCTTATGCCTCTAAAGATTTGCATAGGAACCTCTAGTCCACCTTGTCTTATTGAATAGTGTGTTTTAATCTTATGTGTGGCTTTTAAATAATCATGTCATATCATTTACAAATATTAATCCATTAATAAGCTAAGATATATTTGAAACAAAGTGTTGGAATAAAAAATATCTCCTTGAGAACTAATATAGTTAAATTTTTTTTTTTTGGCTATTCTCCATGCAAAAAGTGTCCTCTTAATACACATCATCATAACATGAGAAAAAAAATGATTTATCTACTTCATATATTATGAGTACATTCTAAAAGGTATGCTCTATCAATTAAAAATATTAATCCATTGCCAAACTAAAATATATTTGAAACAAAATGTTGGAATAAAAATTATCTTCATGAAAATTGCTCTAGATGAAAATATTACATATACTATTAGATCCATACGAAATGTACCCTCTTAGTACACATATCATCATAACATGAAAAAAAATGAATTACCACCATCATAATATAAGAGTACATTCTAAAAGGTATGTTCAATCATTCACAAATATTAATCCATTATTAAGATAAGATATATTTGAAAGAAAGTGTTGGGATATTTTTTTATAGAATTGCTATAGTTGAAAATATTGCTATTAGCTATTCTCCATAACAAATGTACCCTTTTACCCTTTTAGCACAAATATCATCATCAAATGAGAAAACAACATGACTTATCACCTTCAAAATATGAGAGTACATTCTCAAAGGTATGTTCCACCACCAGCTTTCCTATCCTATTTGCTAGTTACATATAATTCATTCCCTAATGTACATTTGTGCAACTGGAAACTCATATGACATTTCATATTTTAAAATAAAACACAACCATTTGATTAAAAAATGTATAATTTGGGTTAGAAAGGGGTATATGAATTTCAATTTGAAATATTTCTCAAAGCTTTTCCCTTTTACCAAATGAAATAATTATGTATATTTACATTTTCCCTTGCAATATTTACATGGATGACATCAATATCAAACTAAATACATTGATCTTACTAGCCTTGAAGAGAAGAAATGATAATCAATTTTGTTTAAACTTATGATTGGGGATCATTTTAAGTTGCCTATTATTTAATTGATGAAATTATTTATTTTTGTTATGAAGCATGCTTGAAAGATAAATAAGCTTTGAACAAGTCTAGCCTCTTAATAAATTAGACACCTTAACTTCACTCTATATTTTCTCAAGTGTCAAATCATATAAACTCTCTAATATTTCAACAATGTCTTTCCTTATTTTGTATACAAATATTGTGATTGTGTATTCACATATACATGATCCTTTACCTACACAAATCCAATAAAAAATAGTTTTCAATAGATGTAACAAAGATGTTGACAACTATCTTCTTTATGACCCAAATTTTTAGTGAATGTAAATTCACCAAAGGATTTATATCGATGCAATATCTATTTAATGTCAACCATAAGGGAATAAATAGAACTCACCTTCAAATATACCAAGAATTTTAAGTTAATTCAGTATGAGAATTCTTTGATGCGTAGGATGACATTCTAACCAAACACACTTATAAAGGAATAAATGAAACTCACCTTCAACTTCACCAAGAATTTGACTTAATGATATGAGAATTCTTGTATGTGTAAAATGACATTCTTACCAAACACAACCACAAAGGAATAAATAGAACTCACCATCAACTTTACCAAAAAATTGAGTTAATGATAAATTATTGGCTACATTTCGCTTAATTTGGAACTTGGAAAGACAAAAACCTTAGCTATTAACATTGTTCATAATAGTAAGAACCTAATAAGCTTAATGAAAACATATATTAGTGTCAAATATATCTTGTTGTCTACTATAAAATACTTGTTAGCATAATAAAATTAGTATAGATATTCTAAATAGATCTGTCTAAGATATTAATCATGAGCTATTCCTATTTATTGAAGAATATTTTTATTTTATACTAGTCGCACTTGTGTCTAGATAAATTAAGCTTGGAGTCAAAGTCAACACTAACAACTATAATATTCATCAACCTAGTAATATCATGATACATTCGGCTTACAAGAATTAGTTGATTTCAAATTGTTGTCTAATCTACCTTTGAATCACTGTCATGACACATCTATCAACTAAATAATAAATACTTTAATTACAATACTAAACAATAAATTTTCACTCTATTTTAATAATTATTTATATTATCACCTATCCTTATAATAACTCAGTGTAATTATAAATTTATTTGAAACATTTTGATTCCAATCCAATTACAAAAGAAAACATGGTGAATCTCAAATGTAGTGAATACATATATAAGGAGGGGAAGATAAATAAAAAGATATGGAGGGGAAGATAAATAGAAAGATTTTCCTGAACAATGGACCTATCTTTGTAGCTGCCATTCTTCACTACAAATTATTTCATGTTTTCCTGCAATATGAATGAATCTCTCTATTAAAGGGAGTTGTTGTGTGATCATACTGAACTAGGTTGTCTTGTTTTAAAGATAAAAAGGCCAATATTCTGGCAAAAGTAGCTCGGTAAGAGAATACACTGACTTAGATAATATTTAATGATGACTATACCTGGTGTTAATGCAGGCCTCTCTCTGGCAATGCAGTATTATTAAAAATACACCCAATAGCACGTGAACCTTTATGGGACGTTGTGAGATGAAGATCAATGGCTAACTTAACGGTGGATGAAATTTAATATATGAGGGAGGCTGTGAGGTTCAAATCTTCAGAGCAGCAGCAAAAAACATGCAGGTGCAGGGCTATGGGCTATGGCCTTCAGCTCTGAATTACTGGTCTGCACAAACTGCAATGATGGAAGTCAAATTTGTTTTACTATTCCTGGCCCTTTTTTCCGTTCCTGAAGGCGAGCTTGGCAAATTTTTATTGGAGTTTTAGTTGAGGGAGTTGAATGTGACTATCAACCCAATAACAGGTTAATTAATGAAAGAGTTTTTGAATTGTATAATATAGGGAAGATTCGAAACAGTATACAGTGTTTTATGACACAAGGTAATCATTTTGGAGACTTAAAATTTTAATTGTTGATATGGAAAAAAAGTGTTATCATTAATTGCGTTTAAATAATAATAATTTTTAGTAGTTCATGATTAGGAACCATATATTATAGGTATTCAATGAATGTAGTATAAATAGATATAGAAATGAAAGAAATATAAGTTTTTTTAAAATTTTGAAATGAAAATCAAGATATTAAGTATAGTTATGAAATGCTTGGAGCGTATTGTTGTTAAAATATCTAGCAATAAGAGGTTGTGATTATGTTTGGATGATCTTTCCTTTTCCGTCTTAGGAGCAACTACAAAATGTCTCGTGTATAGGATATTGTTGGCAACTAAAAGCCATAAAGATATCTAGAACTACAAGATGTATCTTATTCTTAATCTCACACTATTTCTACATTCAAATTGCTTTTAAAGACTATTTTCAGTATGTGTCCACATCTAAGATTACAAAGTATTTGAGGGTTTAATTGATTGGTAAACTTGAAAGAGCTACCTAATAATACTTTTCACTTTATCACATTCAAAGATTTCATAGTCTTAAGTTTGAGGAGCCTTTTTGGAATTGAGAGTTTGAGGCCATATTAATTGAAAAAAGATATTTATTCTAATACGAGAAGCATCACAAAAAAAATATAGATTGGACAAAGCTATTTGGAGGCATTATAGAAAGATGTCCTCTAGAACAAATAGTTGCTGCAAATTACTTCGTACCATATAGAAAAACATTGTTCAATCTGATTTGCATACATCAAACAGAAAACCAAGTAAATTGAAGGTTTTATTGTTCTTTCTATTTAATAAACACAACATGATTACATGTAAAGCCTTTATATTTTGATCACACTCAACTCACACACTTCTTCCATCTATGAACAAATAGAAAGAAAATTAATAGAAGCAAAAATAAATGAATAAGATATTCTTGGGTTAGACATTTGAAGTGATGAGAAGGAAAATATTAAATTTTTTAACTATAATAGATATGCATGTCAATTACAAAATTCATACTTCGTTAATCACACATTGGACAAAAATATATGGAATTTTCTATTGGCTAAAAAATTATGATATTTTATAAGAGTTCATCTACATCATTTTTTAGTCAAATTTACTATTTCAAATAATCTCATACTTGCCAATGGATGATTTAAAGGGGATATAAATAACGATTCATGAGGCCTAGGAAATACTAAAGTTTTCTCAAATGGGATAGCAAGCAAGTGAGCTCAATTTTTAAGGGTAACTCCATGGTCAAGAGCATTTGAGATGGAGTAGTACTATGCTAGATGACCTCTTAAGAATCCTTATGCTACCTCTATACGAGCATCACCTAGATGCAATGATCGTTGAGTGGACAATTCATTCTTATAAGAGATGTGTTTGTGTGAGTCACTACTCATGAAATGTGATTCAATGAGTTCGACTCAAAACTATGCAGTTAAACCTTGATAAATGAACATAATTTGACACATGACAAAAATGATTCATATTTTTTAGTGGATGAGCTAAATAGGTTACATATGAATGGTTCATAAGATACTAACACATGTTGAAAGTTTTTCAAATGGGTTGGAAAGCTATGTGGACTTGATAGTGAGGGAAAATTAAAACTTAAGCACACTTGACTTAAAGTAATAATGGGATGAGTGACCTCGCTAGAAGTCTCAAAGGTTCACTATTGTTAGCATCATCTAGATGGAATAAGTGTTAAGTTGCCCATTCATACTCATTAGAGACATTTGAAAACATGTTTTAAATTATCTCATTTTAACTCAAAAATATCATTCAAACTCACTACTTTTATACAATGTATTATTTTATAAGTTTTTATTGCAAATTTCTTATCATTTTGGACTTTTCACCTAGGAGTTTCAAATAATCCTATCCAATATATAGTTTTTTTCTTCATCAAGCATATATTTGTTATAGAGATTTTGAAAAGAAAAACACGCTAAACAATTGTAAATATGACTACTAATAAACCTTTTCTACAAGCTGCAAGCAATTTGTAGTGCAACATGCCTTGAAAATAATATTGAGATTAGGCTTATGTTCATGCTCATTTACATCAGCAACAAGCATTGCAACATCTTTGCTTGGGACAATGATCACCACCTTTTTACTGATTGCCACCTTTTTAGCCCCTCTTTAACAAACATCCACACCAAGTTAAGATTTTTTCCTATTTAAAAACCAAATCTTCTTACCAAACATCAATGAATATAACTTTAATAAACATTGAGATGTGTAGAAGCCTTTTCATTCTCTATCAAAATTTTGATAGATTTAATCACATAATCCACACCAATCTCACCCACATTATCTCCTCAAAATTCTAAACCATTAAAAGTTAAAACCTAATTTACTTAGATTTATTTTATATCATATTTCAAAATTATAATCTGATAACTATTTTGATTTCTATGTGAAAAATGTTAATTTTTTATATTTAATGCTATAGAACACTTCTACAATAAACATAAAGACTCCAATTATACTTAAAAGACCGTTTAATATAAATAGTGAAAAAATACTAAATCACATTATTATTATTTTTATATGTAGAGGTATCCCCGCGACCTAGCCCAGTGACCAGCAGCCCGTATCTTTAGTACTTGTGCAAGCTCCGGCGAGACTAATCCCCCCAATGAGGAGCAAACCCACGGCCTAAACCAATTCTGCTACCCATGCGAGCTCTAAACCACATTAATTGATTTATACAAGAAATCTATCTAAAACTTAGCTTTAGTTTGTTTACTCACAGATACCAAAACTAATATAAGCTTATCGTCAAGAGTAAAGTCTTGGATTCCTCGGCTTTAACATGATGTTTTTTCCACTGGTCGAGCACATGAAAGAACAACTGTCACATATTAATAGACAAAACAATAACATGCAGATACATCATATCTCTGTCGATTCCTGGCTACCAACACTGTTGCCACAATTTCACTTCTTTCTAAAGAAAATGGTGCATCTTGAATCTGCAAGTCTTTAACAACTTTTCAAGAAAAACAATAATATCTAGTCATTGTAAGTGGGTATTTACTAATTTAGAATTAGCAAGCTTCACTTATATCTAAACTTCAGTCCTATGTCCAAATGATGACATCCACAAGGTGAAGAGCGAAGACTTCAATGGTAGAGTACTAATCTCGAAGAAGATCCCTTGGCTGCAATGTGACGAGCAGACCATTTTTCATGTAGAGGGTGAGAGCAAATTTGGGCTCAACAACATGTCCCGCCACCATCTTCATCTCGAACCCCCAAATTATAGTTGCTGCTATCCATTTCATTTGATAGTAAGCAAAGTCCTTGCCCAAACAGAGCCTTGGTCCGCCATTAAAGACTGGGTATTTAAAGGCTGATTCGCTCACAAAGTTCCCACCTTTGTCTAACCACCGCTCGGGCCTAAATTCCATGCAGTCCTTCCCCCATATGCTCTCCATTCTTCCCATGGAGTAGATGGAATATATGATCTTAGTGGCCTTTTTCAAATGGGTACCGTCCGGTAGACAGTCATCAGAGTCCACTTCCTTTTGGTCGACCGGAACCGAAGGGTAGAGTCTTAGGGACTCTGAAAGCGCAGCTTGCAAATAGTGCATTTGTTTCAGCTCCTCTACAGTAAAGTTCAAGTCCGCTGCATTGAGAGAAACGGAGGGTCTCTTGGACAAGATGGCCCGGGTCTCTGCCAGAACGCGCTCTTCGACCGCAGGGTGATGGAGCAGCAGCCAGAAAAACCACGAGAGCGCCACGGACGAAGTGTCCCGCCCGGCCAGAATGAAGTTAATGGAAATGCTTCCCGCCCGGCCAGAATGAAGTTAATGGAGATGCTCCGAAGCATTTCGTCTGTGAAGACGGGGTCACCGGTCTCCGTCTTCACCTTCATGAAGGCCGTCAGGAGATCGGCCCGACCCGGCGAAAGGTCCACGGACCCGTTTAGGGTTCGACCTGGTAGAAGGTCCGTTGACCCATTTCGGGTTTTGATGGCATCGTCGATAAAACGATTGACAGTCATGAGGGAAGCCCGTAGGTTCCGTTCGGACCCAATGTGGAGGAAATGCATGAACCTCCATAGAGCCGTGGGCATGAGGAACCTCAACATGGTGGCCTCTGTTACATCCTCAAAAGCCTTGGCAAAGGTCCGAGCTTCGGGTCTGCTGTCTCCAAGGCACCCTGGGTCCACACCCAGGGTGACCATGCAGATGTTGTCAAAGGTAAACTGGAGCAGGAGCTCTTGCAGATCAAACAACGCTCTAGATCGGGCGACGTTCTGCAGCAGGGGCACCAAACGTCCCTGCACCAGCTCCTGTACTGAGCTGATCATGAAGGCCTTGAACGAGGCCGTGTTGAATTCGATATTGGCCGTCCGCCTCTGTCTTTTCCACGCCTCGGCATCGGCATTGAAGATGCCGTCGCCCAGGAAGTCGTGGGCCAGTGTCCTGAAGTATTCCCCCTTGGGAAAGTTATTGTACCTCAGCTTGAGCATGTACTCCAGATTGGCCGGTTCGGCAGTCACCACGCAGTTGAGGTTGCTCATGAGTGGCCCCTTGAAAACAAACGTCCCTCCACAGTCTATTAGAATCTTGGTCACCCAATCATATGTGTTGTTTAGGTGAAGCAGGAGAGATGGAAGCATCCCCAGCAGGGGCCACATTCGTGGTCCTTTCACAGTCCTGTTTATACGGTAGTGAAAAATTACATATCCCAACAGGACTATTGCTATGCTTAGGCTTCTGAGATCTAGTTTTAGACCCGGGAAATCCAGGAGCCGGTCGAAGGTTCCTATTTTAGAAAACATGGTAGCTCAATTCAAAAGACAAGAATGTCCACTGATAATACGACTTTACAACTTGTATTTGAATGGAGAAACGAATCTCATGTTCAACACTGTCATCATTGATCGACCCCAAATCTATAAATCTTGCAGGCTGGGAGGACAAGGTAGCGGCCCTATCAAGGTTATGTACGGCTTGAACTCACATTTATTGATAATATGAGTGTGTAATTTGTATTTAATGAAGAAATAAGTGATTAAAATTAAAAACCAGTGTGTAATTTGTATTTAATGAAGAAATAAGTGATTAAAATTAAAAACCAATCTCATGTGCGATATTGGCATTGACTTTTTTTTATGTAAATTTGGTGGGCTAAGAGAATATAGAGGGAGATTGATTTTTTAATGTAAATTTGGTGTGCTAAGAGAATATAGAGGGAGATTTCTCCATTTTTGAGTTTTAGGAGCTTTCACAAGCAAGTGGTTCTATGAGTTTTTCTAAGAAAAATTAAGAAATCACAAAACATTTTTTTCAAATTGATAAATCTTGCATACTAAAAGGACAATGTAGCAGCCCTATGAAGGTTAGGAGATGGGAATCGATAGTTAATGTTAGGTTCATCAAAATGAATTTATTAAATGAATATAAATATAAATGAATTAAAGAGTGATGCAAAAATGGTGAATGCGATGGTTTTATTTAATTAAATTTCAAGAAAATTAAATGGGTGATTAATATTCAATCTTGGATCTCATGTGTAAAACAAGATGATGGTTAGAGGTGGCAACCATGAAAAAGTTATTTTTTTAATATCAAGGGATTTATTCTTGGCCAATTTCTAGGCGTTGCAATTAGTTTCTATATAGATATGAAGATGTAATTAGTGAATTGGATATGTTGCAAAGTGTTCAAATTGAGATGCATATCCTATGTACACTCTAAAAGTGTTCTAAAACAAATCTAGTTAGATATATGATGAAGTTAGAGTTTGGAAGGTCGACATAACATATCTTTTGTATTTACTATATCTTGTTTGTATTTGAGGTTTGTGCCTCATATTCTACGTTGGTGCTCTGTATTGTGGATAAAGGGATTGTTATCTCTTGTAGGTTGGTGCCTGCAAATTAGATTAGGGATACATGTCTCCTTCATAGGTTGAAATTAATGTGGGTTGGTGCCTACAAAATCATTGTAAATTAATGTGGGTTGGTGCCTACAAAATCATTGTAAGTTCTTTATTTTTCTTCGAGGTTCTATTAGGGTAGTAGATCCAAGAAGCTTTTCTCACCATGGTTTTCCCTTCTGGTTTTCTCATCAATCTAGTGTTCTCTTGTGTTGATGTGTTGTTGTTCTCATCACTTGCATAGTTGTTTTAATGATAATGTGAAATGTGGTAATGGTATTGACATTACTTTAAGTTTTGAAGTTAAATTTGGCATATATTGATTCACCCTCCCTCTTCGTATATTTATGTGGTTATCAATTGGTATTAGAGCCAAGTTCTTTGAAAGAAGAATAATAGCTTGAGGTAGATCCGAGATGGAACACACAAATGGTCAATAAGGCCTTTCTTCAAACAATGCACCAATATTTGATGGATCTAATTATACGTTTTGGAGTGTGAGAATGGAAGCCTATTTGATGAGTTTAAGGTTTGATGTTTAGAAATCTATTATAGATGGGTATGAAATTTTTGAAAATCCTCTAAGAGATCAGGCAGGAAGGAAAGCTTGTGAGACTAATACAAAAATAAAGGAATGTTATTTTATGTGGTTTATCTAGCTCTAAGTTTGTAAAAAATAATGTAATGAAAGGCCACAAAGGAGGTTTAAAAAAAGATTCATAATTTATATGATGGTGATAATAAAGTCAAAGAAGAAAAACTTTGGACCTACTAAGGTTTGTTTGAAAGTGTAAAGTGTTAGTTTTTAGTGACCAGATTAACAGTATAGAACAAAAAATCAGAATCCAAAGTAAATCATACACATAACACACATGTACCTTGGGAAAAACTCCCTCTTGGAGGAAAAAACCAACAACCAAAGATCTCAGATCTGATTAGATTAGATATAGAAGCAGATTACAATATTGCCCTTCTAGGGCATACAAAGAACTTATCTAAATTACAGTTTAGGTCAAACTTGAACAATCGCCCAGATTGTTGATTTCAGACCATGTGAGGGAGTTCGCTTTCCCTATAATAGATGTAGCATAACCTGAAGTAGGTTCAACAACGTTGGAGGAGGTTCGACAACCTTGGGGCAGGCTTGACAGACCTAAGAGCAGGTTCGACAGACTTAGGAAGATGTTCGCCCAACAAGAAGACAATTTCGTTGACTGAAAGAATCAGATTTGCTACTAATCTTGTGCATACCACAATTACATAATTCACATATGTAGTAGAGATGTGATGCTTGATGTGTAGGTTCTATTTGTGACTTCAAGTCACTTCTTATTTATATGCCTCAAACTCCTTTGCCACTTAGGTCGGCCTTGGCGCCAAAATGCATTTACAATTTATATATTAAATAGGTCATGCCCCATAACACTTACATGACACATAAGTTGCATGCCCAAATAGGGTCAGATAAATATAAATCCGAATTGCTAAGGCCAAAGGCCACTTAACACTTAGATGAACTAGGTTGGCCCTATAAGGGATCCAACCTAGCTACATAACAACACTCCCTCTTAGCTAGGGAGGATTCCTTCTAAATGATGAAGTCACATAGTGACTATTAACATGACTACTCCCATGAATGAGACACACCATAGCTACTCCTAGAGGGTGAACAAACTCATCATGGAACATATTCCATGATACCCACCATTCCTACTCGCAGAGGGTGGGTCCACCATGCCTACTTGCAGAGGGTAGAATGAGGGATCTAACCTCAGACTTCTCCCAGAGAAGAATGCAATACCACCATGCCTACTTGCAGAGGGTGGAATGAGGGATTTCACCTCAACCTTCTCCTAGAAGATTTCCTTAACCAAGGGCTTTCACCTCAATCTTCTCTCGGAAGATTGCCTTAACCTAGGGCTTTCACTTCAATCTTCTCCCGGAAGATTGCTGTAGCCGAGGGATTTCACCTCAATCTTCTCTCGCAAGATTTCCTTAACCAAGGATATGGCTTCCTCTAAAGCTCAAACAACAAACAAGCTCCCTTTGAAGCTGAATACAACAAGCTCCCTCTAAAGCTGAAAACAACAAGCTCCCTCTGAATCTGAACACAACAAACTCCCTCTGAAGCTGAAAACAACAAGCTCCCTCTGAAGCTAAACCTGATCATAATATCACCAACTAAGCTACGTCTCTTAGTCTTCAGCTTGTGATGCTTCCTCATATGATGTGTCAAAACCTTCCTCTCTTGAATATAATCATTATCTTTATGCTCCTCAGTGAATCTTAAAAGCATTTAAGAGAGGTTAATAATAGTTCAAGGCTATCATACATGATTCACTATCCAATGAATTGATAACAACATGAAAAATTAAAAAAATACTTCTCTTATAAGTTAGTTTTTAACATCACCATCCACTTAGATCACATTGAATCATCTGATGATGGCACGTGGCCTTCCGCCCTCGCCATCACTCAGAATCCACTCTCATCTATAAGCACTTCATAAATACCCCCACCACAGGAGTGTGAATTTAGTTTTAAGTCTGGACACTACATGACATTAGCAATCAATAGTTGTGAGTCGTTTCCCAATCTGTATGAGTAGAGCGATAAGCCTGAGAGAATTGCATTCATGCTAGTCTTCTTCAACACTTCTCTGTGCTACCTGCTCCAGATTTCTCAGTCTGCAAAAAAAGATACATGATCTACCTTCAAGCTGTTAGGCTTTATAGAAGGAACCCGCTCTGATACCATGTTAGTTTTTAGTGATCAGTTTAGCAGTATAGAACAAAAAATCACAATGTAAAGTAAATCATACGCATAACACACATGTACCCTGGGAAAAACTCCCTCTTGGAGGAAAAACCCAACAACCAAAGATCTCAGATCTGATTAGATTAGATATAGGAACATATTAGAATATTGCCCTTCTAGGGCATACAAAGAACGATCTGAATCACAGTTCAGGTTAGACTTGAACAATTGCCCAGATTGTTGATTACAGATCATGCGAGGGGGTTCGCTTTCTCTAGAATAGATGTAGCATAGCCTAAAGTAGTTTCAACAATGTTGGAGTAGGTTTGGTAGCCTTAGGGCAGGCTCAATAGACCTAGGAGTAGGTTCGACAGACCTAGGAGGATGTTTGTCTAGCTAGAAGACAATTTCATCGTCTGAAAGAATCAGATTCACTACTTATCTTGTCCAGACCACAATTACATAATTTGCATATGTAGTAGAGATGTGATGCTTGATGTGTAGGTTCTATTTGTGACTTCAAGTCACTTCTTATTTATATGCCTCAAACTCCTTTGCCACTTAGGTCGGCCTTGGCACCAAAATGCATTTACAATTTATGTATTAAATAGGTCATGCCCCATAACACTTACATGACACATAAGTTGTACGCCCAAATAGGGACAGATAAATATAAAGCCGAATTGCTAAAGCCAAAGGCCACTTAGCACTTAGATGAACTAGGTCAGCCCTACAAGGGATCCGACCTAGCTACATAACAACATAAAGATGAAGGAATAATAGATATTTCCACATATCTACTTTGGGCTGATGAAATTGTCAATACCATCAGAGGATTTGGTGAAGAAGTGAAGGAATCAATGATTTTTAAAAAGGTACCTGGATCTCTTCCCTCTAGGTTTGATTCAAAAGTTTATGTAGTAGAAGAATCTAAAGATCTGAATAGTTTGATAATGGATGAGTTGTATGGGATACTAACTACATATGAGATGAGGATTGTGAATGATAAAACTTCAAGAAAGGATGCATCTTTCAAGGCACCATAAGATAAATAAAGATTCAAACTTCAATTATGAATCAAATCTTGAAGAAGCAAATTTGTGAAGTTAAAAAAGGGGTTTTGAGAAGCATTAAAGTAAGTTACTCTTAAAATGTTTCAATTGTGATGAAAATTGTCACATTGCTTCTAATTGTACTTTCAAAATGACTAATGATGAAAAAGGAGAGACATAAGGAGTGACAACATAAGAAGAGGAGTATTCATAGCTTCTATGTGGACCTCTAGAAGTAAAAAAGGAGCCCTATTTATGGTGATGGAAAACCTAGATAGCTATATAAAAAATGTTTTTTTCAAAGATGAAGAAAAAGAAGCTAAAGTGTAATTTGAGGAAGAACATAAGAAAAAATTTGAAAAATAAGGATTAGAAATTCAAGAGGACATTGAAGCCAAAGAAAAATAACAGAAGTTGATTATGGATCTAAAAACTCAGGCAGAAAAAGAAAATAGGATAGAAGATATCATAATAGAAAAAATAAAGGCCAAAGGGAAGGACTATGAAAGGCTTGAAGAAAAAATTATATCCTTGGGAAAGGATTTAAAGAAGGATAATAGTCAGTTGAGAAAGAATTTGAAGTTTGGAAAAAGCATTGAGATTCTAGATGAGATAATAAATAGTCAAACATCACTGCATATCAAAACCAACATAGAATTTGATGAAATTAAGAATACTAAGCATGTCATGAAGACAATCCAAAGAATCTAGATAATAGTATCTCTATAATTTCAATATTTCATAATTCCAAGGTGACCAAGGATAACAAGAAGGAATTTGGCACTTTCATTCAACATTGTAGATAAAAGAAGAGATTTGAAGGAGAAAGTTCAGGAGGACAAGCATATTATTCTAGGTTTAATTATTTTTTTTCTACCTACTTTTTTTATTGCAATCAATTTAGTCATAAAGAAATAGATTGTAGAAGGCTCCTTACAAGGAAGAATAAATTTGTGAACATAAATATATTTGCATCTTTGTTTGATTTTGATGTAGGTTACAAGTGTAATTTTGGACACATTTCAAGGCATGGAAGTGGTTTTGTGAAGCCTTATAAATATGATATAGGAAATAAATCACCTCTGGTGATTAGAAGAATGAGTCTAAGAAGGTGTGGAAAAGGAAGCAAAAGGAAAAAATATCTAAAGGACCAATGATTTCTCATACCTCATTACATGGACCAATTTAGAATAGTGCCAGATCAAGTGACAAAGACTACAATTCTGCATCCAATACAGAATTATATGAAATCAAAGAGCCAAGTACCCGTAAGCTTATTGTGGAAAGACATAGGATATAAAGTAATGAGTATAATCTTAGTGATATCAAAGGTTTAGAATTCCTTTTTGGATAGAAAGATGAAAATTGACCATGGTACAAAAAAATGGAGTACGATGATACAATTATGTACTCCATGTAGAACATGGGGGCACAATATCTCCCTCCTCTTAATTCAAGAGGAAGTACAGGTTTAGGGGGAGTTAGCCAACACATCATTCATACATCCCCAAAGTAATATAGTTGATGAATTTTATCATATATGATATGATGTATAGGAGTCTATTGTGTGTTGACTTCCTCCCACAAACATAACAAATTCTTTACAAAAAAGTGTGGTTAGATACACTGAGTAGTTTGTATAACGTATATGGAGATGAAGCTTCAAATGAAGGATCGTGTGTCACTTTTCCATTGATGTAAAATGGGGAGAGAGAATGCCTAAATTCATTAGTGAGATACATCCCACAAAGGGGAGAGTTATATTTTGTTGTTGCCATCAATGACAAAGTAGGAGATTGTTGAATAGAGTGTTGTCACTAATGTCAAGAATATTGTTGAGCTATTGGTATGGTATCTTAGAGTATTTGAGAACAATGTATGACATAGTATATAATTAATAGTAATATCATGGATATCTCTCTTGCAAAATGTTAATTATTATGATCCTGTACTAGTATCAGTTGTTCTTAAATTTGTAGTCTATTTATGAAGGCCTAGAAGTGTCTAGGATAGGTTTTTGAGATATGTTGCTTAGAGACAATATTCATAATATTTTGCATGGCTATATTTTTTGGTACGAAATTTAAGTACAATTGGTAGTTATGGCTTGTGGTTTGAAAGTAAAATAAAGTTACACATGAAGCATATTATATTCAAGTTCTAGAGGTTTTGGTCAAATGGACAAAAAAGTGAAGAGTGCACAATATGTTAACTTGTTGATTATGCAAATATTTCTATTGGATGCACTAGAGAAAGGAAATGTCCACCAACTAGAGGAAGCATGTGAAAGTTGTTTGGGACCAATTGAGTTCATGTTTGCAAATGCATGTAGCATGTTTTTACTCTTGGTTGATGTTTTCTATTTAGGACCAAGCCTACTACATGTTTCATATTATTTGGATTAAGGGATTTATTATTGGCCAACTTACAGACGTTGTAACTAGTTTATAGGTTGACATGAAGATGTAATTAGTGAATTGAAATACATATTATATTGTTGATCAATTTTATTCCAAAGTGTAGAAGTGATAATGCCAATTCCTATGCAATAAAATAAAGAAGGTGGTGGTTGAATATATGTTCCAAAGTGTGCGAATTGAGATGCACATCTTATTCACTTTGTAAGAGTGTTTTGAAGTATATCAAATTAGATAGATGATAAAGTTTGATTTAACGAGGTCCACATGATATATCTTTTGTATTTCCTATATGTCCTATTTGTATTTGAGGTTGGTGCCTCATATTCTAAGTTGGTGCTTAGATTTGGATTATAGGATTAGTGTATTCTATAGGATGGTGCCTACAAATTAGATTGGGGATTGGCGTCTCCTTCTTAGATTGAAATTCCTCTAGGTTGGTGCCTAAAAAATAATTGTAAGATCTTCATTATTTTATGAGATTGGATTTGGAAAGTAGATCCAAGAAGATTTTATCATTGTGGTTTTTCCCTTATAGGTATCCATGTAAATCTAGTTTTCTATTGTTTTGATGTGTGGTTTTTCTTATCTCTTGCATAGTTTTTTAAAATGATAATGTGAGATGCGGTAATCGTATTGATATTGTTATTAAGTTTTGAAGTTAAGCTTGGGATATACTGATTCAATCCCTCTTAGTATATCTATGTGCTTAGCACTACTATCACTTTATTGTCACTTGTATATTCCTCTTCAAGAATCCCATTGATTGACACCCTAACTTAACGTAAGTTTTCACATTTCAAGCCATAGTATTTATGAGAAAGCCACAAGTATGAATTATTAATAGTGACGAGGTGGCAAAAAGCTTGGGAATGTAGTGGCACGATTTTCAAAGGGAAATGATGGTACCTTCATTGCCGAAATTAAATGAATTAAATGCTCTTCTCTTAAAGAAGGTGGCAACACTTGAGAAATTTTTCATTCTCATTCTCAAAAGCTACTAGAGGAAAGTGTAGAGTTGTAACTGAAGAAGAAGAACTTGCAGTGCCATTTGATAACAAGTTAGGTTTGATTTTTCCTTCTTCTACATTGTTTCTTGATCTAGAAGTAAAAGTTTCCTTAATAGGGAGGGAACTAGTACAAAGTTTTGGGGTTTTTCTCATGACTCAGTACAATGAATTCCTTTCAAGATTTCTACAAATTTATTCTTTATCTGTCAAAACCGTTGAAGACCTTTCCCATTATCTTTTGTGTTTAAGATTTTAGCTCCAAATATCTTTAATGTCACCTACGATAGAAGGTGGGTTGGATGATATAAGAGATATTGAATTAGGTGATGTGCATCTCCATGAAATTTTTAGAAAAATGCAACAAGAACCAATCTCTCTAATTGAGAGTAATATTGTTAAGAGTGGGCTTGTCTCCACTGAGAGTGTTTTGTCTATTGTCCCATGTCTTGAATTGATAATCAATTGTGTCAACCATTGGTACTTGGAGACTCAAGAAATTCGGGCTTTCAATAGCTCTATTATTGTGAAAATTGATCACGAGGTTGTCTCCCAAGTACTAAAACTCCTCGACTGAGAACATTTCATGGAATTGTCTATGTAGAGGGAAAAATTTGATTTGACAATTTGCAACATAGAAGGGAGAAATCACCAAATCAATTTTGCTTAAAAAATCCTTTAGTTTCAAAAGAGGGAAGGGAATCCACTAGATTTAGAGATAAATAAGATTAAGGTCTGAATACTAAATGGATTGATTAATTATTATTGGGGTTTTTCTCTATTTTGTAAGTTGAAATGCCGATTTAATAAAAGTGCTGAAAAATGAAGGTAAAACTAAGAAAATAGTGAGCTATAGTATAAGATGAGTTGGATCTAGCCCTAAAAAAAGATCCTAATAAGTTAGAACCAGGATGCAACATGTTGGATATTGTTGAGAAGTTTGTTGGAATGTGTTATTGTCATTGATGTCAACATATTCCTCTGTATGTTCTAGTGTTGTAGTGAGATTAAGTGTGTTGGTTTGGACAGTGTGTTGCAGACGAGTTGTTATAGATTAAAGGGTTTTAAGATAAGTATCTCTAGTTGATTCAGTAAAAGTTAATGGTTTGCATGGTGATTTGATCGAGTTATGAGATCCGATATGGAGGTTGGTTTTTCAATGTTCAGTTTTTTCCAGTGTTTTGGATTTTGCTTTGCATTACAAATCTTTGTTTGCAGATTTGGCAGAGTGTTTGGGACATTCTAGTGTGTCCTCAATTCAGATGGTTCATGATTTGGAGGTCCGCAAGTGTATCTTTCAGTTTGACAGTCAGTTCAGTTAGTGTTCTTGAAGTTTGGTATAATGTTGATGAAGATTCTAGTAAGTGGTGACGTTGTGGTTGTTATGCTAATTCATGATGCTTGTGGATGTTTCTAGATCATGTCCTATTTGTGTTGGTGGTCCACGTTGATTGTTGTGCATTGTATTGATGATTTTCCTTAGTCTGGTGGTGTTCTTCATGTTCTTGGTTGACATGATGATTGTAGCATGTTGCAGATGTTCGAGGTGTAATTATTGGAGGTGTTTCATGTTCGAGTTGGTGATTTGGGTCCATACTATGTCTTAGACAATATTATTTTAGTTCACATGTGTTATTGTAGCGTGTGTGGTCATATTTTGTAATTTGTGTTGTGGGTTGAGCTGACCTTGAAAGACAGGTTGATGATATGTATAAATTTATGTAATTTTATGTTGTAGATGTATCCATGATATCTATGAGTGTGTAATGAGAAAATAATGCTTTGATCTTTCGGTAGCAGAGAAGAAGTGTGAAGAAGTGTGGTAGAGTAGTATATGAGACTAACTGAAACTATAACTAGGCATGAGGAGAAGCTATTCTATCAGTTCATTATCTTTTGAATGTATTCCAAATCTTTTTGTAAGACAGTGAGTCTTCCCCAGGGTTGTAGCCCTTGTTGTTGTTGTGTTTTGAGCAGTGAGCTCTAGACAGTGTGCTTGAATGCATGTGCATTCCCCATTATAATATTTCATATACTTATAACATGGTATCATCATATCGTGGGTAGGTTCCCACCATAGTTTTTTACTTAATGGGGTTTTCCACATCAAAAATCTTCGTATTATGTGTGTTATTGATGTGGTGTTGATTTGTGCTTTCATTGTTATTTATCGGATCTAAAATTGTGTTTAAGTTGAGTAAAGTTTTGTGAAAAATGATTCACCCCCCTCTCAGTTTTCTACCTTGCTACCAACGATTAGTATCAGAGCTAGATACTCTAAAAGAAGCTTGATTGCTTGAGGTGATCCGGGATGGCAACCTATACTTACAAGAATGATAGTTTGAGATTTGATGGAACGAACTACTCTCTTTGAAAGAACTGGTTGGAGTGTCACTTGAGAGACATCGGGTGAAGATTACTAAGAATGTGTATAATGTTCCTTTGAATGGTCCTTCATCTCCAGATGAGATAATAGAAGATGAATACAACATTAGGGCGAAGGAAGAATTTTTGAGTGCCTTGACTGAATCGAAGATGACTAATGTGATGGATTTGTAGACTACTCATGAGATCTAGAAGAAGCTAGAGACTTTGTATGAAGGCGAGTCATTTGAAAGTTGCTAAGTTGTAGAGCCTAAAGAGAAAGTATGAGATGCTTAAGATGGGCAAAGATGAGAACATTTCCTCTTTTATGCAAAAAGTGAATGAGCTTGTGCTGAATATCAGATGTGTCGGTGGAGTGTTGGATGAATCAGAGATTGTAGCTAAGGTGCTGAGACCCTTGCCTCCTGCTTACAAACACAAATTTGCTGCTATTGAGGAGATCTAGACAGTGACTGATGTGACTAGAGACATGCTGATTGGTAAGCTTGCTGCCTTTGAGTTGAGTGAATTTGGAGAATCTCTTCGTAAGTCAGAATTTGCAATCAAAGCTATTGTTTCTGAGAAGCAGAGATATGATCTAGGAAAAAGTTCTACAAGGGTGTCCATATATGAGAATGAGATGAGAGAACTTGAAGAAGAAAAATAACTTGAGGAGCTTGGAGTGCTTATTTCTAGAAGATTGCCTAAAGGTGTTGGTAAGTATGAAGGTAAATTGCCTCTTAAATGCTTTTCATGTAACAAGATAGGACATTTTGCTTCAAGGTGTCTGGAAAGAGTTCCTAAGAAGAATTTTAAGCCATATAAGCCTAAATATTAGAAGTGTTATCATGCTACTAATGAAGATGTGACAGATGATGAATCTGATAAGGGAAATTCAGGAGACAAATGGGTGTTTATTGCTATCAAGGAAGATGATCCAGTGACTACTGCTTCTACTAGCTGCATTAATAAGGAGAAAGATTTGGTTGCTAAAGTTGAAGAAAAAGATGAATGGGTTATTGATAATGGCTGCTCTCATCAAATGATGTAATGGACACCCTAGACTGCCCAAAAACTAAACCAACTGCTGATAAGAATTTAGTCAAACAGTTTGCATCCAACTCCTTATTTCTCCGTTTAATGTTTAAATCCCCTTATAGCTTTGGAAATGAAATGTTTGTTTGTTTTTAAGTCTTTGCATAGATTTGAAATCACATAACATGGACTAGAAGGAAATTACAATAATATGCAACATGAAGATTGAACTATTGTTGATATGATATTATTTCCAGAATTATTAAAATCAAATACATAGCTGGTTTTTCAACTCACTAAATAATCCAACATTTTTGACATAATATTCCAGCAATGACTTCCCATCTTGCTGCTACAGTAACATGAATAGTGCCGTGCTACAGTAACATGAATAGTGCTACGCTACAGTGCTGCTACAATATTAATTAGTCTTCAATCGGTCCAATATCTTCATTAAATCATCCCTTCAGAATGGCATAAGCATTGGTCAAGAAGTGGAGAAGGTATGAGCAAAAAACCAAACCTGCCTGTAGCTGGAGATGCACCCAATCTGCCTATTAATGAAGCTGATAGCAATGGATTCCAGAGGCCAAACCCCAAGGGAATGACATCTAGAATGTCACAAGAGAGGATAGACGTCCTCTAATGCCAAGAACGGATCTGCAAGTCACACATCAATTTCTTCTCATATTCAACATGCTGAAAGAAGCCACAAAAGCTTCCTTTTATTCTTTCTCCAAGGGTTGACCCAACTCACATGAGAAATGTGGGATAAAAGATGTGCAATATAAAACATATTAAAATATTCACTTATGTCTCCCTTGGGTGCCCCTTTGATTTGCACACATCCCCATAAAATAAATATTAAAGTAACACTTTAATATTTAACAATTAAATTAAATGTTACTTTAATAACACTTCAGGCATTAAAATATATTAGCAATCGGACTCTGAATAGCACGAGTGATAGCTTGATGGAAATCTCTCGCCGAGAAGTATCAAATCCAATCACCAAAACTAGCCTCCGCTGTGTCTTGCTGACTTACTAAAAAATAGTAAGTATGCCTGAAACTAAGTAAATCAACTCCGTTTTGACCCAAACTGGAAATGACTAGGCCAAAACACTCCAGGATCCCCTTAAACCCTTCGTTAGCCCTCGGGACCATGTAGAGATAGGCTAACACACATACACTTGGTCAACTATTAAAGTGGGGACATTACAGTCTGCCCCCCTTGAAATTGCTTGTCCTCAAGCAATCTCAGTCCAACCTGCTATATCACCTGCTCATTCTCCCATGTAGCATCTTCCTCCGGTAGGTCTCTCCATCTGACCAAATACTCCTTCACTATCCTGTTTCTGAGTTTCCTCTCTCTGGTGTCCAGAATAGCGTCAAGTACTAACACGAGCTTCCCCTCCTCATCCAAAGGGGGTAAATCTGCAGAAGGTACTACACTCTGACCAATGGATTTCTTAAGCCTAGCCACAAGAAATACATTGTGTACCCGACTGCCCTCTGGAAGCTCAAGCTCATAGGCGACTTCACCCACTCTGCGAATCACCCTGTAGGGACCATAAAATCTAGGCTTCAACTTATCTACTCTGCTCCTCTTGAGCGATGACTGCCTATATGGCTGTAGCCTCAAATACACCATGTCCCCCACCTCGAAACTGTGCTCTACCCTATGTTGGTCAACATACAACTTCTGCTGATTTTGAGCCTACTTTATATTCTCCTTGAGCGCTCTTAGGATATCCTGACTATCCTGCAACAGATCCTTGGCTTTGGGCACTCTGCTATCCCCCAAAGCTAAATCCATGAAGCTTGGTGCTTCATACCCATAAAATGCCATAAATGGAGTCATCCTAATAGTCATGTGATATGTGGTATTGTAACAATACTCCCCCATGTGTAACCACCTAACCCAAGCTCTCTGCTGTACAGTCACATATTTCCGTAAATAACCTTCCACCCATTTATTTACTATCTCCACCTTCCCATCTGTTTGAGGATGGTAGCTCGTACTAGGTGTAAGATATGTACCGCACAACCTGAACAACTCCTGCCAAAAGGCGCTCATGAACTTGCTATCCCTGTCACTAACAATAAATCTCAGTAGCCCATGCAACCTAAAAATCTCTTTGAAGAACAAATCTGCCACCTGAGCTATTGTGTAAGAAGAAGGAATAGCAAAGAAGTGAGCAAACTTCGTCAATCTGTCTACCACCACATAAATGCAATCTCTTCCCTGCACTCATGGTAAACCAGTGATGAAGTCCATAGAAATGCTTTCCCATTTCTTGTCTGGAATGGGCAAGGGCTGTAGTAAACCTGCAGGAAATGTGTGCTCTCCCTTATTCTGCTGACAAACTGCACACTCCCTGACATACCTCTGAACATCATCCTTGAGCCCCCTCCATGAGAACCGCTCTCGGATCTTCCTGTAGGTCTTGAAGACCCCTGGATGCCCAGCTGTAGGCGCATCATGAAATACCCTCAATATCACCTCTCTCAACTGTGATGATGGGATCAAATAAACCATGTCCTAAAATTTGACCAATCCATCTATCACCTCATAGCGATCATCTTGTATAGTACTTGAAATCAAACCAGAAGCCCAAGTATCTCTGACATACTCTGCTATAATCTTATCCCTCCAATCTCTTGTAATCTCTGCAAGAGCACAAATGTGAGGTCTTCTGGATAAGGCATCAGCTACTACATTCTTCTTCCCTTTGACAAACTCAATGTCAAAGTCATAAGCCTGCAATTTAGTGACCCACTTCTACTGCCTATCATTCAAGTCTCACTGGCTCATGAAAAACTTTATGCTGTTGTGATCCATCTTGATCACAAACTTCCCTCCAACCAAGTAGGATCAGAATTTGGCCAAGGCATGCATGATGACCAACATCTCACGATCATAAATAGAATAGCTCATCTCCACACCTCAGAGCTTCCTACTCTCAAAAGCGATGGGGTGCTTCTCCTGCATCAATACTACTCCAATCCCATCACTTGATGCATCACAATGAAGCTCAAAAGGCTTCATGAAGTCTGGTAGAGCTAGGACTGGACATGAAGATATCACCTGCTTGAAATGCTCAAAACACCTCTGTGTTGCCCTTGTCAACATGAAGGCCCCCTTCTTAGTAGGATCTGTCAAAGGAGCAGCTGTCTGAGAAAACCCCTTAACAAACCTCCTATAAAAATCACATAAGCCAAAGAACCCCTTAAGCTGAGTAAGGTTCGTAGGCGTGGGCCAATAAAAAATGGATAAAGATCTTAAGTTGTATCACTATTTTAGATTAAGTAGTTTGTGAAAAGATACTTAGATATCTACCAATCAAATAGAATTAAGTAGTAATTAAAATTTGTGAAAGAAAATATTTAACATAAATGAATTTCAATCATCTTGTGACATCATTTTTTATCTCATGAAAGTAGTTATGTTTATCATATAATGCAAGTGTAAGAATTGTAGTTGGAAATATGGTAGAGACAAGACACTATAGCTAAAATTTGACACCATAGAAAAACATGTTGGTAAGTTTTATGAAAATCAAATCATAGATAAAGAGGAAAAACTAATAATGAAATAGAAAATAAAAGAAATATGTCTTCATGCTAAGTATATGCTGAAATATGACATACATTAAAAAATATGTAAAAATAGAGGTACAATTCAAAATATAGTTGAATAAAGATGGATTGTACTATGAACGAGGCATTAATTTAGTAGTTAACAAATTAAAAACTGAATAAAAAATTGAATTAGTCCACCTAAGCATTTTTATTAGACTTCGTTCTATCCATAAATTGACCTTTGTTCCACATATTAGTCACATTTATTTAACTTCAAATTGATTTATACTATACTAGATTATATGTTGGAAGAAATGTCCAAATTATTGTTAATAAATAGGTTAGTTTTAGATTATTGTGAGCTTTTTTATTAAAATTAATTCTCGTCAATGACTAAAGAAATTAAATATATATTATATTTATGCATATTAATAAATAAATAAAAATGTTCTTGAATGGTCTTGATTTCTTAACATACTTTTATTAGAGTTCTAAATATTTTAATTTTTTTTTTCTTTTCCAAATTCCAAACTTCATTATAGAAATCTAAAAATTAATTAAATTATTTTCTAGGGTATTTCGAAGCCTTTAAATTCCTCAAAATTAATTTTAAACCTTTCATCACACCCTCCAAAAATGAAAAATCTAATATCTTTAAAACTAGCTATGATCTTGCAATGAAAATTTATCGGCATGCTTATCTAGCCAACAAAAAGCTTCGGGGAGAATTTTGCAAAATTTTGTGCTCAAACAAAAAATTACTATAAATAGTAACCTCATGTAAATGCAAGGTTGAGACACCATTTTACCAACATTATGAAGAGTTGCACTCTTTCAAAGGGTGTTAATGGTGAAAGTGTGTGTCTCTTACTAAAGGGAATACATGATGAAGAGGTGTGACCTCTCCCTCACATTGAGAGATATAAAGGAAAGGAATCAAAAGCATCAAATGACATTACCATGGATTAGATTAGATTAGAACCATTATTAAGTTACAGGTAGTAACATCCTTGTTCTTGGTGGTATGTGTAAGGGGCTGCTGTCTCGGGGAGATCAATAGGCTTTTGGGGTTGTAAGTACCTTCTTATTCTCAATAGGTGGAAGTTGTGGTGATTGACAAATGGTTAATGCCAAGTTACAGTTGTGTGAGAACTAGACGAAAAATTTATATAGGGGGAAGCAGAGTACCCCGTCATTCACAAGAGAACATTTCTACAGTGTGTTTTACTTTCCCAAGGTGAAGGTTCATGGTGGAGAAATCCAAGGAGAACCAAAATAGCATTCTAGGGAGCAAAGGTGTTCAGAGCGATTGCAGAGTAGAGGTGTGAAGTAGAAGCAACAGGAGAGAAGAAGTGAGACTTGGAGTCCCCGTTCAAGGAGGGGGCCTAGGTCGTGTGCTGGGTAAGTCGTCATGGGCTCACGAGAGAGTCAGTGGTGCGCTAGGTTGAGTTCTAAAGAAGACAGGGTCTTTGTGGATCGAGAGTCTATGTGAGAAGCTACAGCCAAGGGCGAGGTGCAGTGGTATCTATATTGATGTTTCAAGAGTGGACACAGATCCAGAGGTGGGAACTTGTAATCGGGTACTTGGGAAGTACTTGGGGTAGTGACCAACGACATAGTTGGAATTATTTGTAGACCGGGCCAGGGGCCATTTCTTCAGATCAATAAAGCTATCTTATTGCCCCAACATTGTCTTGTTGTGTAAGGATTATGTTGTGCAAGTTTGTACGTGTTGTGCAAGTGTGTGTGTGCAGGTTCTGGAGCTTGGGAGTGCTTACAGTCATAGTCCGAGTTCTTGGAAGTGCTTGGATCTCACAGACAAGTACCTAAAAGATCGTTGGTGCCACACAGGTAAATCTAGCCCCATGACAATTGGTATCAGAACACAAGGTTTTTGATACCCCCAAGCTAGCACACTAAGAGGGTTCAGTTTTCCAGTAGTTATGGCCAAGGGTGGGGATACTGACAAGGAGTCAGAAGGAGAGTTGGGCTCACCCTGTACTCACGTCACTGAGAGGTCCAAGACAAAGGAAAAACTTGCTGAGGTGAGTAACCATTTGGAGTCTTTGGAAGATGAGTTGTTTCCAAGGTGCATGGAGACTGCAAAGGGATGATTGGACCTTACTGAAGGAGATATCAAGGATCTCCAGGTCCTATATGGACAGGAACAACAAGAATGAGTTAGACTCGAACACGAGTTGAAAATGGCTCTCCTAGAGATCGAGTTTGTGAAGAGTTGTGTTTCTCAAGAAGGGATTACCAAGGGAGCAAGAGTGACACCACCTGAAAAATATGAGGGTGATCGAGATGATAAGATCATGGAGAATTTCTTCTTCGACATGGGAAGTTACTTGAAATCCATGAGGGGATTGACGGATGAAGAAAAGGTGGAGATGGCCACAAAATTCCTCACTGGAGTAGCTAAGCTTTCGTGGAGGGCCAAACTTTAGGACATTGAGGTTGGTAGGCCAGTAGTCAAGGTAGACACATGGAATGAGTTGCAGGATGCACTTAAGGAGCAGTTCAAGCCAGAGAATGCAGGTTGGACCTCCTTCAAACAACTTTTAGACCTGAAGCAAACAGGGAAAATCCGAGTTTGGTATAATGTTGATGAAGATTCTAGTAAGTGGTGACGTTGTGGTTGTTATGCTAATTCATGATGCTTGTGGATGTTTCTAGATCATGTCCTATTTGTGTTGGTGGTCCACGTTGATTGTTGTGCATTGTATTGATGATTTTCCTTAGTCTGGTGGTGTTCTTCATGTTCTTGGTTGACATGATGATTGTAGCATGTTGCAGATGTTCGAGGTGTAATTATTGGAGGTGTTTCATGTTCGAGTTGGTGATTTGGGTCCATACTATGTCTTAGACAATATTATTTTAGTTCACATGTGTTATTGTAGCGTGTGTGGTCATATTTTGTAATTTGTGTTGTGGGTTGAGCTGACCTTGAAAGACAGGTTGATGATATGTATAAATTTATGTAATTTTATGTTGTAGATGTATCCATGATATCTATGAGTGTGTAATGAGAAAATAATGCTTTGATCTTTCGGTAGCAAAGAAGAAGTGTGAAGAAGTGTGGTAGAGTAGTATATGAGACTAACTGAAACTATAACTAGGCATGAGGAGAAGCTATTCTATCAGTTCATTATCTTTTGAATGTATTCCAAATCTTTTTGTAAGACAGTGAGTCTTCCCCAGGGTTGTAGCCCTTGTTGTTGTTGTGTTTTGAGCAGTGAGCTCTAGACAGTGTGCTTGAATGCATGTGCATTCCCCATTATAATATTTCATATACTTATAACATGGTATCATCATATCGTGGGTAGGTTCCCACCATAGTTTTTTACTTAATGGGGTTTTCCACATCAAAAATCTTCGTATTATGTGTGTTATTGATGTGGTGTTGATTTGTGCTTTCATTGTTATTTATCGGATCTAAAATTGTGTTTAAGTTGAGTAAAGTTTTGTGAAAAATGATTCACCCCCCTCTCAGTTTTCTACCTTGCTACCAACGATTAGTATCAGAGCTAGATACTCTAAAAGAAGCTTGATTGCTTGAGGTGATCCGGGATGGCAACCTATACTTACAAGAATGATAGTTTGAGATTTGATGGAACGAACTACTCTCTTTGAAAGAACTGGTTGGAGTGTCACTTGAGAGACATCGGGTGAAGATTACTAAGAATGTGTATAATGTTCCTTTGAATGGTCCTTCATCTCCAGATGAGATAATAGAAGATGAATACAACATTAGGGCGAAGGAAGAATTTTTGAGTGCCTTGACTGAATCGAAGATGACTAATGTGATGGATTTGTAGACTACTCATGAGATCTAGAAGAAGCTAGAGACTTTGTATGAAGGCGAGTCATTTGAAAGTTGCTAAGTTGTAGAGCCTAAAGAGAAAGTATGAGATGCTTAAGATGGGCAAAGATGAGAACATTTCCTCTTTTATGCAAAAAGTGAATGAGCTTGTGCTGAATATCAGATGTGTCGGTGGAGTGTTGGATGAATCAGAGATTGTAGCTAAGGTGCTGAGACCCTTGCCTCCTGCTTACAAACACAAATTTGCTGCTATTGAGGAGATCTAGACAGTGACTGATGTGACTAGAGACATGCTGATTGGTAAGCTTGCTGCCTTTGAGTTGAGTGAATTTGGAGAATCTCTTCGTAAGTCAGAATTTGCAATCAAAGCTATTGTTTCTGAGAAGCAGAGATATGATCTAGGAAAAAGTTCTACAAGGGTGTCCATATATGAGAATGAGATGAGAGAACTTGAAGAAGAAAAATAACTTGAGGAGCTTGGAGTGCTTATTTCTAGAAGATTGCCTAAAGGTGTTGGTAAGTATGAAGGTAAATTGCCTCTTAAATGCTTTTCATGTAACAAGATAGGACATTTTGCTTCAAGGTGTCTGGAAAGAGTTCCTAAGAAGAATTTTAAGCCATATAAGCCTAAATATTAGAAGTGTTATCATGCTACTAATGAAGATGTGACAGATGATGAATCTGATAAGGGAAATTCAGGAGACAAATGGGTGTTTATTGCTATCAAGGAAGATGATCCAGTGACTACTGCTTCTACTAGCTGCATTAATAAGGAGAAAGATTTGGTTGCTAAAGTTGAAGAAAAAGATGAATGGGTTATTGATAATGGCTGCTCTCATCAAATGATGTAATGGACACCCTAGACTGCCCAAAAACTAAACCAACTGCTGATAAGAATTTAGTCAAACAGTTTGCATCCAACTCCTTATTTCTCCGTTTAATGTTTAAATCCCCTTATAGCTTTGGAAATGAAATGTTTGTTTGTTTTTAAGTCTTTGCATAGATTTGAAATCACATAACATGGACTAGAAGGAAATTACAATAATATGCAACATGAAGATTGAACTATTGTTGATATGATATTATTTCCAGAATTATTAAAATCAAATACATAGCTGGTTTTTCAACTCACTAAATAATCCAACATTTTTGACATAATATTCCAGCAATGACTTCCCATCTTGCTGCTACAGTAACATGAATAGTGCCGTGCTACAGTAACATGAATAGTGCTACGCTACAGTGCTGCTACAATATTAATTAGTCTTCAATCGGTCCAATATCTTCATTAAATCATCCCTTCAGAATGGCATAAGCATTGGTCAAGAAGTGGAGAAGGTATGAGCAAAAAACCAAACCTGCCTGTAGCTGGAGATGCACCCAATCTGCCTATTAATGAAGCTGATAGCAATGGATTCCAGAGGCCAAACCCCAAGGGAATGACATCTAGAATGTCACAAGAGAGGATAGACGTCCTCTAATGCCAAGAACGGATCTGCAAGTCACACATCAATTTCTTCTCATATTCAACATGCTGAAAGAAGCCACAAAAGCTTCCTTTTATTCTTTCTCCAAGGGTTGACCCAACTCACATGAGAAATGTGGGATAAAAGATGTGCAATATAAAACATATTAAAATATTCACTTATGTCTCCCTTGGGTGCCCCTTTGATTTGCACACATCCCCATAAAATAAATATTAAAGTAACACTTTAATATTTAACAATTAAATTAAATGTTACTTTAATAACACTTCAGGCATTAAAATATATTAGCAATCGGACTCTGAATAGCACGAGTGATAGCTTGATGGAAATCTCTCGCCGAGAAGTATCAAATCCAATCACCAAAACTAGCCTCCGCTGTGTCTTGCTGACTTACTAAAAAATAGTAAGTATGCCTGAAACTAAGTAAATCAACTCCGTTTTGACCCAAACTGGAAATGACTAGGCCAAAACACTCCAGGATCCCCTTAAACCCTTCGTTAGCCCTCGGGACCATGTAGAGATAGGCTAACACACATACACTTGGTCAACTATTAAAGTGGGGACATTACAGTCTGCCCCCCTTGAAATTGCTTGTCCTCAAGCAATCTCAGTCCAACCTGCTATATCACCTGCTCATTCTCCCATGTAGCATCTTCCTCCGGTAGGTCTCTCCATCTGACCAAATACTCCTTCACTATCCTGTTTCTGAGTTTCCTCTCTCTGGTGTCCAGAATAGCGTCAAGTACTAACACGAGCTTCCCCTCCTCATCCAAAGGGGGTAAATCTGCAGAAGGTACTACACTCTGACCAATGGATTTCTTAAGCCTAGCCACAAGAAATACATTGTGTACCCGACTGCCCTCTGGAAGCTCAAGCTCATAGGCGACTTCACCCACTCTGCGAATCACCCTGTAGGGACCATAAAATCTAGGCTTCAACTTATCTACTCTGCTCCTCTTGAGCGATGACTGCCTATATGGCTGTAGCCTCAAATACACCATGTCCCCCACCTCGAAACTGTGCTCTACCCTATGTTGGTCAACATACAACTTCTGCTGATTTTGAGCCTACTTTATATTCTCCTTGAGCGCTCTTAGGATATCCTGACTATCCTGCAACAGATCCTTGGCTTTGGGCACTCTGCTATCCCCCAAAGCTAAATCCATGAAGCTTGGTGCTTCATACCCATAAAATGCCATAAATGGAGTCATCCTAATAGTCATGTGATATGTGGTATTGTAACAATACTCCCCCATGTGTAACCACCTAACCCAAGCTCTCTGCTGTACAGTCACATATTTCCGTAAATAACCTTCCACCCATTTATTTACTATCTCCACCTTCCCATCTGTTTGAGGATGGTAGCTCGTACTAGGTGTAAGATATGTACCGCACAACCTGAACAACTCCTGCCAAAAGGCGCTCATGAACTTGCTATCCCTGTCACTAACAATAAATCTCAGTAGCCCATGCAACCTAAAAATCTCTTTGAAGAACAAATCTGCCACCTGAGCTATTGTGTAAGAAGAAGGAATAGCAAAGAAGTGAGCAAACTTCGTCAATCTGTCTACCACCACATAAATGCAATCTCTTCCCTGCACTCATGGTAAACCAGTGATGAAGTCCATAGAAATGCTTTCCCATTTCTTGTCTGGAATGGGCAAGGGCTGTAGTAAACCTGCAGGAAATGTGTGCTCTCCCTTATTCTGCTGACAAACTGCACACTCCCTGACATACCTCTGAACATCATCCTTGAGCCCCCTCCATGAGAACCGCTCTCGGATCTTCCTGTAGGTCTTGAAGACCCCTGGATGCCCAGCTGTAGGCGCATCATGAAATACCCTCAATATCACCTCTCTCAACTGTGATGATGGGATCAAATAAACCATGTCCTAAAATTTGACCAATCCATCTATCACCTCATAGCGATCATCTTGTATAGTACTTGAAATCAAACCAGAAGCCCAAGTATCTCTGACATACTCTGCTATAATCTTATCCCTCCAATCTCTTGTAATCTCTGCAAGAGCACAAATGTGAGGTCTTCTGGATAAGGCATCAGCTACTACATTCTTCTTCCCTTTGACAAACTCAATGTCAAAGTCATAAGCCTGCAATTTAGTGACCCACTTCTACTGCCTATCATTCAAGTCTCACTGGCTCATGAAAAACTTTATGCTGTTGTGATCCATCTTGATCACAAACTTCCCTCCAACCAAGTAGGATCAGAATTTGGCCAAGGCATGCATGATGACCAACATCTCACGATCATAAATAGAATAGCTCATCTCCACACCTCAGAGCTTCCTACTCTCAAAAGCGATGGGGTGCTTCTCCTGCATCAATACTACTCCAATCCCATCACTTGATGCATCACAATGAAGCTCAAAAGGCTTCATGAAGTCTGGTAGAGCTAGGACTGGACATGAAGATATCACCTGCTTGAAATGCTCAAAACACCTCTGTGTTGCCCTTGTCAACATGAAGGCCCCCTTCTTAGTAGGATCTGTCAAAGGAGCAGCTGTCTGAGAAAACCCCTTAACAAACCTCCTATAAAAATCACATAAGCCAAAGAACCCCTTAAGCTGAGTAAGGTTCGTAGGCGTGGGCCAATAAAAAATAGCTCTAATCTTTTCAGGATCCATTTGAACTCCCTTTGCACTGATAATATGACCAAGGTACAAAAGCTCTGTCATCCCGAACTCACACTTAGACTCCTTGGCATACAATGACTCTCTCCAAGATAGATAGCATCTCCTCAAGATGCTACAAAGGATCCTCCCATGTCCTGTTAAAGACCAAAATATCGTCAAAGAAAATCAAAACGAATCTCCTCAAATGCCCCCTAAACACTTGGTTCATGCAACTCTGAAAAGTAGTAGGAGCATTGGTTAGCCCAAATGGCATAACCAGAAACTCGAAATGACCATAGTGACACCAAAAAGCTATCTTCTCAATTTCCTCTGCCCTCATACTAATCTGATGATACCCTGATCTCAAATCTATCTTTGTGAAGAAGCATGCCCCATGTAGCTCATCTATCAGCTCATCTATCCTCGGAATGGGGTACCTGTTCTTAATGGTTTTCTTGTTCAAGGCCCTATAGTCAATGCACATGAGCATTGTTCCATCCTTCTTCTTAACCAAAACAACTGCTGAAGCAAAATGGCTTTTGCTTGGCCTAATGTGCCCCATCTCCAACAACTCCTTGATGGCTTTCTCTATCTCATCCTTGTGTTTTTTTGGTTGATGATAGGGCGTGATCATAATGGGCTTAGCCCCCTCTTCTAACTCAATGACGTGCTCTATCCCCTATCTGGAGGAACGACATGTGGAATACTGCCAAATACCTTGGCATGTCTATCAAGGATGTCCTGCATATCAGGCGGAAGACTCTTAACTTGTGGCTCTGGTGATACTGGCATAATCAAGCACTCTGCTACCCACTGAACATCATCATGTCTGAACAACCTCTCCATCCTCCTCAAAGAAACTACCCTACAACTGCCATCTGATAATCCTCTGAGTACCACAGTCCTGCCCTCATACTGGAACCTCATCTCTACTCTCTCCATGTTGAGAGTAAACTCTCTCAACGATTCCATCCAAGTCATCCCTAAGATAATGTCATAATCACCCATGTCCACAACATAGAACTCATCCTAAAGCTCATAACCATCTTCCAATTTGATGCGAAGATTTGTAATCTTCAGTGTGCATAGTAACTTGTGACCACTAGCTACCATGACTCAGAATCCTAAATGTTCTTCAGTTTGCCACCCTCTCCTAGCCACTAATTGTGAATCTATGAAATTATGTGTGGCCCTAGTGTCCAACAAAGCAACCACCTTCTGTCCCTGTATGGTGCCACACACCTTAAAAGTAATTGCCTTTTGAGAACCTGTCAATCTAGCTAGGGACGTCTCATTCCCTGAACCCTCCTCTGTGGCACTGCTCTCACCATCAGACTCTGACTGCTGCTCTTCATCCTCTGATAGTGACTCCTTAGCAGAGAAGTACTCCATCTGGTTGGCCTTAGCCTTTAGAGGACACTTGTGAGATAAATCCCACGGTTCCCTACACTGAAAACATAGTTTTTTCCGCCTCAACTTCTTCAGTGTCTCATTGTCTAACCTCTTTGATTCTTTTTTCTGAGGCTGAGAATCCCTATGTAGAGGTTTATTATCCTCATCCTTCTTGAAGTGTGGATCCTTAGGTGTGAACTTACTCCTAGAAGCGGAAGGTGCAAGATCTCTCGCCTTCCGAATGGCATCCTGCAATGTGAGGGGATCATGTCCCTTCACCCAACCATGAAGAGGATCTAACAATCCATCCACAAATAGTACAATCAACCTCCTCTCTGAAATGTCTATAACCAACACTGATAGTCTCTGGAAATCTAAGATGTAATTGTCGATAGGACCTCACTGTCTCAACTGAGCTAACTCCTTGAAATGGAGTTCTGGATCCTTCGTATCAAACTTGTCAATCAACCTCTCAGTGAACTCTGCATATGTGTCTATCTGATTATGGTCCGATGTGACCATACCATGGTGCCACCACTCATGTGCACTCCCATCCAAGTGCAATGTAGCATACTTAATCGCATCCTCCTCAAGCATGGGATTAAGATGGAAATAAATATCTAATTTCTGGACCCATGTCTATGCTAAAGCCTTCCCTGTACCATCATAGTATGGAATAGACAACTTTCCCAATTTCTTCCTCATCTCATAATTTTGTTGTCTGTTTCCTCTCATGGGCGTATTCTTGAGTCTAACATCCATATATTCCCTGAATGTCATCTCAGCCTGTAACTTAGGGCTAGAGTCCCTCCAATCATCCATAATCATATCTTGAATCTCTTGCTGTGTAGGACTGACATTATTTTGGTCATTCTGTCTTGAAGGAAACTATGGCATGAGTGGTCTTGTAGTAGAAGAACCTTCTCTAGCATATGTCCTGGTTCCCCTATTAACCAATGCGTCTCCATTACCTCCATTACCCTGTCCACCTCCCTGATTAGCATTATTACCCTGATTGGTATTATTACCTTGGTTGCCATTATTACCTCGGTTGGTATTATTGCCTTGATCTGCTCTCGTCAAATGTTGTGTAAATTCTATAGCCATCTGCTGCAATGTAGCTTGAAGCTCCCTCTGACCCCTAGAAAGACCACTGAGCATCTCCCTAGTGCTAGGTTCTCCCCTTTCCCCATCTCTGTCACCCATGGCTGGTGCTGAAAAAGGGTCACCCTCCTCTTCAGTCTTTGGTGAATTCTGTAGGTTTGTGTTTGACCTGTTTCTCCTCAAGTAATACTGATGTGCTGGACGCATGAAACCCTCACAAGATGGCAAGAAAAACAAGCTCTGATACCACTGTAATGGACACCCTAGAATGCCCAAAAACTAAACCAATTGCTGATAGGAATTTAGTCAAACAGTTTGCATCCAACTCCTTATTTCTCCGTTTAATGTTTAAATCCCCTTATAGCTTTGGAAATGAAATGTTTGTTTGTTTTTAAGTCTTTGCATAGATTTGAAATCACATAACATGGACTAGAAGGAAATTACAATAATATGCAACATGAAGATTGAACTACTGCTGATATGATATTATTTGTAGAATTATTAAAATCAAATACATAGCAGATTTTTCAACTCACAAAATACTCCAGCATTTTTGACATAATATTCCAGCAATGACTTCCCATCTTGCTGCTACAGTAACATGAATTGTGTCATGCTACAGTAACGTGAATAGTGTCGTGCTACAGTAACGTGAATAGTGCCATGCTACAGTAACATGAATAATGCTGCGCTACAGTGCTGCTACAATATTAATTAGTCTTCAATCAATCCAATATCTTCATAAAATCATCCCTTCAGAATGTCATAAGCATTGGTCAAGAAGTGGAGAAGGTATGAGCAAAACACCAAATCTACCTGTAGCTGGAGATGCACCCAATCTGCTTGTTAATGAAGCTGATAGCAATGGATTCCAAAGGCCAAACCCCAAGGGAATGACGTCTAGAATGTCACAAGAGAGGATAGACATCCTCTAATGCCAAGAATGGATCTGCAACTCACACATCAATTTCTTCTCATATTCAACATGCTAAAAGAAGCCACAAAAGCCTCCTTTTATTCTTTCTCCAAGGGTCGACCCAACTCACATGAGCAATGTGGGATAAAAGATGTGCAATATAAAACATATTAAAATATTCACTTATGTCTCCCTTGGGTGCCCCTTTGATTTGCACACATCCCCATAAAATAAATATTAAAGTAACACTTTAATATTTAACAATTAAATTAAATGTTACTTTAATAACACTTCAGGCATTAAAATATATTAGCAATTAGACTCTGAATAGCACGAGTGATAGCTCGTCAGAAAGCTCTCACCGAGGAGTATCGAATATAATCACCAAAACTAGCCTCCGTTGTGTCTTGCTGACTTACTAAAAATAGTAAGTATGCTTGAAACTAAGTAAATCAACTCCATTTTGACCCAAATTGGAAATGACTAGGCCAAAACACTCTAGGATCCCCTTAAACCCTTCGTTAGCCCTTAGGACCATGTAGAGATAGGCTAACGCACATACACTTGGTCAACTGCTAAAGTGGGGACATTACAAATGACAAGTGAAATTACTAAGTTTGAGAGTATGGAAAAGTATGATGGTGGTGTAGTAAGATTTGGTGATGAGTGTAAAGCTGGTATAATCCGTGGTAGAGGTTCTATTTGTCTTGATGGTAATCATAATATTGATGATGTGTTATATGTTGAAAGTATAATGCATAATCTTTAGAGTGTTGGAAATATGGTTGATGAGGGATATGATATGCAATTCAAAAATGGAAAGTGTAAAATCTTAGGTGGATCTGGAATTGAGATTGCATCAGGGACACAAACTAAAGGTAATATCTTTTACTTGAATGCTTGTGGTAAAAGCTGTTTGATTTATTAAGTTGATAAAATTTTGTTATGGCATAGAAGGATGTCGGTGAACTCACAATGCTGGTTCCCACCTTTTTGTACATATTGATTTTTGCTGAAATCATACATCTTTTAGAAAATATAATGATTTAAGCTTTAAGAGGTCCCATTTGAAGTAATCAATTGAAGAGAGTTAGATCAAAGGCTCTTAGATATAAACTTCTTGGATAGAACCTCTCTACTTCTAAATCATACTTGCAATGGAGTCTCCTTTGCATCTATGAGATGCTGATAAAAAACCAATTTTACATTAGCTTTTGGGGGGGTCAAATGAATTCATTTAGATTTAAAAAATTTTTTATTTAGCCCTTATTATAATCTTTCCAAATAGTATAATTTTTAATATATCAAATTTCATTAATATATTTTTATTTTATTTCTTATGAATTTAGGGTTTTCATCAAAAGTGAACTTCTTTGTTCAATACTTATGGAAAAATAGTAAACATCACCCAAAAAATTCCGAAAAATATTTATGCACTAGGTATTGAAGTCCTCTTTCCAACAAAAAAATAAAATTGATTTTCGTTGCACATACAACAAGTTATGTAATATCAAATGGACATATGTCAAAATTATAGTTAACTTGACTTCAAATCATGATAAAATATGAAATATTAAAGATAATGTTACAAAACCAATTGAAAACACTATATATGGATGTTACAAAATCAAATTCAAAAGAATCACATTCATTTCTATTATAGAAAAAAAGTTATGCTATACAGAGTGAGTGTCACTCTTTAAAAATGTTGTTTTTTGAAAAAAACTAGTTTTCGAGGGGGATAGAAAAATGGACAAATTGATTCCAAAAATTATCAATTTTTTTTTTTAGAATCTACATACAAAATGACACAAATCAGTACTTCACATCATCTACAAATTCCTTACAGTTTAGAAGTAAAAGGTGTCTGAATTTGAAGTTTTTTCTGAAGATAAATATTACTGTGTCAAAGTTGGTAATAAAGTATAACCCACTATTGTGGGTTCACCCATGTGTCATGTGAATTTTGATTGCATGGTTAAGATAAGTTATACTCAAGTAGTGAGAGATATTCCTAAGTTGGCAAATCCTACTAATTCGGTATGTAAGGAATGTCAATTAGGGAAGTAGACAAGAGTTACTTTCAAAAGAAAACAATATAATTCTAATGGATTATTGGATCTTGTGCATACTGATTTGTGTGGTCCTTCTAGACTGAGAAGCTTGCAGGGAGATAGGTATTTCATGCAGCTGATTGATGACTATTCAAGGATGATGTGGGTTACTTTCTTAAGGGAGAAATATGAAGCTTTGGAGAAGTTCAAGATTTTCAAAGCTATGGTTGAGAACGAGACTGGACTGAAGTTGAAGTGTCTGAGATTTGACAGAGGCGGTGAATTCACTTCTAGTGAGTTTAATGCATTTTGTGAAGAGCATGGAGTAAAGAGATAGTTATCTGCACCTAGAACCCCTCAGTGGAATGGTGTTGTGGAGGGGAAGAAAAGGAAAATTTAGAAAGCTGCTAGAACTATGATGATTGAAGGAAATGTTCCGCATATCTATTGGAGAGAATTTGTGAGTACTGTTGTATATACTCTTACTTGAGTGCATATTAAAGGTGATACCGATAAGACTCCTTATGAGTTATGGTTTGGTCATCTTCCTACAGTTAGATTTTTAAGAATTTCTGGAAGTAAATGCTATACCAGAAGAGATGAAGATCTAGGGAAATTTGATGCTAGATGTGATGAAGGAATTTTTCTTGGTTGTTCTACTAAGAGTAAGGCCTACCAGTGTTATAATAAGAGATTGAGAAAGATAGTTGAAAGTGATAATGTGAAAGTTGATGAAAGAAATATGAGACATATCAGATCTTGTGGATATGATTCAGATGATCATAATGTCAGTTTAGATAAAGGAAAGTAAGTGCAGACCCAAAATCAAAATCAGATACAAAGATATCTTGTGCTCCAGATTGATGTGTGGTGGATGCTACTCGAGGGGAGTACTCAGTGATTCAAATGTTCAAATTTGATTTGTTTGATCAATTGTTGTTGAGAGAGATTTGTGCAGTATATGCTTTTTGCATTGATGTCAAAGGGGGAGAGAGAGCTATGTGAAAAACTTGTGAGCTATGTGCATGATCTTCTGATGAGTTGATTGTTATCTTTCTTTGCATTGATTGTTTTTCACATCATATGTTTCCATCAATGCCAAAGGGCTGTTGGATATTATTTAGAAGTTTGTTAGAGCGTGTTGTTGTCATTGTTGTCAACATATTCCTCTGTGTGTTCCATTGTTGCAGTCAGATTAAGTGAGTTGGTTTGGCCAGTGTGTTGCAGATGAGTTGTTGTGGATTAAAGGGTTTTGAGATAAGTATCTATAGTTGATTCAACAAAAGTTTCAATGGTCCGTATGGTGATTTGATCAAGTTATGAGATCCAGTATTGAGGTATGTTTTCCAGTGTTCGGTGTTTTGGATTTTGCTCTCCATTGTAATATCTTGGTTTGTAGATTTGGAAGAGTGTTTGGGACGTTCTGGTGTGTCCCCAATCCAGATGGTTCGTGATTTGGAGGTCCGCAAGTGTATCTTTTAGTTTGATAGTCAGTTCAGTTAGTGTTCTTCAAGTTTGATATAATGTTGATGAAGATTATAGTAAGTGGTGATGTTGCGGTTGTTGTTATGGTAATTCATGATGATTTTGGATGTTCCTAGATCGTGTCCTATTTGTGTTGGTGGTCCACATTGATCATTGTGCTCGTTATTGATGATTTTCCTTATTTTGGTGGTGTTCTTCATGTTTTTGGCCGACATGATGATTTTAGTGTGTTGTGGATGTTTGAGGCTTAATTCTTGGAGGTGTTTCATGTTTGAGTTGGTGATTTGGGTCCATACTATGTCTTAGCCAACATTGTTTTAGTTCGCATGTGTTATTGTAGTGTGTGTGGTCATATTTTGTAATTTGTGTTGTGGGTTGAGCCGACCTTGAAAGATAGGTTGATTATATGTATAAATTAATGTAATTTCATGTTGTGGATGTATATGCAGTATCTGCGAGTGTGTGTAATGAGAGAATAATGATTTGATATTTCAGTAGTAAAGAAGAAGTGTGGTAGAGCAGTATATGAGCTTAATCGAAACTGTAACTAGGCATGAGGAGATTCTATTCTATCAGTTCATGATCTTCCAGATGTAATTCAAATCTTTTTTTAAGACAACGAGTCTTCCCTAGGGTTGTAGCCCTTGTTGTTGTTGTTGTGTTTTCTGCAGTGAGCTCTAGGTAGTGTGCCTGAATGTATGTGCATTCCCCATTGTAATATTTCATATACTTCTAACAGTGTAACATCATATTGTGGATGGGTTCCCACTGTGGTTTTCCCCTTAACCGGGGTTTCCACGTCAAAAATCTTGGTGCTATGTGTGTTATTGATGTTGGGTTGATTTGTGCTTTCGCTGTTATTTATAAAATCTGAAATTGTGTTTAAGTTGAGTAAAGTTTTATAAAAACTGATTGACCTCTCCCTCTCAGTTTTTTGCCTTGTTTCCAATAGCGGCACCATCGTCCTCTGAAATTTCTGTGCGTCAAAAAGGGTTGATTCATCTTTGTGAATAAAGTTTATTATGATAAGTACAACTCTGTACCTATTTCTTGCACGCATAAAGAAAGGGAAATAGGTTGGTAATAGGGGCTTGCCTTAGGTCAAACCCTAGTTTTGGAATTAACCATAAAATTGAAATGATTGTAAGGAAAGGTTCTCCTTTTGAGGGAGATGCTGAATCATGACTGAAAATTTGAATAATGATACTTCCTTGTGAAGTTTTTCTTGCCTCCACATGTTATTGGGGTTTCATAAAATAGGATGTAGATCTCCACTTCAATGCTTGAATCTTGACTTTATTGCTGCTAGAAGGCTTGAAGGAAGATTGAAAATGCTCAATTTCTCTTGAATGCTTGATTGCTTGATGTCGTATGAGTGCTCTTGGATTTCTTATATTTTTCATGATGTTCAAATGAGAGGGGAAATCCTCTTTATATACTTGCCCATTGAGAAAACTAATTAATTTTTTGACATGAGCTAACACAGAGAAGGAATTCCCACTCAAATTTTAAATGTGAAAATGGGTTAAAAGGGACCCAAAAATAAGGGGGACCATGTTGTGGCGCCATGGTCCTATTGAGGACCATGGTGCCACACCCTGGTCCTGCCCTATTTTGGGGAAAGGGTCAAGTACCAAATGAATGCCAAGTGATGCAATATGGAAGGGAAATCAACATAATTAGGTCCCAAGTAGGCCAAGGGGTGCAAACACTAAGGTAAGGACTCAATGCGGTCAAAATTGCAATGGGGTACAATTTTAGGATGCTACATTTATCTCCCACTTTAGTGGGAGTATGAAGTCAATCATACTCTTGGTAAAGTACAAATGGTTCTCATTGAAAAAATTTCACCAAGTCATCAAGGAGGCAAGATACACAAAGCCCCCAATGGACTTTAGGATCTTACAAATTCAATCATAAGGTAAAAGGGAAGATCATGAGAGAGAGAAAGAGAGAGAACCGTGACTACAAACTAGTAAGGTTCTCTTACTATGAGTCATGAAAAGAAAAAATATGAAAAATTGCAAAGCAAAAGACAAAGTTCACTAAGTAACTTTAAGTATTAAGATATGCAAGAGAGAGAATCATTGAGTGGAGTGTATGCACCAACGTTAAAGCGATTGTGCATGCCTTATTGGGAGCAATTGATTTAAGGTATGATACACCCAAAAAGACAAGCACGCTATCACTATAATTTAGCCCCGAAGAGAGGACAAATCAAAGAATAATGATCACAAAACACAAGGTGGTTTCGCTTAACTTTGGAGTTAGTATACGTTTTATGATAAATGATGTATATCATGTGTATATATATGCATAGAATTATACTCATCCTCCAAAGAAGGGAAACCACCATAGAAGAAGGACACATATGCCTTTTGAGTCAACATGGGAGAGACCAAAAGAGATCTCAATGCTTTGGGTCATCCTCAAGTATACAACACTAGGGATAACAAATAGAAGAATGAAGAGACAAATAGAAGAAGGTAACAAACAAGCAAGAGAGGAGAGAGGGAGAGAATATACGGTGCTAATGAAGCTAATCAAGCATGCTAGTTGCCCCCCGATCTTGCTCATCATTGTTTTGGGAAGGTGGAAAACACGCAAGATGAGCGTCATTGAGTACATTATATGGAGCTATCAAAAGTTACAAACAAGGACCATGCTCTAATGATGAGTCACTTTTTCTGTTACTAGGAGCTAGGATTAATGTTTTTAAAATTTATTTAGATAAATCATTGTCAACATCAACATATTCATATTCATCATTAAAAATATTAAGATTATCATTTTTAGTATTAACAAAATTCTCAACTATTTTTTCATCAAGATTAACAAAAGTAGGAGCTCTAATAGGAATAGAACTTGAATCATCATTTGTCTTAAGAATTTTGCATCTTGGAGAATTAGGTTGAGCATCTTGGTTAGGAGAAGGTTGAGAAAATGGAATTATATCAAGGGTTGGTTTCTTGGGGGAAGATATGGTTTGGGAAGCAAGTTCACAAGCTCTTGCATGATGTCTCCATCAGGGTTCTCTCGCAAAACAATTTCTTTTGGTTTTAGTACAAGGTTGTGAAGGTTTAGGTTCATCGGGTATAAGGCTTCTTTTCTTCTTTGAAGGAAGGATGAATAGGAGAAGGTCTTTTAGGGTAAAAAATAGGAGAGGTTGGTTACTTCCCTTTGTAATATGTAGGAGGAAAAATCACACCATATAAAGGAGGAATGAAAGGTTTGAGAAGGAGACCAGGTCCATCATGAGGAGGAGGAATAGGTCTACGTACCCTTAGGAGGAATATATTGACTCTTAGGAGGAAGAGAATTTCTATCTTTGGGAGGAATAATAAAATCATCCTTATGAGAAGGAATGAATCCTTCCTTAAGAAAAATAATATCGCTTTCCTTAGGAGGAAGGATAGTCTTATCTTTAGGGGAAGAAATAGTTTCCTCTTTGAGAAGAAGATTATTTCTTTCCTTGGGAGGAAGAATAATCCTGTCCTCAAGAAGAGGTATATGATCATAAAGAGAAAGGTTAAGTGTTGGATTTCTAGGCTTACTCAAGGATAAAATCATCTCATTTTTTCATATTTGATATGATTTAAAGAGAGCATCACTTCTAGGTTGAAGAGGTTGGAATTGTTCGGATGAAAAAAAATCAAGAGAAACATCTCCATGCCTCACCGTAGACTGATATATGATATGATTAACAGTTATGATTCTATCATTATGAAGAAATTTAAAACACTTATGAACATGAGAAGCGATCACTTTCATGGAAGAGAGCCAAGGATGTCCCAACTTTACACAAAATTGATTGGATGTAGGAATGATAACAGAGACACCATTTAAACATTTGGTTTCAACATCAATAGAAAGTGTGATAGAACCAATAGAAGGACAATAGAAGCCATCAAAAAATCTAACTATCACATCAATGCATCATGTCACTAGATGCAGTTACAAAGTATAAAGAAATTATTCAGTTACCACATTAACCATGCAAGCTGGATCAATAAGCACTCCTCGAGAAGTTATGCCTTTGATTTTCGCAGTTATGTAAAGAGGGCCATCAGGTGCTTCAATACTCTCACTAGGATCAAATGTAATGCATGTCCTTAAGAGTTTTGAATTTTTATCAACAAGGTTCAACACATTATTAGACTCAAGGTCAACATCATTAGGAGAGAAGGCAAGACTATCAGTCTCAATCACATTAGTGGAATGGGAAGGTAAAGGATCAATGAATATTTTAAGGTTTTGATTAGGAGGAGATACTAATTTGTTTCCTTTATCATTCACACCAACCACAAATATGGTATTATTATCAATCAAGTCTTGAATATTAGTCCTTAAGGAATAACAGTTTTCAGTGTCATGACTGGGTTGACGGTGGTATTGACAAAAGGCTTTGACATCAGAAGAAGTTGGAAAAAAGGTTTTAGCATCATAAGAAGATGGAAAAGGATTGGTTGTATCAATTGGTTTAATAGGGGGAAGTTTTAACATGTATTCCTTTGTAACAATTGTGACATAATACTTTGCAAAGACTCATTAAGAGGAGTGAATTATTTTCTAAAGTATTTGGACAAAGGAGGCACACTTGTTGCTGCAACTGCTACTTGAGTGTTGTTGTTGTCATTGAATTTAATGAATCCCTTATTTCGTTTGAACTTCGCAAAAGGTTGTTAAGCACTTTCACTTTTATTACTCAGAGCCATTGAAGATGATTGTTCCAATTGACTCATAGTAAGTTGATACTTGTGAAGTACCATGCACAACTGCGTAAAGGACTTGTAAACTCATAAAAGAGAAGTTCATCCCAAATATTTTTTTGCAAATTAGAAATGGAAATTCTTTGAATATCTTGACCAGGCATAGGAAAAAAAAATTGAGGATACAAATGCATATATCTACCAATAAAATCAATCACTTTTTCTTTAACACCTTGCTTACAATGCATCAAATCAGTCAAAGTAATTTTAGGACCAATATTATTGTGAAATTATTGAATAAAAACATTAGCTAATTGTTGAAATGAAGTAATAGAGTAAGGAGGCAATGAGAAATACCATTGCAAAGCTTTATACCTTAAACATTCTAGTAAACAATCTAGCCAACAATCTTTGGTCATGAGAAAAGTCACTAGATACAAAATTTGAAATGTTTTAACATGAGTCAAGGGATCACTTTTTCTATTATAAAGTTCCAATTGAGGGATTTCCACATGTTTAGGAGGGACAACTTGGACAATGTTATTAGATAATGGGCTTGCTACATAAAATGTGGGCACATTATACTTAGATTGATTCATGGAAGCTATTTATTGTTGCAAAGAAGACACTGTTTGGGCTAGACTATTCATTGTAGCTTTGGTAGAAGGATTGAAATTGGACATGTTGGATTGATAAAGAGGGGTAACCTTGTTGAATGAACAAAGTGGTTAAGAATAAGGAGGGATTTTGTTATAGTAAGGTGGGGGTTGAGAATAAGGAGGTGGAACACTATTATAGGTAGGTATGGGAGAAGATTGGGTAACAAATGGAAGACTCACTTGGGGAGGGATGGAGGAGTTATGATTAGAGGAGTTTCTCCCTTGACTAACACTTGTAGGTATGACATTTTGAGTAGAAGTAGCCATGATGTTGGAGGTAAAAGTGGGAACACTAGCCATAGGGGTAGTCAAAGGAATGAAATAATTAACAGGACTAGTAGGTTATGTATAACCAAGGACTTCAACACAACTCCTCATAGACATAATATTAGAATGAACAATATGAGCAATACCGAGCAAGATATCAACACCAAGTTTATCACTTTGAACCATTCTTTTCAATCCTTTAATCAATGGGAAAACTTCACTTTCTGTGTACTGTTGACTCATCCATTGTTGAATATTTTCAAATTGATTGTCAATCATCTCCAATTGGTCAATGGAAACCCTAGTTAATGATTCATCCACAACATGAGAATTATCTAAAGAATGAGTATAAATGGGGAGATTTGTAGGATTGCTAGTGATGCTCTGCAAAAAGGATTAGAAAATCTATTTGATGGCAACACACACAAGAGCACAAGAAACAAACATTAGTGTTAGCAACAAAAGATTATCCTAAACAGGCATATCAAGAGAGATATTAAGCATGAAATAGAAAGCATATAAACATAGAATAAAATAGCTAATCAAGATGCTCATAGTTTCTCCTCCCTTGTTCCTCTCCTCTCCAAGTTCCACATGAGTGTAGCTCTCAGCTTTTAGCACTAGCCATGGATGCCATATGGAGATTCAAGATGGTTGAATATGATAAGAAAATGCTATGCAAGTGTAGATAGTGATGCTATAAAAAAGCTCTATGCTAATACCAGTATAACAACAATACTCTAATGCTTCCTCTTTGCTTGAGGAGAAGGGTTCTATTTATAGAAGAAATGGGGAAATGAAGGGTTAAGATTGAGTAATCTTAACAAGGGTTAGGATTGAAAGATATTCAATCCATGTGAGACTTTCAACCCAATCCCATGTTGACAAGTGTCACCATGAGGAGGCTTGAGAGGAGAGATAAGGAGCATTAAATGCTTGAGGGGACATGATGGTTACCCTAGTCAAAGAAATAAATGCTTTGAAGAGACCCATGGGTTACATGAGGGTTAAGTTAGGGGTCAAAGTCCTTAACCATGGGTGCAAGTGGAATTAACCATTAATGGTCATGTAAGAGCCATAAGTGGTTTGGAAGACTTTAGAGGTTAATTTGTTGAACACACAAAGCATTAATTGATTTTCAAAGACTTTGGAGTCTTTGAGAAGTGACTTCAATTTTCTTAGGAATGTGACAATATTTAGGGGATGTATTAGGTTAATTAGGAAAGGTTTAGAAGAATCTAGAAGGGGTTTAGGCATGCAAGTGGATTTTGTAGGAAAATGCAAGTGGGATGAATTTTGGTATTTTCAATTAAAATAAAATCATTTATTTCAATTAAATGGTGTAATTTGCATTTGGATAAATATTCAAATAAATATTAATTTATTTAAATGAGAAAAAGGAAGATAAAGCATTAAAATGCTTGAAGACTTTGAGGGAAACCATTAAAGGCTTGAAGACTTTAAGGGAAGCAATTAAAGTCTTAAGAATACTGTAAGGGAAGCCATTAAGTTTGAAGACTTTAAGGGAAACCATTAAAGGCTTAAGAAGACTATAGAAGGAAGCCATCAAGTTTGAAGACTTTAAAGCCATTAAGTTTTGAAGACTTTAAGGGAAACCATTAAAGGTTTGAGAAGACTCTAGAAGGAAGCCATTAAGTTTGAAGACTTTAAGGGAAACCATTAAAGGTTTCAAGTGGGTGAGGATAAATAGGATTTTAAATAAATAATTTATTTAAAATAGTTGTGCAACTTGCATTTGTAGGAAAATGCAAGTGGGTGGAGGATAAAGGTGATTTAAATAAATGATTTATTTAAAATAGTTGTGCAACTTGCATTTGTAGGAAAATGCAAGTGGGTAGAGGATAAAGGTGATTTAAATAAATGTTAATTTATTTAAATGTGAGAGGTGGGATTTTGGGGGAATTTAAATAAATATTAATTTATTTAAATGTGAGAGAAGATTTAATTAAATACATATGATTTATTTATTTAATTAATGGTCTGAATTTGGTTAAGTGAATTAAATCAAATAAATTGAATAATTTATTTAATTAACAAGAGAAGAGAGTTAAGATGAATTAATTAATTATATTAATTTAATTAATTATATTAATTTAATTAATTATATTAATTTAATTAATTATTGATTGATGGTTAAATAATCAAATAAATACTAAATATTCATTTTAATTAAGTGGACAGATTTATGTGATTATAGCTAGAATCACCAACATCCTCATGAAATAAGTTATCCAAATTAGGCTCAATCTCCTTGGTAATTAAACCTTGGGAAGCCTTAATTCTATGAATTCCTCTCATAGGGATATTATAGGTTGGACTAATAGTAGTAAAACTCATGCACTAAGGGAGGGAAATTGGAAATTTGAAATTTGAAGTTTGAAATTTGCAAAGTAATTGAATAATGCAAAAAATTAGAAAAAAATGATTACTCAATTAAAGAAGAAAATTAATTGAATTTAGATAAATTATGTAATCCCCTAGGAAATTAAAATTTAAAATTAGGGCTTTGTTAAAATAACCTCTTAATTTTGAAATTGAAATAATCAATTTAAATCTAAAAATTAGAGCTCTTTTAAGTAACCACTTAATTTTAAAATTTAAATTTTAAATTGTGCATATGAAATTTAAAATTAGGGTCTTGTAAAAAGAACCTCTTAATTTTAAATTTTGAAATTGAAATGATGAATCCAAAATTGGGAAATGAACAAGGTTAATTTAAATTTAACAATTAGACATTTTTTAATTAACCACTTAATTTTAAAATTTAAATTTGAAATTTGATCCAAGGTTGCAAATTTGAATTTGAAGCCACTCTAAAATGATAAATTCAAAATTTAAACAACCCACAAGCTCAATTTTTTAAAATTTTGAAACTTAGGGTTTTTGCAATTAACCACTTAATTTTGAATTTTAAATGTGAAATTTGAATTGCAAGTGAAAATTTGAATTTTGAAATTGAATAATACTCATATATGAAACAATTAACCCAAATTATGCAATTCACAAGCTCAATTTTAAAAATAAAAAATTAGGGTGTTAATGAAATTAACCTCTAAATTTTTAAAATTTGCAAGGAAATAAAACTTGTAAATGAAAATTTGAATTCTAAATTGCATACACACTCAATTCTAAAAACAAAAACCAGAAGTAAGCATAGCACATGTCGAGTTCACCAAAATGTAGAGGAGAAAATTTGATTTGGTAATTTGCAACATAGAAGGGAGAAATCACCAAATCAATTTTTCTTGAAAAACACTTTACATTCAAAAGAGGGAAGGGAATCCACTAGATTAAATTACCAAGTAGATTAAGGAATGAATATTGAATGGATTGATTAATTGATGTTGGGGTTTTCCTCTCTTTTGTAAGTTGAAATGCCGATTTAAGGTAAAGTGCTGAAAAATGAAGGTAAAACTGAGAAAACAGTGAGCTACAGATGTGGGATCGAGCTGGGCACTTGGAATTGGGTAGTATAAGCTGAGTCAAATTTGACCCTCAAAAAAGCTCCTGAAAAGATAGGACCAAGATGCGGCACCACAGTCCTCCAAACTTTCCGCGCATCGAAAAGGGTTGATTCATCTATGTGAATGAAGCTTATTCTGAAGAGTACAACTTTGTAGCTATTTCCTGCACATAGAAAGAAAGGGAAATAGGTTGGTAATAGGGGCTTGCCTTAGGTTAAATCCCGGTTTTGGAATTAACCATGAAATTGAAATAAGGATAATTGAAATGACTATAAGGAAAGGTTCTCTTTTTGAGGGAGATGCTGAATTATGACTAAAAATTGAATAATGATACCTCCTTCTGAAGTTTTGCTTGCCTCCACATGGAATTAGGGTTTCATGAAATAGGATATTGATCTTCACTTCAATGCTTGAATGTTGACTTTATTGCTGCTCCAAAGCTTGAAGGAAGACTAAAAATCCTCAATTTCTCTTGAATGCTTGATTGCTTGATGTCATATGAGTGCTCTTGGATTTCTTAGATTTTTCATGATGTTTGAATGAGAGGGGGAATCCTCTTTATATACTTTCCCATTGAGAAAATTGATTAATTTTTTGACATGAGCCGACACGGAGAGGGAATTCCCACTCAAATTTGAAATATGAAAATGGGTTAAAATGGGCCCAAAAAGGAGGGGGACTATAGTGTGGCACCATGGTCCTATTGAGGACCAGGGTGCTATGCCTTGGTCCTACCCTATTTTGGGGCAAGGGTCAAGTGCAAAATGAATGCCAAGTGATACAATATGGAAAGGGCAAGAACATAATCAGGTCCCAATTAGGACAAGGGCCGCAAATGCCAAGGTAAGGACCCAATGCGGTCGAAAATACAAAGGGGTGTAATTTTAGGATGCTATAGTCTGTTAAGTTGGGTTAGGACTATTTTAGTGATAAAAAGGACTGGTGTCTGAATCACATTGTCAGAGGTTGGTTGAAGAAGGAAAGAAAGGGTAAGTCTAGGCTCCCCTCACAGCTCAAGAGAGATATTTTCAAGGAATAAATATCTAATAGAGTTACCCTATTGTACCATGTGGTTGGGAGTGTCATTTCTAAAGAATTCCATTTCTGGATGTGCCAATTTATCCATCATTTGTGGTGAAAATATGTACATTAATTTGGCTAAGATAATGAGTAGTCATTTGCATGAGCATTTGGCTAGTTATAGAAGAAGGGGGTCTTTCCATGTGTTTCTTATTGATCTATATTCTTGTTAGTAGGGAACTTTTCTAGCCTGGACTACAAACTTTGGAATCCCCAATTGAGGACTCCCTCATTTATGAATATTTCTCACAGTTGCAAAAGAAAATAGGTATGAAAAACTACCTCTATGTCAATGACACCTTCCTATGGGCCATTATCGAGAGAATTGAAGGGTCACTCGAGAGGAGAATTTATCTAAAATCCATAGCCCCATTAACTCAATATGGCAGATTTTTCATCAATTTTGAGAAATTTTCTTACTTAAGAATTGGGGGTTATGAAAATGCGTAGTTGAAATTACCAAGGTATGCCTCAGATTATTTTGTGTTTTTAGAATTTTTTCGCTAGATGGTGAGAGTAAATGTTAAGTATGTTGCAATGAAGAAAAAGGGTACTCTTTTACCATCTCACTTGCTAAGTTTTCATGTAAAAATAATCAAGCTACGAAGATTTCAAAATGGATTTTGTCTTATTTTAACTTTTAGATATTCTCACCAAGGCCAAATTTTTGATAGCAAGGGGTTTTTTTAGATATAATAATCATGGAGTGAGTACATATGAGCATAAGCCTCAATTGGAGGACTAATAGGAGAATTGTGCAGATAAGAGAGGGTTTTAAAGGAAAGATTGGATGAGATTGATAGTGGATCAAATTAGGGCTTTTAATCTGTCATTGCTAATATCTAAAGATTGGACATATGATGGCTCTGAAATAATTGATGCAACATACCAAAATATTTCCCTCAGAGCTCTAGCCCAATTCCAATGGTCTGGCAAGGAGATCATAGACATTAATGATAGGACCTCCCGTGCGATAAAAAAAATGAAAAATGGATGGAGAAGAAAATAAAAGAACATGTTGGATCCTCTTTAGAGGAAGAGACACTAAACAATAAGTAAAGTACACCTTAGGGCTCCAATGTTTTGAAAGATCCTACTAGCTTGACCTTCATTGCTCAATGAGCTAGTTCACAGTTAAGAGGAGATGGGGAACAACCTCCAGATAATCGAAAGTTGAAGGTTCATTAACAAGATGCATCCACTCCATCCAAAGGAAGGTCAAATCAAGAAGGTAGTTCTCATACTCCTCCATCAATTGAAAAGTTGTCTGCTTAGATCTTGTTACTGCCTTGGACAATGATTCCCTTATCTTCAGCCAAATTGGTGGAGATATCTCTTTCTTTGATAGTTCTAATTTTTACATACTTGATGAATCTGCACCATCAAATGCTCCTCTTGTGCCACTAAATAATGCAATTGCCAATGTAAACCCTAGCTCCTCTGTGTTTTCTTCCCCTCCCTAGTTGAAGAAATTTGTAGAGAAGAAAAAGAGGTACATTCCCATACTAGATACTAAAGTTGATACTACAACCAAATTGCTACAAGATACACCTAAACCCAAGAAGGCTAAGAGAATGTCAAGAATGGTTTCTGACCTCTCCTCTAGCCACAAAATTCTAGAGATTATAGAACCTATTGGTAACAAAGATAAACATGAAGTCACAAAACAAGACTTCAATTTGAGCAAAGTTGACATGGGTCCTGCGATTCTCAAAGGTGATATGTATCATGCCAAATTATCTATCATCATGCTTTCTAAAAGGTTTAAGAATGAGGAACAAAAATATATACAACTTTAAAAATAGATGAATGTTTTAACCTCCTTAATTCAGTCAATTTTGTAAATAAAAATCAACCAATAGATCAAGCTCCTAGTATCCCCATAAAAGGATTATGCCCCAATCTGTAGACGTGGGTAAGGTAGACACGGGTAAGGTATGCCCCTTGAGAATTTTTAACAATTTAATGAGAAAATTCTCAAAAAGATGAAAATAGGAGAAAACGATGAAGAGAATGAAACGAAGAGGACACAAGGAAAAAACATGGAGAAGGGTAGAAAAGGATCAAAGGAGAGGAGATATAATGGTGAAAGAAGGGCTTATATAGGCCACACAAGGCCCATAAAAGGGTCACTTTCACATTCACAAGTCAACACACGATAGAGAGCCCAGAGTGAAGGAGTGATGCACATTCCATGTAATGAGAAATGTGGCAAGAGATTTTTACTCTTCCAGTGATCACCTGATTATGGACCATCGGTACGTATCACTATCTTGACTTTGTCATTTTAGTAGGGTAACATTAATTAGGGCTATTAATGAGGGAAAAAGGGGACTAGGGTGTAGACGTCAATCGCTTGATCGACATCTATGCCTAAGGATTGTCATCTACATGGAAGATCCTCATCTACATAGGCAATGAATCATCCATGGGGGCTTCATTGGCTCAACAATATTGTATCACGTACATTTATATTGGGGGGTTTAATATCGTGAAAATTGAAAACAATATATTACCCATCTGGTGAAAATAGGGGGGTTTTTAATTTGGGCCATGAAAAAATACAATATTTGGCAAAAATAAGGGTTTTTTTAAATTTGGATTGTGTAATGAGAAGGGGTGACAAAAAAGGAGTTTAGGGTATTTTTTAAAAAAATGGGGAGATTCTTTAGTATGCCATGAATGCACATGCTATAACCCAGGTTCACTAAGTGAAGCCCTCTTGGCATTGCTTGCGTAGGCATTGATTAGGAGATCGATTTTTATGATAGGGAATAAAAGGAAGGGGGAGGGAAAACTGAGAACCCCCGTTTGTGCTCTGTAGAATGGTGCCTAGGCTGTGGTGTTGGCATCTCCACAAGGAGAAACATCGTCTTTGCCTAAAGGGAAAGGGGGAAAAATAAAATGAATGGAAAGTGATCTTAGGGGTTCTCGGAGGATGCCCTAGGGTGTAAGAGGAGGGAAAATAGAAGAAGAAGGCCAACATGAGTGAATTCATGGGTGCAGAAGGATTTGGGGCCATTAGAGTCATGGAAGTGTTGGCTTGCCATGATGAGATATCAGATCCATCACAAGGTATAGTAATGCATACAAACACTTTAAGTCATTCATAATTACAATATATTAGAAAAATTAAGATTTTTCTTTTGAATGCATCAAGATCTTGACTCTATGGCTGAACCAAGTCTATTCATTAGTCAAGAATAAAACTAGCATATTAAACTATTTCGGTTGGAAGTCAAACAACAAACACTTCTTAAGATTCCAAAAGAAGCAATTACAAAATTAGATTATTATAATCCAAGTAGTGTATCATCAACATGATGATTTGTCCCTAACACTGATTTGGAACCCTAGAATGAGGATGACCTATGAAGAGTATAGTAAAATTTTCCTTTGTAGTTTTAAGGCTTGAGGCTTTCGGAAGACAATCTTTTAAAGAGATTGTGCAACATGGGAATGATTAACCTTTTGATATTTTCATAAGACTACTCAACAAGACAATATTTTGCATAGATGATGCTACCAAGTTTGGGATCCAAGAATCATGGTTTAAATAATTCTTGTGGGCAAGCATCTTCAAGGAGTGGAGACTGTGATGTCCCCATCCTTAACCTAATAACAAGTTAGTAGTGAAACACATATGTGGTCATGGGGGGTAGACCTTGAATACCTAAAGACAGTTATTAGATAGAGTGAAAATTTGTACATAGCATTTGGAAGTTCTAATAGGTAGTTTTGAATTTTCTGACAATAAAAAAAGTAACACCAAAAAATTATCAAGGAAAAACGTCTTATTTCAGTAAGACTCCATGATTCTCCTAGCTAGGATCTCACATATCAATCATCATCAAGAAAAATGTTATAGAAGGGAGTATGATGCATACTAAAGACTTGACATTGATCTAGAAGTAATTTGAGATCATAATATTGATTCCATGTAGATACATACATATTGTAAGAAAGGAGAACCCTTACTTTCAGACCAATCTCTATACTCAATAATATATCCATATACAGTATCGACCATATATGAATAAAATCAATATCGATATCATCATGTAAAAGTAGCATGATAGAATGATCCTTACCATACTATGGTATTCATCTTGATCATCATCCACTTGGAAGAAAGATTAATTAGTTTTAGTAGAGAATGGTTATATTAATCATGAAGAAGTGTGTGATCGCTATCTCTGACCAAGGAAGGCAAGTTAAGTAAATTACAAGTGAATAAAGTAATGCGATGATTATAATTAGTAATGCAAGACAATGATTAAGAATAAATGCACGATTTTTATAAGTTACCAATGTCATTGAATAGTGGATAGTTGCTATTAGGAAAGAATAAGGATGTGACCATTCCCAAGGAGAGATACAATCATTTGGTCCATGAGGTATTTAAAGAGATCAATATTCATCCCAAGATCATCATTGAATTGTTTTATTTACATCTACATCTAGTATTGGATCGCTCTTGGAGAAATAACCTTATTGGTATAAATTTAGGTTGCATATATTCAAAGTTAGAAATCTGGAACAACACTAACACACTTGCATATATTCATAGCAAAATTAGAAACAACATTATATAATTATTGCTACAAGTAACAAGGAGAAGGCTCACAACATATTGCACATCAGCATATTAGGAACAAAAGAGACAACATACAGATCAAATTTTCATTGCATAATCTTCAAAGAAATATCAAAGAGCACAAGATATTCCATCTTAACCATTCAAGGTTATACATTGCAGATTCGTAAATCAAGACTCTCATCACATCAAATAATACTTGAACATCATATTGATAACATTTGTATAATCAGCTCATATAACTATATAGCACATAATTATCATTCTCATAAAATTTATATAGAAATTTCACGTTTGATAAGATTTTGGATTACTTGTAATTAATTTGTGAGTTGATAGTCTCCAATTCCTAAGAATTTACATAAAGGGACATGCCTCGCATATTTGTTTGACATCCAAATGATGTCAAATGGTATTCTTACTATTTTGAGTACTTTTTTCTTTCTATTGTACCTCTAGAGCTTGTCATGGCTATTCGCATACCAAAATCTGACATAGACCCATATGACTAAAATATTTCATTATATAATGGTGTAAGGACCGCTCCAAAGATAAATCAAATTTTTTTGGTGATTGGATTCGGCTAATCTTTCTCTCCACCCAAGGATTGAATCACCCATCTTGAAATCCGATTGGAAGGAGTGTTTGCAAAACAATATCTTAACAATCAGCCAATGTTAGGGCATTGATTCACTTTACTATTTAAATTCAGGTAATTATGTTAATTCTTACATCCATGGCTTCATCTTCTACTCAAATTTGTTCAATCATTCATGATGCTATGAACTCTAATAAGATTGGGAGGATCACTTCCCTACCAACTACCAATGTATATGGGGGGTCCCTACGCCAGCATATGTTCTTCGACCCGCGGGTTGCAGAGCAGCCATAAAAACCAGGAGTGCACCGCAGACGAGGTGTCCCGTCCAGCCAGAATGAAATTAACCATGATTTCCCGCAGATTTTCGTCTGTGTAAAGCCGGTCACCGCGCTCCGTCTTGACCTTCATGAAGGCCGACAGAAGGTTTGTCCCGGCCTTAACCCCAGAGTTCACAGTTCGAGACCCGATTATCTTGTGTAGAAACCCATTGACCGTAATCAAAGATCTGCATGAGCTTCCATACTAGAGGGGGCGTCAAAAACTTCAATATGGTGAACTTCCGTCAGTTTTAAAAGCATACATTTTAAGCAATCTATTAAGTCTAAAGAATGTTAGTCAACTTTAAATGTTTAGTACATTTAAGTCTAAAAGTGTATTATTAGTGTGACCACACACATTAAATAACATATTAAGTCTAGAAAATTTCAGTCAACTCTGAATGTTTTAACAGTAGATAGACCCAAATTATCATCATCATATTCAAAAAATGACAAAATAGAATAAAACTATGTAATAATTTTATGTAAGACCAACTTACCCAAATCTCATTCTCTAACATTAGATAGACCCAATTTAAAAACAGCATGACCATTTTTAGAAAAAAACAAATTAAGAAAATAAAACCATTTGAATAATTTGAAATTAGACCAATTTACCCAATCCTTATTCTTTAGCATGAGGTAGACCCAACTATCTCAAAGTATTACAAACTTCAAAAGGATGAAGGAGGTGAATTTGAAGATCTTACCCACTTCAAAATGATAAGGCAGGCAGATTCGAAGATCCGATATGAAAATCTAATATTTTAATGAATTAAACTCAACCTTATTTATTTATTTACTATTGTGTGCTAAAAATGGATGAGACATCTCTTCCAGGATGCGTTCTTCGACCCATCAGTTGCAGAGCAGTAGCCAGAAGAACCAAGAGAGCACCACAGACGAGGATTCCACTCCGGCCAGAATGAAATTAACCGTGATTTCCCGCAACCTTTTAAGACTTTCGTAGTCCAGTCGTGGATATCATCCAAGTGAAGGACTAGGGACGACAGCATGCCCACCAGAGGCCACATTGGCAGTCCTTTCTTTTTTCTGTGCAGAAAGAAATGGAAAAGCATGAAGCCCAATAACGCCAGTGTTATGGCTGTGGTTTTCAGATTTGATTCCGACCACAGAAAATACAGAAGCTGATTCAACCTGCTTGCCATTCTCAGAGTCTTCTAAGCACTTAGGGGCAGTTAAGGTGATGAGCTATTTTGGCACATAAGTGGATATTTATATACACCGCTTCTGTGAACAGGTGAATTCCAAATCTATCTTCCCCGGCTTAACCTACTTTAATATACATCATCTGTCAAGGAAGCTTCTTTAATTTTGGTCCCAGTCCATGCTCTTTATCCATTTATTCTACCGACGATTATCAATTTTTGTCACGATATATAAATGGATGATTGGTCAAAGCGTACACAGAACCCACGAGCAACAGAATAAATTATCATAAAACTAATTTATGAAGCTCTACCAATGGCACTATCCGTTGTCAAGAGATCGACAAAACACTTTACCTAGATCATGTCGGCTCACAAATTAATTTTGTTGTTTTTTGTTGTGTGTTGTTTGGTTCATGTTACTGTCTCTTTGCTTTCCATAGCCTTCATCTATTGTTGTTCTTGTGTCTCGTGTATTTAGTTGTAATGTTTGGTTCAGTGGACTTCTTTTTTAGTTGTATAGTGTGCTGGTGGATTCGGCCATTCTAATCATCTTCGTTTTCTTCTCTGCAGTGACTTCTTCCACTGTTATTTAATTTTTTATTATTGTATTTTCTTTTGCTTTGTTCAATAAAAAAAATTATATTGGTATATTTTTGGGAAGTTTATATTTTAAGGTGTTTAAATATTTTCAAATGTTTCAATTATGTGATTGTTTTGTTGATTTGCTATAATAAAATTGATGTAACACTAAATTGAATTATGTTTGGATATCTATTTTATTAAAATTTGGAAAATGATTTCAACATTAGTTTTTAAGAGTATTTATGTCTTTATTTGATATTAGGTCAGTTCTTTGTGAATCATTTATTTGTACAAATTTGTAACACACTACCTCACATATAACTAATACAAATCCAAATTATTGCATGCTTTTCTTCAATAGATGGTTAGATATATTATGGGATTATAAATGAGATAATTGTATGGAAATACTCTTGGTATTCTCTAATAAACATGATTAAAAAATTAATAACAAGAAAATACGAATTATTATTATGGTCTAACTATGCTTGTGAATGTGTTTTCTATGTATAGGAAAGTAACAAGGACTGTGAGAGAAATAATTATCTCAAATCAATTTCCTCTGTGAGAAAATTATAAATTTAAGTATTGTTGACTTCGAAAGAAATGGAGTTTTATTATTTGATACAGATGTGTTTATGAGGTTTATTATAGTGGGGTATGCGAGTTTTTGAGTCAATTTCCATATTAAAATTACAGGTCTATACCCTTGAGGTGGGGGCTATTTGGACATACAATCAAAGCCCTAGGACTTGATTTAGCTCTCGAACAATCCTCATTAAGATGAGTGACGAATTTGGAGTATAGATGAGTTGAGGGTACCAACCCCACCCCCATACTTCATTTATGAGGGAAGACTTGAGGAATGGGGTTTCCTAATTTTTGTCCACTCTTAAATAAGGAAAAGACCTCATGGAGGAGAGGATGGTGAAGTGACAAGTGTCACCTCTTCATCCAAGTCTTCCATGTTGATCTCCCTTTTATGGAGTTGTGATGAGAGAATGGGTTGTTACCACTTCTCCATTTTGGAGAACTCTTGTAGGATTTTGAGAGAAAAAAGGAAGATAGATTTGACCTAAGGAAGGTGCACTTGCATGTAGAGATGAAGGTCAATGATGCTTATAGTTGGAGAGATAAGTCTTCCTCACTCCCTCTACCTTTCTTGCTCATGTGTTGTCAAAAGATTGAGATAGGTTTTCAAAGTTCAATTCTAGTTTGATAGGATCAAAATAAAGTATGGGATATTGAGTGGTATAGTTAGATTTATGTGAATCTTGTAATGGTCATGTGAAGATTTGGGTATTATAAATAATATGTCATTAAAGGAAGACTAATATCATCATTATCTTTTTCCTCTTAAAATAACTCAATTCATTTGTATTAATTATAAGATAAACACAAATACATATCATCAAGACCAAAAATATGAAATTGTCATAAAGGCCCGAAGCCAGATCATGGAAAACCAAAAAACCTAACTCTATCCTCAAAAGAGGTCACAAAAATTATATAAATGATTACATCGCAAAAAAGATCACAAAAAAGAGATAGGTATTATATCAAGTGAAGTCCAGTTCACCCTCAGGGAGATTGTTCTTCCCCACCGGATGAACGCATGCAACCGAACCATTGATCCCTTCTTTCCAGACCTCCACTCTGCCTTATACAGTCTGTTCTTTCTGGGGGTGGGCAGTTAGTGGCCTGATCTGATCTTCTTCCCTGCAGATCATGTCCAATTTGACTTATCTTTGTTCCAAGTGCCTCATAAGCCTAAGCAAGGCTTCTCAAATGGAGTCTTGTCACTATTCAACCTATCCCATGTGAAGCCATGAGATAACTCCTTGATGTATACCGTAATAGAGCCATTTTAATCCACTGCTCAAACTTATCTTCGTCCAACCTAAGGACCACAACGACCTGCACAGAAATCAAGTGCAAAATGAGTCTCCTTAGAGACTCAGTAAGGTTCCTACATCTGCCATTAAAAACATCATCATTGCGAAATTTCCAAATCAACCATAGAATTTCAAGAGAGAACAAACCAAAAAATATTAGCTATACCCTTGCAACTCTTGATATGACCAAGGACAACCTCAACATAGGAAATCGACATCACATCAGACTTAATACCAAATAAATTCCATACTTCTTTTGCAAAGTGAGAGTCAAAGAATAAGTGCGAAACAGTTTCAGGCAGACGATAAATAACACAATTTCAAGTAAATATCTCATATAAATTCAAGGGGATCATTTCCTTAAATGTAAGACCAATGAATTAACATGTATGTTATGTTACTAAGATATCTTGTTTTTCTATTACAAAATGAAATTTTTAATTAAGTCTAATTAAACAAATTTTAAACTATCATTTCAAACAATCATATGATCTTAAATAAGGAAAACCATTGATGAGAAAAACACAAAAACAACTCTTTCTCTCCTCCCTGTCGTAATGACGTAATGGATCCTCATGGGCTCTAGCCATAACCCAGAGCAAGAAACTATTATAGACCCATGTCATATTTCATTGAGTCTTCTCATATACCACAAAATGCCCAAAGATAATTGAAAATTTCATTTTATAATAGAAAAACAAGATGTATCTTAGTAAAGCAACATACATGTTAATTCATTGGTCTTACATTTAAGGAAATGATCCCCTTGAATTTATATGAGATATTTTCTTGAAATTGTGTTATTTTAAGAAGAAGAAAAAGATAACGAGGATGTTAGTCTTCCTTTAATGACATATTATTTATTACACCTCCTAATCATAATTAATAAGGGAGAGATTTCTCTCTTCCATTGGTATTCTACCTTTATTAGTTTTTTGATTGAAAATCAATTATGTACAATGGAAATTCTCTTATTACTTTTGTAATCTTTGTGTTGTGATGTAAGATGTATTTGATACTCTAATGTAAATAGAAGAAATAAAACCTCATGGATTAGGAAGGAGATAGATATCATTGTACAAATGCAATAATAAGAATGTAAGAATAGTGGGATATCACTCTTTTAGCTATACCGGTTGTGATATATGTTTGTATTTTTGTGAAAAACGACCTTTTGGAATATTTTTAAGAATAAAACTTACAACTGGTCTTTGAAATATTATTAATAAGAAATGCATATATGCGTACTTAGTAATTCTTAGATCTAGATTAGTTCCCACTTGAAAATTTGATCATTACAAACTAACACACATTTTTATGGAGGTAACTATAACATACATATTGTGAAGGAGCTTGGACACATTAATTTTAAAGATATAGAAGCAAGATGGTTTTACCTTTGATATTTAAAAAAAAAAAATCTTGACTGTACATTTGTAATGAGAACAAATGTTAATGATAAAACTTATAGTGGTTTGCAATGTCACTATCTATAGAATATATAAGCGAGTAACAAAATGACGAGTAAATTAAAATGAAACGTTGTATACCGTTGTTAAGATTACCATGGTGTTAAGATATATGGGAGAGTAACATCAAACAAATCTTAGTATTTGATAGAAATGACCCTTTAATGGGAGTAATATCTAACAATAATAGGAACTTGAGTTTATTCCAAATATTATCATGTTCAACAAATCAATGCCCTATTATCACTTTAGATGAAAATATCCCTCCTCCAATGGAAATACTATGTGTTATTTATAATCGCTGCACTCCAACTACCTTACTTTGGTGGAGTATAAGTCAGAGAGTTAATATTAATTGCAAGAAAATAGTAAGCATAAATGGATGGGACAAATATAAAGAAAATTAATTTTAGAGTTTGCATACCACTCACATAAACTAGTGTTAAGATCAAGGAGTGGCAAACCTCTCACATGTTAATGTATTTCATATAGTAAATAATGTATAAGAGGGTACATGGTGAATCGTTGACTTATGATGCAAGTTGCAGAGTAGTTGCGAACACTCACTTGTGAAATGACCTTATCAAGTTAGCCATTGAGTACCGAGTTGCCGAGAAAGTTAGAATCACCTTTTGTTTCGTCTAGATCAAACATCGGATGTAACTTTGGTGAGGGTGTGAACTAAAAGTTTTCCTTACCAAATCCGAAGGGTAGCTGCTATTTTGGAGCATTTTGAGGCTAAATAGACTATGTAATTATGTCTAGAAGGACCAAAAACATTAAAATTGATTGTCAATTTGTCAATTTTCGACATAGTCAAATTTGAAAGGATAGCCCCATTGGTGCCACCTGCCTAATATGGTACACCTACCTAATATGGTACGGATTTTTTATTTATTTGTATTTTCCTGTATTAAAAAAATATTATTGAAAATGGTAGGTTTTTTATATTAAACCAAAAATAAATTTAATAATAGTTTATTTATTTATTGTATTTAAAAAAAATTGAAAAAAAATAAAAAAATAAAAAATTCAAAGGTACCCGACCGGGTACTCTGTCCCAATTGAGCCTTTTGTACTCGACGTGTCTATTCTGGCTCCAAAACCTTCAATTCATACAATGTGTTGTTGACAACTTAAAAAATCATGACCGTTCTTTTCAAAATCAATGGTGTATAACAATCAATAACCTGCGTGTTATTGACTCTGTACTATGGTTTTGGAGCCAGAATAGTTGCAGCTTTGTACCCATTGAGTGGGCCCTGTAGCCCTTGCTTCTCATCGTAGGATTTTAAGGCTTGTATATGGGGATTACAGTCCACACACCCACTTGTGTGGGGGTGAGGTGAGGCCTTGCGCCCCCCCATAAAATTTTTTTTTAAGCCCTTTTTCCAAAAAATTAAAAAATTAAAAAAATCCTTCAAGCAATTTTTGCTTTTGTACATCGGCTTTCCACTTCAACCTTTGTGCAAGAATTGTTGTGCTGTGCTCTCCTTGATTTTTGAGCTAGATAATTTGATGCCCATGCTAAATTGAATAGGTTTATAGGCATTTGTAGCAAATTTGGCCATATTCTACATTTAGTTGGTGGTACAACTACTTTAGAATTGATTTTAGCAGTACTAGTAATTTTGGCTATTCAACCAATTTGGAGGTTGGAGATTTAATTTTGGCAAAGGTACAAAATCTCTGGTAGACAACATTTTTGGTGGCACCTTCAATTTAGCAGTTTCAAACAAATTTGGTGGCATTCTAAATTTAGAAACAATTTTCTAAATTTGGTAGAGTTAATTTTTGAAAATTTGTGTTTTTTCACCATACTTTGGAGAGCGATATCTTGAGCATATGAATGAGTTTTTGAGTGCATTTTTTTAATTTATTTGGGGTAGTATTTCATGCTCTTCACAACAAATTCATTAGTTTTTTCTTTACATTTCCCGATTTTTCATTAAATCAATTTTCTCATCAAATTTGAAGGACGATTCTTATTTTTGCAACTTCAAACTGATATAACTTTCACATACAACCCCGGATCAAGCTGCTTCTATTTTTGAAAGTTGATATTTTTTCAAGAACTACACATTGGTTCTAGTTTGAGATTCTCATTCTGAGATTGCATTGTACTTTCAATATTTGAGTCCATCTTTAAACATTGTAAAACTCTAAAAAAAATTTCAACATTGTAAACATACTAATTTATAAAGCCCCACAATAATTTTTTGTTTGTGGGGGCGGGTGGGGGTGGCAATTCTTGATTGAGTGAAAAAGGGGGGGTCTCTTGGTGTGTGTGTGTTTCTAATCTATTTTCCTAATTGTGCTCTTATTTTCTTGTTCACATGGATCATTCTAAGGTTCCTTTACTTACACTATATAACTATGCAACTTGGCATCAACATGCATGGAATGCCTTAATGAAACTTGGGTATATTTCATATGTTGAAGAAAAAGTAGTTGAACCTATAGAAGATAAGGAAAAGCTAAAATGGATGCTTGAACAAACAAAAGTCTTGGATGTGTTTGTAACTTTTGTTTCCCTTGATCTTATGTTTCAGATTGAAGCATGTAAAATTTCAAATGAAGCTTGGGAAAAGCCAAAAACATTATATGGTGCAACTAACTAAGTAAGAGGCTATTAGATTGACAATGGTTTGATGAGCTTTGATCCAAAAAATATTGACAACATCCAAGATTTCATAACTAAGGTTAATGATTTGAGAGCACAATGTAAAGAATGTGGTATTGACAAAAAGGACATGCAATTAGTCCATAATGTATTGAATAAACTAGGTCCTAAATATGCATCTTTTGTTTATAGCTTTCATACTCATAGGCTAACTATGGGATCGACTTATGTTAAGCCTTCATTTGCATCCTTCAGAGATGTTGCTACATAAAAAACAAAATCTTCTTTCTATGGGTCTCATTAAGCCATCAAAGAATCAATCTTGTTGGTTAGTCAGCCTAAGGGATAGAGAGACTCAAGACACTTTTCCAAGAAACAAAGGAAATCAATGAAAAATCCATTAGGTTATATTAGAATGGTTAGAATGGATACATGTGACATAATCCTTCAATCAAACGTGTCATTTACACCCACGTTTGGGTAGTTGAATGTCACACCCTCTTTTGGATTTATTTGCCACCTCCCCATAACCATTTATTGTCTTTACTTGAGTTGGCATAAACATGTATTTGGCATTTACCAAGTAGGTAAAACTCCCTACTAATTTGGGCTATAGGGAGTTATTATTCCTCTTGGTTTTATGTGCCCATATTTTTCTATATAAACAACCCTCACCTCTCCCTATGCTAAGTACAACACTAGCTTAGATTATGAGTCTAGTTCAGTGCTAGGAGAGTGCTGAGTTTGTTCACCTCTAGATTCATTCTTGCTTTCCTTCAGTCATATTGATGATGGGTGGCTTCATGGCTAAATCCAACACAAAGTCCTATGGAAAACCTTAGCAAAATCAAAAGAAAGTTCCTAAAGTTATTTAGTGTGGTACATCAAAATTTTTATAGAATAGCTTCCTTGATGATGATATAATTGATAATGACTTAAACGCTTAGTTATTGAAGGATGAATAATTTGCACCATGCTTTGTCGAATAGACCTATCTTGAAGCACTCAAAATGTGTAAAATTATAAGTTATAAAGGACAAGGATTGACACTACAGGAACAAGGTATGTTTCAACCACTCATTAGCAAAGTACACACCTTTAGTGGAAAAATATCATGATACACAAATCATCTTTGATACAAAAATTTTAATGCTCCTGTAGTCTGGAGGCTCATGCGGTTTTTCCAGTTGGGAACTTGGGACCCAAGGGCAAGCTCTACAGGTCTTTGGCTACCATTAATTGGTTTCTAGATAAGATAACCGAGTCTCGAATTGGGAACTCCGGGGCTGGGACAGGGGTTGACCTTCTGTCGGCCTTCATGAAGGTCATGACAGAGGACGGTGACCGGTTTACACAGATGAAAAGCTGTGGGAAATCACGATTAATTTCATTCTGGCCGGACGAGAATTCTCATCTGTGGCCCTCTCTTGGCTCTTCTGGCTGCTGCTCTGCAACCCCCATGTCAAAGACCGCATCCTGGCGAAGATTCGGTCCATCTTGTCGAAAATATTTTCGAGTGGTCTACAAACGATTCAAGGATCAAATGGTTGCTTGAATATAGGGAACCTGAATTTTACAGTAGACGAGCTGAAGCCGATGCATTATTTAAATGTGATGTTGTTGGAATCTCTCTGATTGTTCCCCTCCAATCCATTCGACTTCAAGGTTGTTGGCTCTGATGACTACCTTCTCGACGGGACATATTTGAGAAAGGGTTTGAAGCTAATATATTCGATATATGGATGGGGAGAATGGAGAGAATATGGGTAAGGACTGACATTTAGGCTTAAAAGTGTTAAATACTTAGAGTTGACTGCAATTTTGTAGGTCTTAATATGTTGGCTTAAATCACACACACTAAGCTTACACTTCTAGACTTAAAAGTATTAAACACTTAGAGTTGACTGACATTTTCTAGGATTAATATGTTGCTTAAGGTGTGTGGTCACACTAAGAATACACATCTAGACTTAAAAGTGTTGAACACTGAATTGACTAACATTCTCTAGGATTAATATGTTGCTTAGTGTGTGTGGTTTAAGATTGGCTTGCCCACTTGAGATTACAAGCCGAGCTTAATTGACCCACTCTAAGCTTTGACTGCTTAGGTGTACTTGAAATTTCTCCATTCAAATCATTTCCGTTGTTGGTTTTTTTTGTTTCCGTTGTTTCTTTTGCCTAACTTTCATTCCCTTCCACCCATCCCATTCAATTAACAGTCGCAATTAACATTTTAATTTGAATACCGATCCCGTGTAGAAGTTTGAAAACACATAAAACAAAGTGGGAATTGCAAAGATTTCCATCTCTTCTTGATAGCTTATGACGTATTTTCAGCTGCTTTCTAGTTCCAAACTCTTTTAACTTTATTCCTGAGACACCCCGCGGATTTATGAAGAGCAACATCCAAAACTATTGCATTAGGACATGTATCAACACAGGGTTAACTCTAGCCAATTAAACAACTTAAAATTTGTTCAAGCCTAGGTAGAGCACACAACTGTTTTCCAACTATTTTTAATTATGTATATGCTTTTGGGAGGTTGCATTGGTTTAGGTCGAACATTGTATACATGACACCAGGCCTAGAATTTGATGGCCACCCTTTCCTATCATATGAATTTTTTTATGCTGGTTTGGTCATTGTAATGCCTTTCATTTTACGTTTTAGGAAAAATATTAAGTGTCAATTTTTTTAATTAAAAATAATTTATATTATTTTTTTATATTTAAACATTGTTATCAATTTAACTAATAATACATATCAAATATAAAAAAATATTTATATGTTTAATAAATTAACGTGCATATAATCTAGTTATTAATTTAAAGTATATTATTATATAATATTGAAATTAATGTTTGGAGATTAATGTTTGAAGAGGAAATTGGAGGGAAAAAACAAAGATCAGACATGGGAAATTGAAGAGGTGCTTGGTAGGGATGAAAATTATGGGCAAATATCAATTCAAAGTTGCATATTTAAAAACAAAAAAATACGTGTAGATTGGAGGGAGTCATAAAACCTGTATAAATTCTTTTTTGGAGAAATGAATGAGGCAAAGTAAGAAAGAAATTAAAAATTGCAAATAATGGGAAGATAATGCAAGTGATTGCAATGAGATATTGAATTAAAACAAGAAGGGAGATAGAAAAGAGTAAAAAGGTTGTGCATAAAGAAGAAAAATAGGCTACATAGAGAGAAATAAAAGACTTAAAAAAATTGGGAAGATTTTTTACTCCATATGATAATTAAAGTGTTGCTAACTTGTGCATCAACAAAGTACAATTGCAAACATAAATTTTGTTGAAAAATAATAAATAAAACATAATTATTTGAAGTATAAACTAAAAAGTAAATACCTTAAGCTTCATAGATTGAAGCTCGTAAAAATGCGGACACCGTTTCTTGAAAAGAAATAAAAATCAATATACTTTCATTATCCCTATCACATATGATAAGAATTTTGAAAACAATGATAAACTAGTAATATATTCAAAAATCTTAAATTTACGAATCTTGTAAATTAACACACAAAATCTAGTTTATAATTAAAATAAAAACTATTCTATTTTTTTTATTAAAACATTTTAAAAATTAGAAACAAATAAATACTATCATTTCAATTATGACAAGTTTCTAAATTGATATTTGAGACAACTTAGAAAAAATATTAAAAAAATAAATTAACAAAGTTTATAAATTTCTAATCAAAAACAAAGTTTATAAATTTATATTAGAAAAATAGGTAGTAAAATTTCATATTAAAATAATATATCCTACCATTTTAAAATATTCTAAAGAAATTTATTTTTTTATAATAAATATTCTAAAATAATGTATACCAATAATGTAAAATATACTTATTATAATTCTTTATGGTTTATTAATAATTTGAAGTGTCATATATTGTCTAAAAGTGAAAAACAACCACATAGATCACCAAATTCTAAGCCTCTATGACACTACAGATTATTAATAAACCATAAAAAATATAGTAGGTTATATATATATATATATATATATATATATATATATATATATATATGTTTAGAATGTTTATTAAAAAAATATAAATTTGTTTAGAATATTTTGAAATGGAAGGATATATTTGTTTCTAATTTTATAATATTTTAATATAAATTTTTAGAATAGTTCTATATTTTTTATGAATTTAGAAACTTGATGATATGATAAGATATAATTGTTAATATATTTTAATATGAATTTCTACAAATATTCTATTTTCATATATGGATTTAAGAACTTAGTCAATTTAATATTTTAAATATATTTAATAAGATTGTCAGAGGTTGGCATTAGATTGTGAAGCTCAAAGGATCGGTCTGGTATGGTCTCTGGCTTCATTTTAAAACATTTTCAGACCTTTTTCAAACTTTTTAAAATGTTTTTATATATTCAATACAAATACATTTGCTATAGTCTTTTATAGATAAAAAAAAGATTGTCATAAAATCTTGTCATAATATATTAAATTTTAAAATTTTGACATTTATTATTATTAAATTAGTAATAATTAATTGTAACTAATTTCAGATTATCATTTAATGTTAATATACTAGCATACCTATATTTTAAGAAATCTAAGTAAAGTACACCGAGAGATATCAAATTTAAAAATATTTAGCATTCATAAATAATAGTAAATATTTGATTGTATTAAAATTCATGTAGAGGATGTCGAGAGATATCAATTTAAAAAAAAAAAATCGTATTCATAAATATAAACAAATGACAAGATTTACAATTTAAAACAATTCAAACCCATATTGCATTGACATTGAAACCTTATTTACAAAATAGATATACATGCAAGAAATTGAATGTAATAAAACCTACAACTTAGCAATAGAATCTCATAAAATATTGCTTTCAAATGAATGATTAATCAATCTTAATCTATTATCACTATGCACTATGCTCTTTCCTTATCACTATTTTTATTGTGTTATATATTTGATTATAATAATCATTCAATCTTAATTCATGATTCAATCACATCATAGACAAAACTAAATTTCTCTTAGTTTCATTTATAATATGGTTGTATTTTTTATTTAATATTACTTAATTGGTAGTAGATTTTGGAAAGTCAAATACTCTAAACCTTACAATAGATAAACTTGATGATGATGGCTTTAAGATTTAGCATTATAGTTCAATCTAATGTTCAAATAGGTTTAAGGCTAGTGTTTAATTTGTGTTAAGGTTTTATAAGTGTGAGTGTGCAATTTAGGTTTGGGTTTAGAGTTAGGCTTTAATTTGGTTTAGTATTAGGGTTCAATTTTCTCAAGTGTTAAAGTTAAGGTTTAATTTGGTTTAAGATTTATGAGGGATTTGTTGGAGTAAATAATTTTGACTATTTACGTTTACTTAAGTTTTAACTTAGGTAACATCATTTATTAGGTAGATGGATAATTGTAGAATTATATTTGGACTCTAACTCTTCTAGATGGAGACACTTGTCCAAATCTTATGTACTCTCATCACCTGCTCTTGCCTATTTAAGAAAGGCTCCATGTACATTCATACTCACCTCATTTCAATATAATCTCATGTGTTAAATCTCTCTTAGTTGTGGAGGATGTTCTACAAATTGTCTCCTAGGTTGGGTGGAGACACCTACATGGTATCAAAGCCTCCCATTCTACAACTCTTCCTTATGTAGATAGTCTTTGTCATTTTTAAGTTTTGAGGTCTTGGATTGTCTTGATCTGTTTGATTATTGGAGGCATTCAATTTTTAAAGTGCCTCATCCTTGGATCAACCTTGGCATGTCTGATTGTGGTCAAATGTTTTCATTCACTGATGGCTTATCTAATTATGGTCAAATGATTTCATTCATTGGTAGCTTATCTAATTGTGGTCAAATGATTTCATTCACTGGTGGCTTGTCTTTGTTTGGTGATCAAATTTCCCTACCCTCAATTGTCAACCATGCACCTCTATTGCAATAAATTGCATGTTTCTAATAGGCATTGGTTCTTTCTTTCAAGAGTGATTGATGATAATTTATAAATGGAAGAATGATGAATATTTTTGTCATGGTGATTATTGGTGTGCATCAATATCTTGTTTATGCATGTGGGATTTGTGTCAGTCTCTAGTAATTTCTTTCTTGAGCTTGAACTATATACTTTAGATTAGACTGATAGTTTGTTTGGTTTGAGGCCTTTATTTGCATCGTTTCTTTGTGAGAGGTCATATTTCCCACCACTAAAGTATTCCACTTGATTGTGGATTTATAGAATTAAGAGAGACATTTTGTCGGGAGGAAACTTTCTCTTGTGAGATCTGTTGTGACTGCTCTATAAAGGTATTTTTTCTCATGTATGGTTGTGTAACTACATCGACCTTCATTTAATTTCATTTTCAAATTCACTAGTTGGCCTACATATTTTCCATGTGATTTTATGCTTGCAAGATTGGCCACATTAGGCCCATGTCGGTGAATTTGTTGGCACAACAAAAGCTTTTAGGCATCTTGTTTTTTATCAACAATCTGCAAAACATGATTGGGTGGAGAAACTCCTTCTCAGGCTGAATTTTTTCTTTGGCCAGGTGTATTATCTTTTCCTTGGAGGCTAGATAATTTTTTATGAAAGACATGTCTTTGTGGTTGTCCTGTTGATGAGGATCTTATCATCCTACGTGGTGGAGATTCTTACAGTGATTATAGTTGAGACATTTTTTAGTTGCTTATCTGTTGTTTAAGATTTGACTCGTACTCTCATTTGATTGGACTCAGATCTTCATTGTAGTGGTGGATTTATTATTAGAAATTCTTGCATTCATTTTTACTTGCAACACGTTGTTTGAGTAGCATTGATATATTGGCCTTCTTCACTCCTTTGTCAGTGCATTTATTATATGATTTGTTGTTCCATGTGGTGATTTGATCATGGTTGGTTGTTGGGCCCACATTTAATGCTTGCAACATGAGGTATTTTCTAGGCTCAAGTATTTTTGGCTAGTAGTACCTTCACATTTGTCTTGGTAGACATTCATATTTGCAAATAGTTTTCCTTGCCAATAAGGATCAACTTCAATTTTCTATAGGATTTGAATAATTTTTTTTTGTTTGATTAGTATATTTACTATTGTCGCCCATAGCATGTGTTGTAGTAGAGCATTAAGATATGGTCTCTCTTTAATCATGGGTCCACTTCATTTGCCTTCATATTCAATGACACCAAATCTTGAGTGTGGCGATTTCGTGAAAAATGTTGTCTCTGAAAGTGGTTATGAGTACAGGGGTGGAACACAAAGCCACCATCGACCTACCACTGCTATGCTCATTAGTGCCCTTTTTGTCATGGGGGGCATTTTTTATGACTTGTTGAGTTGATACCAGTCTGATAAAGGACCAACCCTTGCCATCCGATGCTTAAGAGGGGTGGGACATTTTTTCCATTGTTAGGCCCTAATCATGTTTTTTCTTCAAATGACCATAACTTGGACGTCTAGAGTTCTATTTTTGGCAAATGAAGTATCATTAGAAAGTTGGTTCCATGCATTATTCATTGGTGATTTTTTTTGTAAGCATTAGACACATTGAGATGCAATTTCACATTATGTATTTGGGAATTTTGCATAAATTTGTTTCATATTCTTGTACTCACACTATACTATAAAGTGTCGTGGGGGTTTATGTAGAGCCTTTGTTGTTTACCAATCATAGCTTTGTCCAAGTGAGTGTAACTCCATGACAATAGATGAATCAGTAGGATTCATGCTTCAAGTGTGTGTAGTTCGATGCACACCCTTTGTTTAGTTGCAGGTACTATATTGGCCACATGAGACCTTGAATTGGTGATATGATATCAATGAACTATCCGTCAACATTGTGGGGGGTATATTTTGTTCGTGCCAATGCTTCCTTGGTTTCAATTGAAGTGAGTCACCACGCTCTTGTATTCTTATTTTGTGGAGGCAATCATCCTCAATTGATCTTGAATCTTTAAACTATTGGACTAGTATTCTCATCTTGAATTTATTGAGTAGTGATGATGGGATCACTCAGGAAACTTCATTGGTTGCATAGTGATTTTATGATCACTCATGCAGATTTATGTGTCATCTAGGTCGCATAGTGATTTTAAGGTCACTCATGCAAATTTATGTGTCATCTTTATTTTTTGATAGATGTTATCGCCATTGTTGCCATCTGATCATTATTTGAGTAGTGTTGTTTGGTCCACTCATGCAGATTGTTGTCTTCATGATCTTAATCATCATCTTTTTCAAAGGAGTATCTTCAGTTACAACACAATATTAGTCTAAATTGTCAGTTGTCTACAACTTCATGCTTTAGTGATTTTCTTCATGCTTTTAGGACATCATTTGGAGGCTTCTTAATCCTTAAATGTTCTCTTTTTGGAGAGGATTTTTCTCCCACAATGTTTTTCTCCTTTTCTCCATTTGTGAGAATGGTTTGCATTGTAGTTGTACATGGGTACCTAACATGGATTTGTTGTCAGACCCACAAGGCATCTCATATTGCATGTTTTAATCTCTAAGTTACACTTAAGGGGAGGTATTGGAGTAAATAGTTTTAACTATTTACATTTACTTAAGTTTGACTCAGGTAACAATGTTTATTAGGTAGATGGATAATTGTAGACTTATATTTGGACTCTAACTCTTCTAGATGGAGACACTTGTCCAAATATTGTGTGCTCCCATCACCTACTCTTGCCTATTTTAGCATGATTCCTTGTACATTTGTACTCACCTCATTTCAATACAATCTCACATGTTGAATCTCTCTTAGTCATGGAGGATGTTTTGCAGATTGTCTCCTCGGTTGGGTGGAGATACCTATAGGATTAGATTATATTAGTTTAAAAATATTTAATGAGGGCATATTAATTATAAATGAGATCACTTGATAAGGCACTAATTAGGGTTATCATTTAATTAAAAAATATTAAAATAGAGTTAATATAAGGCTCAATTCAACGTTTGGGGTCAAGGTTCGATTTGGTTAAGTGTTACTTGGTTAGGGTTCAATCTAGTTTAATGTGTAATTTGGTTTATGGTTAGGGTTAGGGTTTGATTTGGTTCAATGTTTAATTTGGTTTTCAAGGTGATTATTTCTATATCTTCAATAGGGTTCTCCATGATCTAAAGATTTTGGTTTAATTTGATTTAGGGTTTAGGCTCAATTTGGTATAGGTTAAGTTTGAATTTGATTTCAAATAGAATTTAGCTTAGGGTTCCATTTGGTTTAGTGCTAGGGTTCCATTTGGTTTAATATTAGGGTTAGAGTTCAATTTGGTATAGGATTAAGATTAAGGTTGGGGTTAAATTTGATTTGTTATTTAGTTAGATTCAGGGTTAGGGTTCAATTTGGTTTATGTTAGGTTTAAGTATCGATTTAGTTTGGGATTTGGGTTCAATTTGGTTCAGGGTAATATTTCAAGGGACCTCCTAGTTTATTTATGTTTTTTTTTATAGATCATAGTATGATTCAAAATATTAATCCAAAAGATTATCACCTAATTAAATTTAAAACAATTTTATAATAATTCCATGATAGTTTATGAATTAATATTTCTAGAACCTTTTTTTTAATGATAGACTATATTGTGTATATGTGAAGTTCAAGAAATTTTACCACCCTTCATCACATGCGAAGCATTATTATTGAATTATTTTTATTGTTCATGGAAAGATATACTATAAAACTTATAAAAGCTTATATGGGATAGGAATAATGCAATCTTTTATAGCATTTTTCAAAATAATATTTTTCTTACTATATTCATGTTTATAGATATGGAAAAATAATTCTAATATAATCTTAATTTATTTTTCATAATTAAATTATAGAAACATCATGAAATTAAGAATTGAATGTAAACAAGTAATAGATATATGAAAAATAACAATTTTGTTGCTATACTGATATTTATAAATGTGAAAAAATACTTTTGACATAATCTTAATTTTTTAAGTACTTAAATTTTAGAGACATCGTGTAATTGAAAGTAGAGAAACATATTTGTTCTTATTCATTAATTTTTTCTTAATTCATAAAGTTCTATTTAGTTTATGGTTAAGGTTTATTTTAATTTTAGTGTTGTATAGGTCAATTTGGTTTAGGTTTAAGGTTTAATTTGGTTTATAATCTTAATTTATTTTAAGTAGTTAAATTATAGAAATATTATAGAATTGAGAATTGAATGTAAAGAGAACAAATAGATATTTTGAAATAATAACAATTTTGTTACTATATTGATATTTATAAATATGAAAAGATACTTTGTCATAATTGTAATTTAATTGAGTAATTAAATTTTAGAAACATCATAGAATTGAAAATATAAAAAACATCTTTATTTTCATTCAAGGAATTCTTTCATATATTTTTTTAAAATAATAATTTTATTACTATATTCATATTTATAAATATAAAAAGATAGTTTTTGTATAGTCTTAATTTATTATAAATATTAAATTATAAAAACATCACGGAATTTAGAATTGAATGTAAAGGAAACAAATATATTTTTTTAAAATAACAATTCTGATATTATATTGAATTTATAAATATGAGAAAAACTTTGACATAGTTCTTGTAACACCCCACCATGCATATAACTAATACAACTCCAATTATTGCATGTTTTCTTCAATAGATAGTTATATAGATCATGGGATTATAAATGATATGATTATATGTCAATACTCTTGATATTACTTAGTAAACATGATGAAAATTGATAGCAAATAATATAAATTATTGTTGTGGTCTACCTATGCTTTTGAATGTGTTTTCTATGTGTAAGAAAGTAACATGAACTTATTTCAAATCAATTTCCTCAATGTGAGGTTATAAGGTCAACTGTTGTTCACTTATAAGGAAATGAAGTTATATTTTTAGATATAGATGTGTTCATGAGATTTATTATTATGGGTCCTTAATGAGTCTTTTTGAGGCAATTATCATGTTTTAATTACAAAAATAGACCCGCAAGGTCTATACCCTTGAGGTGGGGGCCTATTGGACATGCAATAAAGTCCTTAGGACTTTTTTTTCACTCTCCAAAAGTCCTCATTAAGATGAGTGACGAATTTGCAGGATAGATGAGTTGAGGGTACCCAACCCACCACCCATACCTCATTTATGAGGGAAGACTTGGGGAATGGGATGTCCTAATTGTTGTCCCCTCTTAAATGAGGAAAAGACCTCATGGAGGACAGGAGGGGAAGGTGACAAGTGTCACCTCTCCATCCAAGTCTTCCAAGATAATCTCCCTTATATTGGGTTTGTGAAGAAAGAATAGGTTGTTACCCACTTCTCCATTTTGGAGAACTCTTGTAGGAATTTGAGAAAGAAGATAGATTGGAGGGAAGGAAGTAGTCCATCCTTGGAGAGATGGAGGTCAAAATGCATAGATTTAGGGAGATAAGTTCTCCATCTCCTCTAATCCATTTTGCTTTTTTGTTACAAGTTGAAATGTAGTTGCAAAATCTAGTATGGAGTGTTTATGTGGAGAAAAAGATTAGAATTATGTAAGAGTTTTAGATGATGAGAGTAAATTTGTGGAGTGTGTGTGAGACCCCACTATCTTGGGTCTAAATCAGTCTTCTTGCTTGGGGGTATGGCTAGAGCCTACGAGCCTCCATGACACCATTATGGTTGGGAGGAGAGAAAGCCCTATTTGTGTGTTTCCCCATTGTAATGTATGATTGTGAGATCTTTCAGAATGTTTAGTTATAGATAATTATTGTGTAATGAAAGAGCAAGAATTTGTTTGTTCTTTTCCATTTGAATACATCTAACGATGATAATGTGTGTTGTTTTGAAAACGATAATGAAAGAAGAAGCCTTCCTCTTTGAGATCTCCTTCATTTTCTTATTTTAACTACTTGTGATCAATTACCTCTCATATATCTATGTGAATGAGTTTAAAATAAATGTTGCAGCTCAGTTTATTTCAACACATATTATTTTGTTCTTATTGAGAGTCTGCATGAATATTTATGGATTTTATGCGAGCAAATATAAGGAAGTTAAATAGATAGAAGGAATGCAAATGAGACATTCTTCTGAAATAAAATGAGTGAAAAGAATTAAGCTTCTTGCAATGTAATATATTCGAGAGAAAAAAAATACTTTAGAAGGGACGCACATGATGTCACTAGGACAAATTTGAGTTGTAATACTTAACCAGGTATACACAGAATTTTGATCTTAGTTAAGAGTAGAAATATATTTAAATACTTAACTAGGTAGTGAAATCGTACTGTTAAGTAATAGATTATTTGTTGTTTTGCTGCTAAAGAAAAAGAGAAAGTACCATTACTATGTTATTGGGTTTAAGAGTTGTGCTCTTCAGGAAACAAATGTGTAGTAGAGATCTCCCCTAATTTGAACTATGCAGCTACCTCTCATACAACTAAACATACTATAAATCTTTATTATCTCAGTGGAATAGAGATCCCTGACTTAATCTGGTAAATGTTCACAATGGCTATTAAAAAGAAACCGTGGATGAAACTACTTGTGTAACAAATAGATTATATAATAGGGGAATGAAATTACAGTAGTTCTGGACTAGCAGCTATGCATCTTTTCAGATGGGTAATTTCATTACCATCATGACCACGTAGCTGTTTTGATCATAGAAATTACATCTATGTGAACGTATGCATATCTATTACATCACAATGTACGTAATCTAGAATACAAACCTGCATGAAAATAAAATAAACATGGGTATGACTCCACTGTCATAAAGTAGTGGTGATCCAACTAGAGCAATTAATATAATAATTCGACCTGCAAGTTTATGACCTGAAGAACTTAGCCGTTGTAGATAATAAGCATATCGTGCATTACTATTGTTAATTAAGTTTGCAGAACGTGTAGTGAATTAGTATGTAGAGTAAAATCATGTGAGATAATTATTTGTATTTTTGTATGAAGCGTACTAATGACCAGTTATGTATTAGTCAATATAGACTAATTTGGTACCAATCCTTTCTTTAAGCAAGGTAGGAAATCCGCAATGGATAAACATAGTTACTAATAAATTCTACGATGAATTTCAGAAGCCGCAAAGGAGCAGCAATAAAATCATAGCCATATTAGCCTAAACCTCCTATGAGCCCTGCGCCTGAGCAGATATTAGCATAGATGCATATTTCATCCTCCAGAGCCTCCGCTTGTCTGTGGTAAAATCATAAATAAAAGATTTTATAACAGACGTTTTGCACTGATAGTCAATGCAACAAATAAATTAACTCCTCTTTTTGCATGGAATCTCAGCTAGAAATATGTCTCCACTTAGGCCACTGCTGTTGTACTGCATCTTCTTGTGCTATGCCCATTTGGTATTTCTGAACCGGCATCAAGACGCGATGAAGCATCCCATTGGTATTTTTGAACCTGTGTATTGATATTTTATTTAAAAAAGAGGGGATAAAATGTAAAGATAGAGGGAAGACACAGAGAGTAAATTCTAGGTTAGGCTCACCCAAGATTGCTCTAAGATTGGAATCAAGACCAATGGTCATACTAATATTTATGGCAAACTCATAGATAGGTAAGGCATTAAATAGAACATTGGTGTGGTGAAGTTTCTTCTTCGCATTACTGCACAGATAATGATGTTTGGATCCCATCCATTCACTTGATTAGAAATTGCTTTTGGAAATGTGTGCATTTAAGGTAACATTGATAATTGTCTTATATTCAACTTCTATTAATTCTGTCAGAAAAAATTCTAAAAGATTACTCTATCAACCTTGAGCATTAAAGTGAATCTATTTTCTTGGTCTTCGGTCAAGACTGCATTGAATGTTACATCTTGTCCATTTGTCCGAGATGGGAGTGATCACTGGAGCAAATCCACAACCTACAGATCAAGAGAAATTTGACCCATACGTGCATTTATTGTGTCCCCTTAATGAAGTCTAGTTCGTAGATAATTCCTTTTCAATTAATACAAACAGATCTCTTCTTGAGCAGTACGCTGGTATCCATTCCAGGGAAGAAGTTGAATGGGAGGCGTCTATTCTGGTTTCAAAATGGTAATACGGATTGACTAACATACGTGTTAGTCGTGTTTTTTACACCGTTGATTTTGTAATAAACGGTTGCAATTGATTAACATGTCGCTATCACGTTGTACGAAAGGTGTATTTTGGAGCGAGAATAGCTTCAGCCAATTGACTGTGGGTTGCATCTGAGAAGAGCCGCTATATGAAGCATACTATGAAATAGATAAGCATATTTAAATAAGTTTAAAGTACATCTCTTAAGGACAGTAATGTTTAATGATTGAGGATGAATGGATTTTTAAACAAAATCAAACATTTTTAGTGTGTAATTAAATAAAGAAATTTTTACTTAAAAGTATAGTGTTAATGAGAGAGCATTGTTCATAACATTATCAGACCTATATTAGTAATAATAATAATAATAAAGTTGCTAAAAAATTCAAAATCAATGAATAATGTAAAGTGGATGTATCTAAGTTTTAACTTATGTTTCTAATTTTAATAAATTTTAAGTTTAAATTCTTTTTTTTTGAGATCCAAAATAGATACTAAATGACATATAGAATATATGAATAAAATTCATAAATGTTATTAGAAGTTACTAAGTTTTTAACTCAGGTGTTCTAATTTTTAAATTAGATGTTTCTAAGTTTAAATTATTTATTTCTTATACATTCAATGACTTTGGAAATTTTATTTAATTTTCTTATGCTTTTTTAATATAACATAGCTAATAAAAAATAAAAATAGAAGTATTTTTTTTCTCTTCCAAAACAAAAAAAAATTGTATTTAAAACTTATAAAATTTGATAATAATAATAAAGAAAATACTTTTTTTTGTTTTCAAAACAAAAAAAATTGTTATTTAAAAATTATATAATCTAATAATAATAAAGAAAATTAAATGCTTTTTTATTTTGAAAATAAAAAAGTTTTGCATTTTTTTATATTAAAAAATCGAGGGAGAACAGTACAAAAAAGATAGCTATCATTGCCATCTGACAGTAGGAGCAAAATTTACACTAGTATGAAAGTCTGAGACTACGCCATAGTTCAAGACCCCAAAACAAGAAAAGGCCGAAAATATACAACAGGGATAGTACATGGGAGACAGGCTTCCATCTAAGACAGGATGTCATGAATGGCCTCCACCCAAGCCATCCACCCCTGTGGTCCTTCCATCCAGACTATGCTCTTATGGCTCAGGGTGTGAGATAACATTTCCACTTGGTCGTAGGGAGGGTTCCTGTTGTCTCTGACTTCATTGTTTAGCTTCTTGAGTGCCTCTTCGAAGGATGAGAGGTTATCCATGTTGCGTCTCCATTCGTACCCATCTTTCATTTCATACACGAACATGGTTGCGTGCCCATCCTTCAGGAATCTCAGCAGCTTATTCCTTTCAATGTTCATGGTAAGAGTAACCTGCGTAGCAATTTTAAAAAAAGTGAGTCTTCGAAAAGATTCAGTAAGGGCCCTGGATTGACTTCAAACCTGTCAGCATTTCTAACCTTCCAAATATACCAGAGAATATTAGCAGATAAAATAAACCAGATCATATTAGCATCTTTTTTTAAGCCATGAATATAACTAGAAATAACTTCCATTGTGTTTATAAGGTCAGGGATAGAGAAACCAAACATTAACCAGATCTCCCTAGCAATAGAGCAGTCAAAGAAGATATGCTTGCCAGTATCAGGGAGTTTACAAATAGAACAAAGGTCAAAAGCTTCACCATTCCTTTTTAAAGGGAGCCTATTAAGCAGCAACAACCATTTAAAACACTTGAGTTTGGGCTCAATCGGACTTTTCCAAAGCCTGCTAAAGATTTTCTGCCACTGTAGATCAGAAAGATCAGAGTACCATAACATATTAGCATGGTTGATAATAGAGGGGTCAGAGTTCAGTTTAGCATATACATTTTGTGCCTTAATTTTAGCCAAGGGAATATCATCAGACCATTTAAATGAAAAGAAACTATGCGAGTCCACACAACACTCCTTAGGTAATCCAAGAACCGCATAGGCCCGCTTGACCAAGAGGTAGGTTCTTTTATGAGAAGGGGGAAGGTTGAATTTCAAGCTGAGTTCTTCCCACGAGGGAATATTCCCATGCTCTAGAAGATCCATGAAGAGTTTAATGCCTTTGCTGGCCCAGGTCCTAGCTGAGCACCCCTATGTGAGAGCCAGAGGTTTGCCCGCATGATACAGGTTCCACCAAATAGACCTCTCACCATGGATAAGGTCACCACTACTGGCACTAGTGTTCCCTAGAAATCTTCTAACATGTTCCTAGGCCTTCCAAATAGACCTAAACACACAGGAGCCTTGGATAGAGATAGGGAAGTTACCAGCCACGAGATTGGCAAAGGGTAACCCTTTCCAGGTGTTGGCCTTCTTTGGAATAGCCCTCTCAATGTTGCTTCTGATTAGGACTTTCCAGGGCTCCTGCCCTTCCAGGGCATGGAAGATCCACTTAGCCGCGAGGGCAATACCTTGGGTCCTAAGATCTTTTAACCCGAGGCCACCAAGAGTTTTCTCAGTGTGACACCACTTCCAATTAACAACATGTATTTTCCTATTGCCTTTACCATCCGACCAGAGAAACCGTTTAATAGACTTTTGAATATCAAGGATCTGGTAATTGCTAAACATCCAAGTAGAGGAATAGTAGATATTATAAGATGAGAGGAATTTTTGGCAAACTTGAACTCTACTAGCGAGGGAGAGGAATCTATTGTTCCATTTGTTTAGCTTCTTGTCAATTTTCTCTTTGACCCAGAGCCACATATCCTTCAGAGAGGGGGATATAGAGAAGGGAACTCCAAGGTATCTGACAAGCTTGGATGGGCCCCCCCATTGATATTCAAAATTCTCAAACCAGTCCGGAGGGCACTCCTTCTAGCTAAGGAATGTTGACTTGGCTTTAGAGATCCGGGATCCCGAGATGGAGCCAAATAGTTGAAGTTTGTGATTAAGGTGCTCAATGTTAGATTTGGTAAGTTCCACAAATAGGGCTGTATCATCAGCAAATTGCAAGTTGATAAGTTCATTGTCATCAGGGAGCCTAACTCCGTTTACCTTGGGGGAGAGTGAGCTATCCCTAAAGAGGTAGTATAGTGCATCTGAGGCAATGACAAATAGGGTAGGGGCCAGAGGGTACCCCTAGTGAATGGAGCGAGACAACAAGATAGGTGGTGAGAGGGAGCCATTAACATCAATCTATGCGGAAGCATCCTATAGAAGGACTCTTACAAAGGAGCAAAATTCCCTAGGAAAGCTGAAGGATTCAAGCATAAGGAGAATAAACCCCCATTCTACCCTATCATATGCTTTTTCGAAGTCTAGGAGAAACATAGTAGCATCTTGCCCAGAGACTTTAGCCCAGTCCATAGTTTCCCAGCTGGTGATGAGATTTTCCAGAATATAGCGACCTTTAATGAACCTGGTCTGATTAGAGCATATGAACCTAGGAAGGATTTTTTCCAGCCTCATAGCAAGCATTTTGGCCATGATTTTATAGGAGACATTGAGAAGAGTAATGGGCCTCCATTTTTTGATGAGGGCCTTATCCCCATCCTTGGGTATGAGCTTGATAGTGCCCTTATTGATAGAGCTTCCAAGAGAGCCTTTAAGAATAGCCTCATTGTACACTTCTAGTAGGTCTGTGCAAATCCAATCACTATTAGCCTTGTAAAATTCAACAGGGAGCCCGTCAGGCCCAAGAGCTTTACCGTCATGGAGGGAGTTAATGGCACATTGAATTTCATTAAGGGAGAAATGCTGTTTCAGGAGGCAGGCATCTTCCTCAGAGACCCTTTTGGGGATGATGGCTTGAAATTTGATTCTAAGGGTCCTATCCTCCCCAGACTCCTCAGAGGTGAATAGTTTTTGATAGAAGAGAGTAAAGGCCTCTTTTATCTTATCTAGGTCCGAGATCTCATCATTATCAATGATGATTCTATCAATTGCTTCCCGGCTGTGTTTTTTCTTGAGGAGGTTAAATAAAAATTTGGAGCCTCTGTCACCAAACTGCAGCCACTGGGTGCGGGCCCTAATCATGGCCCCCTTGATCTTGGTTTGCTGGTGTCGTCTTAGGGCATCTCTAGCACTAGCCACCTTAGCAACAAGTTTAGGGTTAGAGGGGTCTGACTGGATTTCATTCTCCACTCGGGAGAGGTTGTTGCTCAGGATGCTTCCTCAAATCTGTAGGCTTTGGCCCTTTTCTGACCAATAGTTTGTAGGAGTTTATGCCAAGAGTTAATATTTAAGTTTCATCTATCAATTTGTGACGTGAGATCTTTGTTATTCTTATTAATCAGTTTGATGATGTTGATGGCAGAGAGAACATCCACATCTTTGAGGAGGTGAGTATTGAGAATGAACTTCTTTGGCCCTAACCTATTGGCGGGGGGAGGGTAGCTAATCTGATATGGACAGAGATGGGGTGATGATCGGAAACAGTAAAGGGGCAAACCATGAAAGGGTTATTATAAGTGTTAGGGGCAAAGGAGAAGAGGTCCTTATTGGCATAAAGATGGTCAAGCCTGTAATAGATTCTATTGGGACCTAATTGGGAATTGCACCATGTGTACCATATTCCCTTGGATTCGCCCTTCTTGCCAAGCAGCGGGTCAAAAAGGTTTCTGATATGTTTCATTCTATCCCAATGGGTTTTCTCCGCCCCCTTCCAGCAGAAGGATGAGCCTCCCATTTTGTCCTCACCATGTTCTACCATGTTAAAGTCACCCCCTATGATCCAGGGTATGTCGGGGAGGGAGGCAATCCAATCCCAGAGGGTAATCCTTTCATTATAATCATTAGATGCATAGATGTTACAGATCCCAAGGAGGGTATTGTTAATACTTACCGAGGCCCAAACAACCCTATTGCAGGGGGAGCAACCATTACCAGTGATGTAGTTCGCCCATCTGGGGCTAATGAGCAAACCAACTTCCCCACTACCCTTGAGATGGCTGGAGCAGATCTTGATAGAGTCTTTCCAAATGACATTTAGATTGGTTTCTAGTGTAAAATTAACAGATTTTAACTCCTGGAGCATTAGGAAGTCCAAATCTTTGTGGGAATCCAGAAAATGTTTAACAATTCTTTTCCTATCTAGAGCCTCCAGACCTCTCACATTCCATGAGATGACTTTCATGGTAAACCAGACAGGGTACTTATAGACCTTCAGCAGCCAAGAAGCTGCTATTACAGGCAAGGGAATCCTTGTCCTTTTTCTTAGCAGTGTTATTTTTATTTTTAAATCCCATGGGCCTTCCCCTTCTAGTAGGTTTAGAGGTGCCATCTGTTTGTATTTCAAAGTCATCACCAGACGCATCTTCCTCTAGACAGATACTTCCTGGTAGAGGTTCTTCTAGTTCTGCAGATGATGGAGTTACCTCCAAACAAGGCTCTTGCGGGGGGAGCATGTTAGAGGAGCAAAAAACAGAGTTCCTAGCAATAATAGTGCCAGCACTAGTAACTTGAGCCATGGAGGAGCATGCGGGTAAATCCTTATTGGAGCCACTAGCACTATCGTTACAGAGGGTGACTTCGATCTTCTCAGAGATGCTAGTAGAGCCATCACCAATAACGACACTGCCAGGGCATCCATGGGGGGATTCAAAACTATTAATTATGCTTTTAACCTTAGAGGGGGTGTGAGGCAAATTGAGCAAGGGAGGCTTGACGGAAGCTCCCCCCTTATTCAAGACTAATTGTTGTCCATTCTTCCTCCTACGCTTTTTGGAGTTCATCACAACTTGGTACCCATCTTCCGAAATGGCAGGGGAGGTGGTGTTCAAAGGTTGGGGAGGTGGAGTCATGACGGAGGGAGGGGGCAGGGGGATCGAGGTGAGAGTGGGAGATTCAGGGTGAGAGGCAGGGGCTGACTTCATCGCGGGCTGAGTGGACGGGACAGAGTGGCTATTGGAGGCAGAATTTGGTTTGGAGGTATCCATGGCAGAGGCATTCTTCTTCAGAATGGGGCAATTTTTCCTTACATGACCCTCATGTTTATAGAGGAAGCACGCGTTTAACCCTCCCAGGAATTCTAGCGAGCAAGAGAACACGTCCTTTATGATATTAAGCTGAAGGGAGTTGGGCAAATTAATTCTAGGAAGAATGGAGATGAGCACTCTGGCATCCATATGTGGAACAAGATGTGGGTTTTCATCCATGCGGATGAATTTACCGAGAGGTTCGACGATCTGGGGGATGAATTTCCATAAAAAAGACGGAATATTTTTAAGAATTACCCATCTAGAGCTCGAGAGAGCCAAAATTTCTTCAGGATTAGCTTTAGGGGACCAACTTAGGGCACGAAAGGCCGTTTTGCCCACATTCCAGTATAATTTATTAAGAACTTTTGATTGCATTTCATGCAAATTAAAAAATATGATAAACAGCCCCTTTTGAACTTGTCTACAAAAAGAAAATCAAAGCCCTAATTTTAGGTTCCAGTAATTGTAAAACTAGTCATCCATGAATTTTTGCGGAGGACATTTATCAATGTCCACACAGGCAAAGAAAATAGCAGAGTCTTTTAACCTAATTTTTTCCAAGGTAATTTCATTTGTCATGGCTTCATTCGGGGAAATGGAGAAAGGATTGTGGCTGAAGCCAGGGTCCTTACCTTGCGGACCCGCTCCATTGTCGTTTGAAGCACCTACGAACCTAGCATCCTTCGCGACGGAGCTCGAACCTCCACCTACGGCCTCGCAGAAGGATTTTCGTTGCAAAGGGGGTTGGGAGGAGGGCGGTGAGGATGGGGAATGCAGTTCATCCTCAGTCTTAGCCTCCATTAAAGGCAAGGCTAGCGAACACCCAACTGGGGGCGGCAAGGGCAAATGAAATAAAAGCCTACGGAAGAATTAATGCAGAGTAAAGAGGGAAGAGATAGCGCAAACTAGGTGGAGGAGGGAAGCCTCCTCCAAAACCATGCCTACGCCTCGAGAATGGTTCGCAAATGGGGTCGCCAGCACACCAGTCAACCCACTTGCATCCAGTCAGCATACCCTCATTTCCAAAGTGCCGAAAAACCTCAAAAGTTTTGTATTTAAAAAATATAAAATCTAATAATAACAAATAATTTATTTATTTATTTTTATTGATATGACACTCAAATTAAATGAATTTTTTTTTTCTTCACGGAGGTCCATATGTGAGTGTAATAATTTAAATAAAATAAAATAATTTAAATAATATAGATTATGCTTTTGTCCAAGGGGTTGAGCTTAATTGGTTAAAACATTGGGTTCTCACTGTGGAGACCCAAGTTCAATTCCCAATAAGGACATCTGAAGTGGAATTCTAAGCTGTGACTCTTGGCCTTCCATAGGATGGGGAAGGTCTTGGGGTCAATCTAATCAAACATAATAATAATAATAATTCAAAGATATGTAATGGGGATGGGGCCCCCTACTATGTCCCCACTGGTTCATAGCTCTAGTCAAAAGCTATTCAGGCTTCGGCCAATTACCGATCAAAAAAAATAATCTAGATTATGCTTTTAAAAAAGAATCCATACTTTGATATGCGTTGAAAGAGAACTCTAGTTTCCTCTTTATGCATTGACATGTATTTAACAATAAAGTTTTAATTGACAAATTGGTTGATGGCCAAATGCACATCAACTTAGATGACTTTCGTTTTTATTGATAGAGAATCTTACATATGTCTGTAAGTCTAATACGCCTCTCGATGTAATAATATAGATAATATTTTTTTTAATTGACAAATTAGTTGACGACTAAATGCATGTCAAATTAAAAGAGTTTTGTTTTTATTGACGAAGAATCTTACATCTATCTGTGAGCCTAATACGCCTCTCGACGTAATAATATATATTATTGTATTAATTTAGAAAATTACTTATTAAATTTAAGATTTTTGCACATCCATGCATCAGAAATGAAAATCTTACCAAGGAGAGACTTAGTTTTTTTTAACTCTTCTTGATAAGATTTTCATTTCTGATGTCTGGATAGACAAAGGTTTACTTCTTCATGACTTGCATATCAAATATTTGTTTATCAAATATTTTTTCAATCATTATTTTGAAATTATCCTTGATGGATTGTATATCATTGACCTAAGAATTATTATTTATTTGGATATTCAAATTGATATTAAAGATTTCAATTTGAGTATCAACCTTCAATTGATCACATTCCTTCAATAATTTATTTTTCTTCTAAATATTTTTCTTCATAGCTAATATTTTCTCTCTTTTTATTCATAGGAGGCACTTGTTTTCATTAGAATTTTGAAAGATATAATTTATAACAAATTTATCATTGTGCATTTTAATTATCTCTACAATTATTTTATCAATTTTGACCCACACAATCTCTTCTTGTTTGGATGCATTAATCTCATCATCTTCTTTCTTCCTAGTTTCAATTTCATCATATATTTTATTTACTTCTATGAATTTCGAATCTTTAGTTACTATTTTTACTCTTTCCTCAATTAATTTTCCATAGGACTAAAACATGCATATCTTTTCAATTACTTCTTTCCCACTTCCTAAGCTAGGATTAAAAGGGGAATTGATTTTGTCTAATGTTTTGGCTAAGCTGTCGATGTTGGACTTAAAGCATGCAATCAAAGCTCTTACTTGATATTTGAGCTCATCTTTGGATTTTTATTCTTTTGTATCGTCTCAACTAGCTTCTAGTTGTTGACATTTGAAAGCTGTGAACATCCCCATAATGGGAAGAAGGACCAAGAATTATTTATGTGATTAGGAAAAATTATTCATCTCAATTACACCTTTATTAGTATATAGGTGAGTTACTTCTTTGTATAGATTTTCAGAACTAGAATATGTCATTAAACTAGAAGTAGTTTTGACCTTCTTTGGTTGGGGTGACATTTGATGAAGGTTAGAAAAAACATCAAATTGGTTAGTGTTTAATTGGGCTACCTTGAACTCTTATATGAGAGACTTTGTTATAGCCAAGAAGTGGGGAAAAATTAAGTACTAAAGAAAGATATAATGACACTTTATTGGGATAAATTTAGAGGCTTTTCTCACAGTTAAAGAGATGTACAATAATATCTTCACTGCAATTATTAGTGGTATTATCTTAGCAACAAAAACATCTAGATCATGTTTTATTGAGTCAAAATATCCAGGTTAGTGGTCTCTCAACACCCTTAATCACCTTCTATAATATTAGACTCATGTTTGACATAAAAACAACTAGAAAATTAAAGTTCAAGAGTTTTAGATTAGTGATCAATAGTGTGTAGATGAAACACTTCCATGCTTAATCATTTTTTTTGTTTATTAAGTTTTCATATAAAGTATGTATTTATTTATTGTCTAATAAATTATGAGCGTACATATAATTTTGATAATGTAAAAAGACAGGCCTAAACAAGCAATTGTTTTCGTGAAAATGATTTGTGTACCAAATTCTGAATTTGAAATTAATTCTTATTCTAGTTTGTAAGTAGTAAACAAAATCAATGAACAACTAGATCTTTTAATAGCTGAAAAAACATTAGGGTGTGGACTATTATTCCATGTATTTCTTTGAGCTGATTTCTTAGCTACATTTACTCAAACTTAAATCAACATTTATTGGGCTTGATTTTTTAAGATACATTTTTACCATCTGCATAAATTTGGAGATTGTTTTCTAATTAATGATATCAGACTTCCACAATCCATAATTGTTTTGCTACAAGATTTCTGGATGTGATTATTTTCTAAGTTCAATAGAAACCAATTAAAGCTGATATTTGAATAATTTGTGAAAATAAAAGATTCACAAAAAATTGACCTAATATCAAATAAAGACATAAATACTCTTAAAAAAACTAATGTTGAAATCATTTTCCAAATTTAAAAAACAAAAATTGATTAAAGCAACAAAATGAATTTGTTTGGTACTCTAAAAGTCTCAAATTATGAGCCAAAATGATCTAGGTAAAGTGTTCCGTCGATCTCTTGACAACGGATAGTGGCATTGCAAGAGCATCATAAATTAGTTCTATGCTAATGTATTTTGTTGTTCGTGGGTTCTGTGTACGGGAGCTTCGATCAATCGTCCATGTGGCAAAATTGATGTGAGTCGGTAGAATAAATGGATTAAGAGGCTTGAATGGACCAAAATTAAAGAAGCTCCCTTGGCAGATGATGTATATTAAAGTAGAGTAAGCCGGGGAAGATAGATTTGGAATTCACCTGTTCACAGAAGCGGTGTATATAAATACATACTTGTGTGCCAAAATAGCTCGTCACCTTAACTGCCCTTGAGTGCTTAGAAAACTCCGAGAATGGGAAGCTGCTTGAATCAGCTTCTGTATTTTCTGTGGTCAGAATCAAATCTGCAAGCCACAGACATAGTACTGGCGTTACTAGGCTTCATGCTTTTCCATACCCATGTGGCCTCTGGTGGGCATGCTGCCGTCCCTAGCCCTTCACTTAAATGATATCCACGACTAGACTACGAAAATTTTAAAAGACTGCGGAGGAACGTTTTATTTCAAGGGGCTGGTCAAGAGCGGAATGAAAGCCCTAGTCACAGCGGAGATTCGGTCCGTCCTGTCGAAAAGATTTTCGTGTGGTCTACAAACGATTCAAGGATCAAATGGTTGCCTGAATACAGGGAACCTGAATTTTACAGTAGACGAGCTGAAGCAGATGCAGTATTTAAATGCGGCGTTGTCGGAATCTCTCCGATTGTTCCCCTCCATTCCGTTCGACTTCAACGTCGTCGGCTCTGATGACTGCCTTCCCGACGGAACGTATTTGAGAAAGGGTAGGAATGGAATTTAGGCCGGAGAGGTGGCTGGACACGGGTGGGAACTTCGCTGCCGAGTTATAAATACCCGGTGTTTAATGGTGGGCCGAGGCTCTGCCTGGGAAAGGACATTGCCTACTACCAAATGAAATTGATCGCAGCGACAATCATTTGTGGGCTCAAGATGAAGATGGTGGAAGGACATGTTGTGAAGCCCAAGTTGGCTCTCACTCTCTAAATGAAAGATGGGCTGATTATCACATTGCAGCCAAGGGATCCCCTTGGAGTCCAATAGGGAAAAATATTTTTAGCGCACTTCATGGCCCCAGTTCCATGCACTTCCATACAACATAAATAATATGGCAACTGTTATTAGCATACAATAATGTATAAATAAGGTTGAGTTTAATTCATTAAAATATTAGATTATCATATTAGATCTTCGAATCGGCCTTCCCCATCCATTTGAAGTGGGTAAGACTTTGTGCTAGTTGGGTCTATCTACTGTTGGAGAGTGAGGTTTGGGTGAGTTGGTAGTATTTTAAATTAAAACTTCTTTATCACCCTTTGAATACAAGGAGGATGATAAGATAGGTTGGATACAAGTCTGATTTAAGAATGTGCTTCTAAAAAAAAGGGCATAGGGTTTTTAGATGGGGTCTATTTAATCTTAAAGAATGAGGTTTAGTGAGTTGGTTTTATATCAAATTGTTCAAATGATATTATTGTGATAATATAACTTGGGTAGTAGTGTGGTTCAAGAAAGTGTTTTCTTAAAAACAAGTTAGAGGTCACATGGGTCTTAAATTGCGTGACCCACCCTGATGATATATTATTGACTTGGTCAGAGGATTTTTTATTTACATTCTTATGTTTACATAGATTTTTAATTCTTGTCTGGAATGACGTATTATAAATTGACCTCTAATATTATAATCAAACCAAAAAACAATCTATGTTATTAATTTTTTCATTTGACAAATATTAATGCTTTGAATGTGTTATATTACCTAATTAATTGTTATCTAGATCATATTCATACATAATTAAATCTACTATTTTAGATTAAGTAGTTTGTGAAAAGATACTTAGATATCTACCAATCAAATAGAATTAAGTAGTAATTAAAATTTGTGAAAGAAAATATTTAACATAAATGAATTTCAATCATCTTGTGACATCATTTTTTATCTCATGAAAGTAGTTATGTTTATCATATAATGCAAGTGTAAGAATTGTAGTTGGAAATATGGTAGAGACAAGACACTATAGCTAAAATTTGACACCATAGAAAAACATGTTGGTAAGTTTTATGAAAATCAAATCATAGATAAAGAGGAAAAACTAATAATGAAATAGAAAATAAAAGAAATATGTCTTCATGCTAAGTATATGCTGAAATATGACATACATTAAAAAATATGTAAAAATAGAGGTACAATTCAAAATATAGTTGAATAAAGATGGATTGTACTATGAACGAGGCATTAATTTAGTAGTTAACAAATTAAAAACTGAATAAAAAATTGAATTAGTCCACCTAAGCATTTTTATTAGACTTCGTTCTATCCATAAATTGACCTTTGTTCCACATATTAGTCACATTTATTTAACTTCAAATTGATTTATACTATACTAGATTATATGTTGGAAGAAATGTCCAAATTATTGTTAATAAATAGGTTAGTTTTAGATTATTGTGAGCTTTTTTATTAAAATTAATTCTCGTCAATGACTAAAGAAATTAAATATATATTATATTTATGCATATTAATAAATAAATAAAAATGTTCTTGAATGGTCTTGATTTCTTAACATACTTTTATTAGAGTTCTAAATATTTTAATTTTTTTTTTCTTTTCCAAATTCCAAACTTCATTATAGAAATCTAAAAATTAATTAAATTATTTTCTAGGGTATTTCGAAGCCTTTAAATTCCTCAAAATTAATTTTAAACCTTTCATCACACCCTCCAAAAATGAAAAATCTAATATCTTTAAAACTAGCTATGATCTTGCAATGAAAATTTATCGGCATGCTTATCTAGCCAACAAAAAGCTTCGGGGAGAATTTTGCAAAATTTTGTGCTCAAACAAAAAATTACTATAAATAGTAACCTCATGTAAATGCAAGGTTGAGACACCATTTTACCAACATTATGAAGAGTTGCACTCTTTCAAAGGGTGTTAATGGTGAAAGTGTGTGTCTCTTACTAAAGGGAATACATGATGAAGAGGTGTGACCTCTCCCTCACATTGAGAGATATAAAGGAAAGGAATCAAAAGCATCAAATGACATTACCATGGATTAGATTAGATTAGAACCATTATTAAGTTACAGGTAGTAACATCCTTGTTCTTGGTGGTATGTGTAAGGGGCTGCTGTCTCGGGGAGATCAATAGGCTTTTGGGGTTGTAAGTACCTTCTTATTCTCAATAGGTGGAAGTTGTGGTGATTGACAAATGGTTAATGCCAAGTTACAGTTGTGTGAGAACTAGACGAAAAATTTATATAGGGGGAAGCAGAGTACCCCGTCATTCACAAGAGAACATTTCTACAGTGTGTTTTACTTTCCCAAGGTGAAGGTTCATGGTGGAGAAATCCAAGGAGAACCAAAATAGCATTCTAGGGAGCAAAGGTGTTCAGAGCGATTGCAGAGTAGAGGTGTGAAGTAGAAGCAACAGGAGAGAAGAAGTGAGACTTGGAGTCCCCGTTCAAGGAGGGGGCCTAGGTCGTGTGCTGGGTAAGTCGTCATGGGCTCACGAGAGAGTCAGTGGTGCGCTAGGTTGAGTTCTAAAGAAGACAGGGTCTTTGTGGATCGAGAGTCTATGTGAGAAGCTACAGCCAAGGGCGAGGTGCAGTGGTATCTATATTGATGTTTCAAGAGTGGACACAGATCCAGAGGTGGGAACTTGTAATCGGGTACTTGGGAAGTACTTGGGGTAGTGACCAACGACATAGTTGGAATTATTTGTAGACCGGGCCAGGGGCCATTTCTTCAGATCAATAAAGCTATCTTATTGCCCCAACATTGTCTTGTTGTGTAAGGATTATGTTGTGCAAGTTTGTACGTGTTGTGCAAGTGTGTGTGTGCAGGTTCTGGAGCTTGGGAGTGCTTACAGTCATAGTCCGAGTTCTTGGAAGTGCTTGGATCTCACAGACAAGTACCTAAAAGATCGTTGGTGCCACACAGGTAAATCTAGCCCCATGACAATTGGTATCAGAACACAAGGTTTTTGATACCCCCAAGCTAGCACACTAAGAGGGTTCAGTTTTCCAGTAGTTATGGCCAAGGGTGGGGATACTGACAAGGAGTCAGAAGGAGAGTTGGGCTCACCCTGTACTCACGTCACTGAGAGGTCCAAGACAAAGGAAAAACTTGCTGAGGTGAGTAACCATTTGGAGTCTTTGGAAGATGAGTTGTTTCCAAGGTGCATGGAGACTGCAAAGGGATGATTGGACCTTACTGAAGGAGATATCAAGGATCTCCAGGTCCTATATGGACAGGAACAACAAGAATGAGTTAGACTCGAACACGAGTTGAAAATGGCTCTCCTAGAGATCGAGTTTGTGAAGAGTTGTGTTTCTCAAGAAGGGATTACCAAGGGAGCAAGAGTGACACCACCTGAAAAATATGAGGGTGATCGAGATGATAAGATCATGGAGAATTTCTTCTTCGACATGGGAAGTTACTTGAAATCCATGAGGGGATTGACGGATGAAGAAAAGGTGGAGATGGCCACAAAATTCCTCACTGGAGTAGCTAAGCTTTCGTGGAGGGCCAAACTTTAGGACATTGAGGTTGGTAGGCCAGTAGTCAAGGTAGACACATGGAATGAGTTGCAGGATGCACTTAAGGAGCAGTTCAAGCCAGAGAATGCAGGTTGGACCTCCTTCAAACAACTTTTAGACCTGAAGCAAACAGGGAAAATCCGAGATTACATCAAAGATTTTCGGGTCCTTATGTTGGAATTTCCAAATATGGATAAAGATCTTAAGTTGTATCACTTCTTGAAAGGTCTGGCACTGTGGGCTCAGAACAAGCTCCAAAAGCTGAAGGTTCCAAATGTTGAGGAGGTCATTTTAGTCGCGGATTGACTAGTTGACTACAAGGATTTGCCAAAGGCACCGGGTGCTTCGGGTGGATCCAATCTGCCAAGAATTGACAAGAAGTAGTTCCAACCCAAGGATGATGGAAAGTCTAAGGGAAAGGGGGACTCTTCTAGTAGAAAACAGAGAGTGACAAGAAAGTCCTCAACTAGTAAAGGTTCCAGAAAAGGGTCGAGAGACGCCGAGTCACAGAGTGACAAGAGAGGGCGTGGGTGTTTCATTTGTGGAGGCTCAGAACATTAGGCAAGAGAATGTCCACAGCAGCAGAGGTTGAACTCTACACAGATGGAAGAAGACCAGGATGGTCAAATTGTAGCGATGGGTGTGATCTAGCATTTGGGTGCAGTCAATGCCACCGAGCAGCCTAGGGCTACGACAGCCAAACCTGAGAATCGAAATAAGTTGTGTTATGTGGAGGCCCAGTTGAGTGGGAAGTACACAGTGGCTATGGTGGATACAGGAGCCACTCACAACTTTATCTTAGCCGGGAGAGCTCAAGATCTGGGGTTGAAGGTACAGGCTGATCCATGCTCTTTCAAGGAATTGAATTCCCTATTCAAAAAGATACATGGTATTGTCCGGGACATACCACTGAAATTCGGCTCGTGGCAGGGTCACATGGATCTGACGGTGATCGAAATGGATGATTTTGAGTTGATTTTGGGTCAGGAGTTCTTGAAAATCGGCAAGGTTGTGGTGATACCTCACCTAGATTCGTTGGTGTTTTTAGATCCAAAGCAGATATGCTTGGTGAAGATCACAATGAAGCGACAGTCTGGGAAGGCTCCGATGATTTCAGCATTGGGAATGAAAAAGGCGACCAAGGAGCATGGTAAGGAATCGATGTTTCTAACAACGCTACTTGGAGGTTGGGATGAACTTGAGGATGTGCAGGAGACACCCATTCCAAATTAAGTAGAGGAAGTCATTATGGAGTTTGAGGACATAATGCCAGTCAAGCTACCTACTCAACTCCTAGAGAGGAGAAATGTAGATCACAAGATTGAAATGGTACTAGGGGCGAAGCCCCCAGCACAGGCTCTGTACAGGTTATGTGGTCCAGAGATGGTAGAACTAAAGAGGCAGTTGGAGGAGCTTCTTGAGGTAGGTTACATCAAGCCATCCCATTCTCTGTATGGGGTGCTCGTGTTGTTCCAGAAGAAGAAAGATGGAACATTGAGGTTATGTATCGACTTTAGGGCCCTAAACAAGTTGACCATCAAAAATAAGTATCCCCTTCCTCTTATTGCTAATTGTTTTGATTGATTGTCTGGGGAAAAGGTCTTCAACAAGCTTGATCTTAAGCAGGGCTACTATTAAGTCATGATTGCAGCGGGAGATGAGGAGAAGGTTGCATGTGTGACAAGGTATGGGTCATACGAGTTCATGGTGATGTCGTTTGGGCTATGCAATGCACCCACAATATTTAGTACTGTAGCGTCATAAATTGTACGCACTTGCTAAAGCAGTACAATTTAACACCTAGTTTAGCACCCGCCTTGGCGCAGTTGCACTTTGCATGGCATTTCCCCTTTAGCACTTAATTAATCAAATTAATTAGGTCTAAGGTCCTATTTCATCATTCTCTACATCATAAAGTTGGGCCCTTTCATTAAAGCGTGCCCCTTTCATTTTATTCCTCCAATACATCTCTCAATCAAAAACCCTAATTAAGTCCTATTTCGAACTTGGGGGCTTGGTTTCGGGGTCAAAACAGTGTTCCAGAGTGCAGAACAACGGTTTCCGGTGCAGTTTTCAGGACAGTGGCGCCCGCGCCCTCGTCCTGAACATTTTCAATCCGATTTTGACTCCGGGTACACATCTGCATTCTTATTTCATCCTTGTATTTACAGCTGTTCATTGTTTAATCTCAATTCTGCAATCTTGTTATTAGTTCGTACTTGCATTTTGGGATTAGGGTTTGAACTTGCATTACTTGATCTTACAATTTCAACAAGGGAATAGAAATCCTAATAGACATCCCATGGCTCTCTCTCTCACAAAAAGAAGTAGCCAATTGTGCGATATCTCTAGGCTCTTTCGTATTCCGTAATGTGTGTCAAAAGGTAGGATTAGGGCATGATTAACCTAGTCTCGCTTTTTCCCCCACACATTTTGGTGAACCCGACGTGAATCTATCATTGCTTCCTCTTGCATTGCATTTGTTAGATCTAGATCTAGATTTAGTGTGTTTTCATTTCATTTTCATTAAAAAAAAAAAAAAAAAAAAAGTGTGTTTCTTTGCATTGGGTGTTTAAGTTTTGTGTAATCTTTTCAAAATGTCAGATTTTTATTTGCAAAATGTTCATGCTTTCGATGATTATTATGAATATAGCCAAGACGAATTAGATGAAGCTTTAGATGAGTTTTTAAACCCTAAAGATGCCAAACCTTCATTTTACCAAAAACTCATAAACCTTGTTACTATTCCATTTCGTTGTGATGAGAAAGATAAGTTGAATGAGTCCTCTCAAGGGTACATTCCTATCAACTCTTCCACTAAATCTAGTAACATGGTTGTTTTCACCAATCCCCTCTATGAGGAGATGTCTCCTTTTGAATCAAAAGATAAACCTTTCAATAGATATGATCATGCTTTGTTGGATGATGCTCTTGATGACTTTGTGGCTTTATTGAAATCTTTAAACAAAAACAAAACTTCTAAATTAGTTAACATGATAAACTTGGATGAGCATTAAAAGCCTCTCTTTGAAGTCCAAGGAGCTTATCCTTCTCCCACCTTTCAAGTTTCTAAGTCACCTCTCCTTATTGTCCAAGGAGGGTATGATCATGATTCCTTTCGTACTCCGAATAAACCAATCATCACTGTGCAAGGAAGAAAACCTATAAGTCCTTATAATTATGCCAAGCAAATAACTAGAGAGAGTTATCATGCGGTTGCCCATACTTATCATACCAGAAATAATAGGCAGCCTAGTCCTCCTCCTGTTATCCCAGTTTCCCTTCCGAATCCTCAACCGGTTCTTCCACAAGCTCCACGTATTTCACAAGTTCTTAGTAAGGAATATGATCTCATAGAACAACTTAAAGCTACCCCTGCTAAGATATCCCTTTGGGATTTGATTCAAACTTCTTCCGCTCATCATGGGATGTTACAAGATGCCTTGAAAGATTTGAATGTTCCTCCACCGAATACATCTAGTAATATAGCATCCTTGGTTAACTCTGTGATGAATCCTACAGCTCAAATTGTGTTTACCCAAGATGAGTTGCCTACTAGTGAAATCCAACATCAATATGATCCCTTGATGATTGTGGTTATCATGAAAGACATGGCTATAAGGCGAACACTAGTAGATAATGGCTCTGGTCTTAATGTGTGTAGCATTAATCTTTTGCATAAGATGAATGTGGATACATCCTTAATTGAACCGGACTCTTGTCCTATTCGAGGCTTTGATAATGTGGCTAAAACTTCGTTAGGTACTATCACCTTACCCATCACAGTGGGGCCTGTTACTTTGCCTACACCTATCCATGTTATGTCGGGAAATCTAACGTACAACTTGCTACTGGGGAGACCTTGGATTCACAGTATGCAAGCTGTCCCTTCTACATTGCATAGACAAGTTAAATTTATTTATAACAATAAGACATATACCTTGATAGGTGATACTAATTTTCAAGCTTGTTTGCAAACATCCACTTCTAAGGGGGGTTCTCCTAAGCTGTCCTCATCTAGTGATGAATCTTTAAATAAGATACCTATCGGTGAATCCTCGCTCTCCGATGATCAAAATTCTTTGGATGAGTCTGGAGCTCTTGGAGAAGATTCCTCTCGACTTGAAACTACACATAAGAAGGATTTTGATCCTGGGAAGATCCTCGAAGACGACGATTGGGGATCCCTTGATTTTAATCCTACCTTTGTGGGTGAATATAAGGTTCCTTCTAGAGAAATTAAAGTTGAAAAGAAGGAAGAAGCTGAAAATCATAAAGTTGAAAAGAAAGAGGAAACTAAAAATCAATCAACCTTACCTGAATCTATGAGTAATAATTTTGTGGCCGCCTCTCAAACTTCTTCTCCTCACATCTCTAGTTATGAAGAGTTTGATTCTTTGTCTTATGAAAAACCACCTTCTCTTCCTGAAATGGCTGATCGTTATGGTCGTGGTTTTCGCATTTTTGCTAAGCATGGGTATCATGGAAAAGGTTGTGGTGCTCATGAACAAGGGATAAGAGTTCCTCTAGAGACTAATTTTCACAATTATGCCTTTGGACTTGGCTTTAATCCCTGCAAACGTACTAAAGCTTCTAAAAGACCATGCATTAGTGTTAATGCTATCTCTACATCTTTATCAATACAACATCCTGAGTATATTGATGGGGATCCTTCGTGTGCCGGTGCTTTGGATGTCTTCCCTACCGACAATGCTTTAGCTGAGTTTTTGGGAGCCTATGACACTCTTCCTCGTTATCATCACAATAGGGGACTCCCTTATTGTTTGAACACTGAAGCCTATTTTGGAAAAGAGATTGATAATGACGAGATTGTGAAAGAATTCCCTCAGTTAAAGGATACTCCTCAACAAAGCAATCTTCTCATAAGTGACACCACTGATGTTAAGATGGATCCTTGCAATAAAGAGAAAGTCATTAAAATTGGGAAATGTTTGGATGAAGAGGAACAAAAACAATATGAAGAACTATTGCATGAATTCCCTGAGATCTTTGCTTGGGCATATTCTGACATGCCTGGTATAGATCCTAAGATCGTTACTCATAATATTGTCTTAGTTCCTGATGCTAAGCCCGTGAAACAAAAGATTCGAAAAATGAATCCTAAGGTGGCTCTGCTTGGTAAGGCTGAGATTGAAAAATTATTGGAGGTTGGATTTATCCGCCCTATTGACTATTCCCCATGGATTTCAAATATTGTCGCTGTGGCTAAACCAGACAACAAAATAAGAATGTGTATTGACTTTCGGGATCTAAATAAGGCTTCTTTAAAAGATGATTTCCCTCTTCCAAACATTGACATGATAGTTGATTCTACGGCAGGACATGCCTTGTTATCCTTCATGGATGGTTTTTCAGGCTACAATCAAATTTTTATTTACCCTCAAGATCAATTCAAAACTGCTTTCACCACTCCTTGGGGTACGTTTTGTTGGATAATGATGCCTTTTGGACTTAAAAATGCCGGTGCAACTTATCAACGAGCGATGACCCTTATCTTTCATGATTATATGCATAAGATTTTAGAGGATTATGTTGATGATACTTTGGCCAAATCCTTTCTTCGCATGGATCATGTTAAAATCCTTCGTCAAATCTTTGAAAGAATTCGTAAATATCACATGCGCTTGAATCCCCGCAAATGTGTTTTTGGTGTGGATAGTGGAAAACTATTAGGGTTCATAGTTTCGCATCGTGGGATTGAGGTGGATACTAAGAAAATAGATGCTATTGTCAACATGCCACCTCCTAGAAATGTGTCTCAACTTAAAAGCTTACAAGGAAAGATTCAAGCTATTCGTAGGTTTGTGTCTCAGCTTGCGGATCGTACCTTTCCTTTTACTCAACTTCTTAAAAAGGATATCACTTTTCAATGGAATGAGGATTGTCAGCAAGCATTTGAAGATTTAAAAGTGTATTTGACTAGTCCTCCTATTCTTCAACCTGCTGAACCTACTAAACCCTTCCTTCTGTATACAGCCACTTCCTCTCATGCTCTCGCAGCATTGTTGGCACAACATGATAAAGATGGTAAGGAATGTCCGGTTTATTACATAAGTCGTACCTTACTCGATTATGAGACCCGATATTCTGCGATAGAAAGACAATGCTTGGCCTTGGTATTTGTGACTCAGAAATTGAGACATTATCTTTTGAATTCAGAAGTCCATGTCATGGTAAAGTTTGATCCTTTGAAGCATCTTTTCTCTAAAACTGATTTATCAGGACGTCTAGCTAAGTGGGTTATGATGTTAACTGAATTTGACCTTAAATTTGTTTCACAAAGAGCAATTAAAGGACAAGCGTTGATCGATCACTTAGTTGAGGCCCCTTCACCTTTCTCCTTCCCTAACCCTGAGTCCTTTCCTGACGACTTCATTCTTTCTATAGAGAAAGATGAAACTTGGGAGTTATACTTTGATGGCTCTAAGTGTCGTACGGGATCGGGGGCAGGTGTTGTTCTGATTTCTCCTACAAAGAAACCCATTCCCTTATCCTATCGTCTAAATTTCCTGTGTACTAATAACATTGCTGAGTATGAGGCTCTTATAGCAGGAATAAAAGCAGCCTTAGCTCTGAACATAAAACACATACATATCTATGGAGATTCGCAATTGATTATAAGACAAGTAACAGGAATATATCAAGCAAAACAAGACAAATTATCACAATATAAAGATCTTGCCATCTCTTTATTATAGAAATTTGATTCTTATACCATGGAACTGGTTCCTCGAAAAGATAATCGACATGCAGATGCAATGGCATGTGTGGCTTCTCTTGTATCTTTAGAGGACCCTGTGGTTGATCTTAAATTTGTTATTCACAACCTTATTTCTCCAGCTATTGTAGATGATTCTAGCTTGGTAACATGTTGTGATTTTATAGACTCAGATGAATGGTACTCGCATATCGTAAGATATTTGACTGATGGTACCTTCCCTGATTCCGCTAATAAGAACACTAGGGCTAGAATTCGCAAGCTGTCTGCTAGGTATATCATTCTTTCTAATGTCCTTTACCGAAGGGGTTATGATGGTCTTCTCCTTCGTTGTCTTAACAAGTCGGAAATCCCTGTTGCTCTTGAAGAGGCACATTCAGGTGCCTGTGGGGGGCATTTTGGGGGCAAATCTTTAGTTCATAGATTGCTTCGTATGGGATACTATTGGAAAACTATGCAGAAGGATTCCTTTTCATTTGTTAAAAAATGTCATCAATGTCAACAACACAATAATCTGATTCATGCTCCTGCCCAAGAACTCCGTTCTCAAGTAGCTTCTTGGCCTTTTTCCGCATGGGGTTTGGATCTTATTGGTAAAATCTCTCCTCCTTCATCTCAAGGACACACCTTCATTATAACCGCAACAGATTACTTTACGAAGTGGGTAGAAGCTATTCCCCTTCGCTCTACCACTGCTGAAGTGATTTGTCAATTTCTTCTAGAAAACATCATTTCTCGATTCGGGATACCTTCTACTATTATCTCAGATAATGGGACATCGTTTAAGAACAAGGACGTGAAGAAATTCCTCGAGAAGTATCATATCAAACATCGATTTTCTACACCATACTATCCTCAGTCAAATGGTCAAGCCGAATCATCCAATAAGATAATTGAACAAATTCTTCGCAAAACCGTGAATAAGCATGGTAAGGATTGGAGTAACCAGCTAATCTATGCTCTTTGGGCCTACCGAACGAGTGTACGAATTGCTACGGGAGCTACTCCTTATAATCTTGTTTATGGTGCTGACGCTATTATGCCCTTAGAATTAGAGATTCCATCACTTAGGGTTTCTCTCAAAGGTATAGTAGATGATGACTCTTATAGAGAACAACGACTTCAACAGCTTGAGATTCTCGATGAACAGCGTATAAACACTCTTGAGCATATTCAAGCGTATCACAAAACTCTACAACGAAGCTATAATGATAAGGTTATTCAACGTTCCTTCTCAGTAGGTGACTTAGTCCTTTATGAGAATCAGCGCAATGTGAATGCCTTACTTGCAGAAAAAGGAAAATTTAGTCCTAATTGGCTTGGACCATATATCGTTATTGAGGATTATGGATCAGGTGCTTACAAAATAGCGGATGTAGATGGTACGCCTCTTAAAGAACCTATCAATGCTATGCACTTGCGTAGATATTATGCTTAATTCTTCATTCTTCATCTATCTTCTTTTCAATTTTTCAACATTGGATAATATGTTAGTGTCTCTTAATTAAAGTAAAATAGAATTAAATGTTATGTTGTTTAATCTATATTGCTTCGTTCCTGACAAGCGTGTCTTCTTACTTTATGGTTTGTCTTGAATTCATTTATGTAAATTGTGAAAGATTTACATTCCATTATGCTAGCATATTATACAGTGTCTTTATGTTTTAAGTAGAATCGTATCATGTTGTGTTTAAATTAAAAATTAAATCACATTAGTTATATGATTCTTAGACTTAATGCATATGTCTTCCTTATCATCAATGTAGTACTTGATTAAATATTTAATTAAGTCACACATGTATCAATTTAATCATGGAGCATTGAGAAATCAATCACATGGAAATTAAATTCTGAACATACATGTACATTTACCAGATGTATTAGATTTAATCAAAACAAAATATACATTGTTTTAAGCATTAAAGATAACACATTTGAGACATAAGAGAAGCATGTATATATACATATATATATGTGTGGATTGTATACAAATATAGGTCACTGTACATCCAAAAATGTGACCTCTCCTACATCATAAAATCATCTCCTATCCCTAGGGCTAGTGGCTGGAGAGTGTCGACTAGACGCTCCCTCCTGATCTGGCCGTGAAGGTGGACCCATGGGTGTGTAGCGCGATACAGACCGTGAGTGACTCCGAGAGGAACTCCTACGATCCCTATCCATAAGGATCGCGCGATAGGTGGTAGCCTCGGTCTGAGCCGCTGCTAGATCTTGCCGCGCCTGCTGGAGGTCTTCTGATAGGACTCTCTCTCTCTGCCGCGCCTGCTGGAGGTCCTCTGATAGGACTCTCTCTCTCTCCCTCCATATATCTACCTGTACTCGGAATGGGAAAAACAAATCCTCATGCCGACCCGCGTTCCCCTGAGGCCTATAGGCAATCTGTGAGGAATTGGGGATCTGTGCTATCATGGAAATATCTGTCATTGCCTGCTGAATCAGGGAACGCCATTCCTGCACATTAGCTGTGGTAGTAGAATAGATTTTTTGTTAGTACCATTCTATATCATCAAAACATTAATCAATCAATATAAACCTACTATACCTAGATTACCCTCGCGTGAGTAGGGATCATGATATGGTAGCATCTGTGCCTGGGAACCGCTAGGCTCCCCTCGCTCGAATAATCTGTCCACGATGGGTGTAGGATGGACGGTACTAGGGACAGGCCTCCGTATCGCCTCACGTTCCCCCTGTTGGGGAATAAGAGGTGGATCTAGTGCTATGGTATCGTCTCCTGAATGGTGGGGAGCTGCATCCGACTCCTCCTCATCATCTCTATCCTCCTCCTCATCGTCCTCCTCGTCATCCTCATCCTCATCCTCATCCGCATCATCACCTGCGTCTCCCTCGTCCTCCTCTCTATCTGTATCCTCCTCCTCCTCCTCGGCACTGGGCTGATCGCCTGTAGGTGGATCAGGATCTCCCGCCTCCTCATGACCCTCTCCCTCCTCTGGCTCCTCTGACCTGGATCCCTGGTCCTCATCTTGGTCTCCATGTCTCCATGGGCCTGGATAGCCTATCGGATGATCTGGTGGAAAGATAGGACCTGGATATGATCTCATAAACCATGAGACGTACCTCCGCTGTGCTCCAGGCTTTGCAGAGTAATCAGTGACTACATCCTGATCAGATACCTCTAAGTCTGTAGTCTCGATGTCATCTATCGTCGGTCTCGCTACTGCTCTAGGTCTGGGAAGGACCCACGAGTGTCGAGTATAGATGGGCACATCGGTTGGAACACACTGCTCTAGCCCGAACTGCCTCCGTACTCGGTCGAAGTAGAAAGGGACTATGATGTGTACATATCATCCCCACAGTAGGTGGTTCCTTTGTAGGCATGCTAACTGTCTCTCCATCCCATCCCATCTGTGCATCCGTAGGTAAGGTCTCCACACTGTCACCTCGGCTGTCAGTCTGTCAAAAATCACTCTCCAATATAACAAATCTCCAAATCTCCACTCGCTAGGAAGTGGATAAGCGAACACCCTAGGTCGCTCGCTTGCTGTACTCAGCGGAAAGCCGACGGGCCTGGTGCATGTGAAGTGCTCTAAAATCCACACCTGCAGAAGTGTGCATGTCATCAAACTGCACCCCTGTCCAAATACATACTCCTCAAGGTCGTGATAGAGATGTGCAAGCATACTTTGACCCCAAGCATACACTCTCCTGTGTCTCTCCATCGCTCTGATACACCATGTGAGACCCCCATGCATGTGCGTGCCTCGCCCATTAGGGCAGACGACTAGTGCTATGATGGCTATCATAAGGCATCTCAGAAGGGGTACCTCCCCTGTAGGATGTAAGAGCCAGCTGACCATGATGCGACCTCTCGTCTCGCTCGGCATGACTCTCCCTATGCAATACACCTGCTCTCTCTGATGATCCTCCGCTGACCGATCGGTCGCGTATGTAATAGTCGCTCCTTTGATAGGCAAACGAAGTATACGGTACACATCCTCGAGTGTGACCGTCAGCTCCCCTACTGGAAGATGAAATGTGCATGTGTTAGGATCCCATCGCTCCATCAATGCCATTTGCATCGTAGGATGGAACCGAATGGCTGGCATGAGGATCACATACCATAATCCTACAATCGATAGTGTGTCTCTCTCTGACTGAGTAAGCCGCGGAATCTGATCTCGTAAACTGTGAAGAATATGTCCCGCTGTATGCTCTCTCATGTACGGAAGGCCCTGTAACACAAAAACATAACCGTAATCAGTACTCAATCATCAAAATCGCTAATGCAAACTGTCGAACATCGTGTGCTAGTCCTGAAACCCCTCGCCAAGCCCTGATTGGGGACCATAGTGTCCTGTCAGGGACCATGGCACCCTGTCAGGGACCATGGCACCCTGAAGGGACCATGGCGCCCTGAAGGGACCATGGCACCCTTGTCAGGGACCATGGCGCCCTGGGGGGACCAGGGCGCCCCACAGGGACCATGGCACCCTGGGTGGGCCCCGGGTCAGCCTTCAGGGACCGCATACGATCACAGAAAAGTCAAAATGCAGAAAATCAAAAGTCAAAGTTCAGTCAACTCACCTCGTCCAGTGGCTCGTCGTCAATGACGGCCTGGCGCAGGATCTCAACCCTAGTGGGACGCTCCGGTCGTCGTGAAGGCATGATGATAGCTATGTGGGCTCCGCTGCAATGAACAGTACTCAGAATCAACAGAGTGACAAATGCAAGTGTCTCTTTCAAGGTATATACGTTCATTCCTGTACCTTTATTTTCAAAACCCTAATTTTCCTCTTTCACTCATTTCATCATAACTTGAGTTTGGGAGATGCGATTTTCGAACCGTTTGTTGCGTAGGAATCGTATTTTCCTTCCCCTACTCTCGGGATGTTCCAAAAAGTGCTCTGATGAAGCCTATTTAGTGAACACCCCTCATCAATACTACCTTACACAATTTGTTGCAAGTAAACATGCTACCCTGTTTCACCTCCCTAATAAGCAAGTCGAAATAGGGGGGGGCATATAGCTACTCACAGATTTCATCACTTTCCCTAGTAAGCATTAGGTGATTTTGTGATCTAACGTGTGTTTTGTAGGGTGCGGTTCCTAACTGTGTACTGCAGATGCCGCTGGGGGCTTCGTCCGACAACTTATGGATATATCCTTTTTCAAATAATGTTTACTTTCTATACTTTAGCTTGCATATGCACGTAGTACTCATATGACCGCTAAAGTGGGGGCTAAATGTAGCGTCATAAATTGTACGCACTTGCTAAAGCAGTACAATTTAACACCTAGTTTAGCACCCGCCTTGGCGCAGTTGCACTTTGCATGGCATTTCCCCTTTAGCACTTAATTAATCAAATTAATTAGGTCTAAGGTCCTATTTCATCATTCTCTACATCATAAAGTTGGGCCCTTTCATTAAAGCGTGCCCCTTTCATTTTATTCCTCCAATACATCTCTCAATCAAAAACCCTAATTAAGTCCTATTTCGAACTTGGGGGCTTGGTTTCGGGGTCAAAACATCTTGAAATCACCTGTAACTTCGGGATTCTCTCTAAAATCATCATATCTGACGGCCCTGAAAATTTGGTGAAAAGTTGTCGGGACCGTGGCGCCCGGAGTGCACACGGTCCTGGACATTTTTCTCGAAATTTTAGGAGCACGATCCAATCATAAAATAAATCCTAACCCCAAGAAATTGGCGGGATATTCAATCTCTAGGTCGGCCAAAAGACGAAATTGCGACCTAGGGTTTCATACATAAGAGCTCTCTTTCTTCATTTGAAAGGGGGGGAATTTTGTTTTCAGGAACTTCATATGCAGTGAAAGAGCAGATCTTTGAAGACTTCAACATCTTACAACATCCCTCTATCAAGCATTTATCCATTCCATTCATCCATTTAGGGCTTGGAAGACATTGAAGAACAATAGGAGATTACCGACTGAAGATTGGCTTGTACTCCTCCCTTGAGGGTTGGGTATGATTTCATGTTGTTTTCATGTCTTTACATAAGCTTCAATACATCATTTATTCATGCTTTAGATCACTTTGCATCTTGATTTAGAGCATTTACGTTATCATTTACAAGCAATTAGGGTTTACTTTCTAGGTTGCTCTAGTTTGCTTTCTTGCATTTTAGGACCTTGCACACACACTAGGTCTGCACACACAATACATTCTACAAAACAACTTGGCTATTCGTGGAGGTGGAAATCATCGAAGCGGGGGTTTGACTAAGGCAAAACCCTATATAGCCGCCCATACACCCTTTTTCAGATATCATTGCAGGTTTCGGGATTCAGACGACGCCGCGGGATACAGATCCGGAGAGAGAAGGTCGAGACAGCACTCTGTATCAAATTGCAGAGCAGAAGACTGGGACAGGGGCTGGGCGCCCTAGTCTTGCCAAGACAGGGGCGCTGGGTGCCCTGGTCCCTAGGACAGAGGTGCTGGGCGCCCTGGTCCTCCGGACAGACAACTTTCAGACAGCTTTCCGACAGTGTTCCAGAGTGCAGAACAGCGGTTTCCGGTGCAGTTTTCAGGACAGTGGCGCCCGCGCCCCCGTCCCGAACATTTTCAGTCTGATTTTGACTCCGGGTACACATCTGCATTCTTATTTCATCCTTGTATTTACAGCTGTTCATTGTTTAATCTCAATTCTGCAATCTTGTTATTAGTTCGTACTTGCATTTTGGGATTAGGGTTTGAACTTGCATTACTTGATCTTACAATTTCAACAAGGGAATAGAAATCCTAATAGACATCCCGTGGCTCTCTCTTTCACAAAAAGAAGTAGCCAATTGTGCGATATCTCTAGGCTCTTTCATATTCCGTAATGTGTGTCAAAAGGTAGGATTAGGGCATGATTAACCTAGTCTCGCTTTTTCCCCCACACAAGTACACTCATGAACGATGTGTTCTGACCTCTATTGGATAAGTTTGTGGTGGTGTATCTAGATGATATACTAGTTTATAGTAAGAACATGGAGGAGCACAAGCAACACTTGACATAAGTATTTCAGTTGCTTTGGGAGAAAAAGCTTTTTGTCAAGAAGGACAAATGTGTGTTTGCTTAGGAAGAGGTGCACTTTTTGGGGCATATCATTGGAAAAGGTTTCATTTGTCCAGATCTAGAGAAAATAAGAGCAATATGGGATTGGGAACCCTTGCAGAATATTCATGAAGTGCGATCGTTTCTTGGTTTGGTGAATTACTAGAGGAGGTTTGTTGAAGGGTTTTCTAGATGTGTTGTGCCCTTAACAGAACTTCTCAAGAAGGACCAGAAGTGGAAGTGGTTAGCCAAGTCTCAGATGGCCTTTGAGACACTCAAGGAGAGACTTATGTCAACGCTAGTGTTGGCATTGCCTGATTTCATGAGGCCATTCAAGGTTCAAAGCAATGCTTTAGACTTTGTAGTCAGAGGGGTGTTGATGCAAGATGGACATCCAGTGGCTTATGAGTTGAGAAAGTTGCAAGATAGGGAGAGGAATTACCCTTCCCATGAGAAGGAAATGATTGGGATAGTTCATTGTCTTCGAACTTGGAGGCATTATCTCTTGGGAACGCAGTTTGTGGTGAAGACAAACAATGTTTCCTCAACGTATTTTAAGACTCAAGCGAAGCTGACTCCAAAGCAAGCCAGGTGGCAAGAGTTCTTAGGAGAGTTTGATTTTGAGATTCTCTACAACCCAGGAAAGAAGAATGTTGTAATGGATGCTCTAAGCAGGAAGGGACAGTTAGCTGCTATTGAAGGGGACCAGGAGGCACGACCCGGGCCTAGCTGAGTGAAACTATCTAGCGAGGTGTTGGAGTCTATCAAGGAGGTTTATTTGATGAATCTTCAGGCAGTGGAGTTGTATAAACAAGCTAAGGAGGGTAGGACTTGGAAGTTCAGCATTAAGGATGGGTTGTTGTTGTTCACCCAGGATCAAGTTTACCTTCAGAAGTGGAAGAATGTGAGGAGGGAAGTTCTCAACGAATGTCATGATAGTTTGTTGGTAGGCCATCCGGGACAGAAGAGAACCCTTGCATTGGTTGAGAGAGGCTTCTACTGGTAGAACATGAGGAAAGATGTGGATGAGTATGTCAGGAGCTGTCTCATATGTCAACAAGATAAGGTGGTAACAAAGCCTCTAGGAGGATTGTTGCAGCCCTTACCTATAGTAGTGAGACCATGGGCAAGCATGAGTATGGACTTCATCACAGGGTTGCCGAAAGTGGACGGGTACAGTAGTATAATGGTCATGGTTGATAGGTTCTCGAAGTATGTTGTTTTTGTACCGTGCAAGGCATCGTGCAGAGCCAAGGATGTTGCTGACTACTTCTTCAGGAATGTTGTGAATTATTGGGGTGTTCCATTGAGTATCATTAGTGATAGGGATGCTCGCTTTACCAGCAATTTCTGGAAAGAGATGTTCAAGATAATTGGGACAAAGTTGCTCATGTCGACGAGTCATCACCTAGAGACCGATGGACAGATCGAGAGGATCAATGGGGTTCTGGAGGACTATCTTAGGCACTTTGTTTGGTTGGACCAATCCAACTGGCCAAAGTTGTTGGAACCAATGCAGTTTAGCTACAACACGCAAAAGAGTGCATTGAGTCAGTATTCACCTTTTGAATTGGCTACAGGGCAACGACCATTGACTCCTCATATAGTTTTGAGTGGATATGTTGGGGACTGTCCAGATGCAAAAGATAGGTTGAAGGAGTGACAAGATTGAGTGGATCATGCGAGGCATAACTTGGTCAAGGCCGCAGAAAGAATGAAGCATTATGTAGACTCAGGGAGGAGCAAAGTGGAGTTTAAAGTTGGTCACAAGGTCTTTCTCAGGATGGATCCAATACAGTTTAAGACACCCAAGGGGTTGAGTGCATCACTTGGTCACAGATTTGATGGACCATTCACAATTGCAGGGCGGATTGGGAAAGCTGCATAAAAGCTGAAGTTGCTAACGCATCTTAGAGTGCACAATGTTTTCCATGTAAGCCAACTCCGTCCATGTCAGCCAACTCCGTCCATGTCATCAGGATAAAGAGGACAACAACAACAACATACCAACCCGAGGACCAACATTTGTCAAGGACACGTCAGGACTAGATGTGGATGAAGTGATCGCTGTAAAGGAGAGAGGATTTGGAAACAAGAAGTGGATATAGTTCTTAGTTCATTGGCAGGGCCAGTCCCGAGAAGAGGTGACTTGGGAGAAGGCTGAGAACCTCTGAAAATATGAAGCCAAGGTTTTGGAGTTCTTGGAACGGAACTCCAGCCTCCCCTTCTAAGTGTAAACAAATTTGGGGGCCTCTGCAACATGAGTCCGAGACTATATTGCCGACATCGAGGATGTCACCTATTTTAAGTGGGGGACGATGTAAGGGGCTTCCGTCTCGGGGAGATCAATAGGCTTTTGGGATTGTAAGTCCCTTCTTATTCTCAGCAGGTGGAAGTTGTAGTAATTGACAAATGGTTAATGCCAAGCAATAGTTGTGTGAGAACTGGATGAAAAACTTATATAGGGGGAAGCGGAGTACCCCGCCATTCATGAGAGAACATTTATACAGTGTGCTTTACTTTCCCAAGGTGAAGGTTCATGGTGGAGAAATCCAAGGAGAACCAAAATAGCATTCTAGTGAGCAAAGGTGTTCAGAGCGATTGTAGAGTAGAGGTGTGAAGTAGAAGCAGCAACAGAGAAGAAGTGAGAATTGGAGTCCCTGTTTAGGGAGGGGGCCTGGGTCATGTGCTGGGTAAGTTGTCACGAGCTCATGAGAGAGTCAGTGGTGCGCTAGGTTGAGTTTCAAAGAAGACAAGGTCTTTGTGGATCAGGAGTCTACGCGAGAAGCTACAGCCAGGGGTGAGGTGCAGTGGTATCTGTACCGGTGTTTCAAGAGTGGACGCAGATCCAAGGGCGGGAACTTGTAATCAGGTGCTTGGGAAGTACTTGGGGTAGTGACCAACAACATAGTTGGAATTGTTTGTAGACTAGGCCAGGGGCCATTTCTTCAGATCAATAAAGCTATCTTATTGCCCCAACATATTGTTATTGTGTAAGGATTCCACTATGCAAGTTTGTACGTGTTGTGCAACTATGTGTGTGTAGGTTCTTGAGCTTGGGAGTGCTTATAGGCGTAGTCCAAGTTCTTGGAACTTCTTGGCTCTCACAGACAAGTACCTAAAATATCGTCAGTGTTGCATGGGTAAATCTATACCCGTGATAGTATGCATGGGGATGTGCTTAATATGTATGCTTAATATATGAAACCTGATAATGTTCTTTGGTAGAATTTAATAGTAATATTAATATAAACTTTAATATGTATGATGGTCATACTTAGTTTCATATACATTCGTAGTACAAAATGATATTGACATATTTACCATCCCAAGCTCTTAACCAGTTCTAATTCCTTTTTCCTAAGGAGTGGTGTGATTTTATTAGGGAGAGGTAGAGTAAAACCATCTCATGATAGATGTCCCCTAAGGGTGAAAGAACTCATGATCCTAAAATTTGGGTTGCAGGCCCCAAGGGTGAATAGATTGAAGTTTTGGTAATCTAGGTTACATTAGGGATATGGTATTATCGTACCCTAGACAAACAAGTCTCCCATCCAGGATTAAAAATTAGAGCTAACCAAGTCCAATGGGATTCACACATGTATTGGTGTTGTTGTGTGATCAGTATCCAAATTGGAGATTGTTGATATGTGGCGACTAATCATGTTGCAATATCTTTGCACTGCAAGTTGTTCATGTTTTAGGATGTTAATGTTGTAGATTGTTAATCTATTAAATACACTAAAGAATAATAGAATTTATAAATATTTTTTTAAGGAAGTTGGTAGTTATTTTCTAGTTAATAATAATAAAATGTATGAAACTGAATAGCTCTAGGATATGAAATGTCAAGGTTTTCTTAATGTAATAAATTAAGTAGGTTTTTGATAAAGTACACGACAACAATTTTTGTTGTGGATTTCTTTTCAACATATAAATGGATATTGCTTAAAGTTTGTAATTTATGTAGCTAGATAATAATAAAAGGAGGTGGTCATTTTCTCTATGGATGTATCCCACATTGGATGAACCATGTTATATTTGTGTATTGTTGTTGCACAATTCTTATTTTTTATTTCTAGAATTTTACATTTACATTAAAAAAATTGTATTTTACTATCTCCACCTTTTAATTAGGGCTATTTTATTCTATTATATTCTTTTATTATATTGTTTAATGCGTGTTTGTAATGGGTAGGTGATTTTTGTTGTCACATGTTTCTCTTTGTGGTTTTTTTTGGAGGAACATTATGATTTCAGGTATAAGGTTCATAGAAGCCTTTCAAAATCTATTGGGTTTTGTCTTCTACCTTGGATTCTTTGGTGTAAGAATAAGGGGTTTGTCAAGAAGATGGTTTAGGGTTCTTTGCTAAACCGTTATGCTTTGATTAAGTGATTTTGGTTTGTTGGGAACCTTGTTCCCACCAATTTGATGCTCTGATCAAAATCTCGTTACAAAAAATGGTCTGTCTTTTTTGGTTTTTGTGTTTTGGTGGTCTCCCTACTTGTGAGATTTTCTACATTGTGCACCTATGTAGCAGTCATAGAAAGGTTTGGTCTTTCTCCTACTTTAATCTATTGAGAAATTCACAAGTTGACCCAAATAAATATTTAATGTGGATAAGCACATCTAAAGATGCAACACAAATAAATATTTATTCTTTATTGTATAATGTGTACAACACCCCATTTCTAACAAAAGACACACTTCATCATTGAATAATGTATGATTATAAATCTATCAAAATCATACCTCATTTTTAATTTACTTGCTTGGAAACTAAAATAATTTGAACTTTGATATTAGAGTTCTCTAAATTATAAAAATCCAATGACAATACTTTTCATCATGAAAATTATAGTAAGGAAATTCCCAATTACCTAAATTTACGATGGCTTTTGACATGATGTTTCTCATTAATTTTTCTTGATTAGGATGGTCGCTAATTTCCTTTGGATATTTTATAATATTTAAAAACCATTGTCATTAAAACATGGTAAGATATTTGAATGTGGAGATGGCGGTGTGGCATTAAATAAAATGGAAGCTATAGCTGGGGTATTGTGCATTGGAAGCTAAAGCTTCCTTGTAAACTCTTGTTTGAAACTAAGATTCAAATTTTCAAGGGTTTTTTTAAATTTGTAACAATGGATAGGTGGTTGAAAGACACGAAAAAAATGAGGAAAAATATAGTGCACATATATAATTGAGGTGAGTTTGAATCCTAGTCATTGTGCCTAAGATATATCCTATCAAGGATTACACCACCTTTTTTAATGAGGTCAAAATAATTATCTGATTTGCATGCATAATGGTGTAAATACCACTCCAATAAAAATCAAACTTAGAATGGTGACTAGGCTTGGCAACTCTTTCCTCTCTCCCAAGGACTGAATCCCCAATATCAATCAAGGTCAAGGAGTTATTATCAAAAAATCAGTTAACAATCTAGTAATTTTAGGCCATTGAGTACTTGTCTTTTCTAGTTCAGGTATTTTTTATATTCCTACATTCATGGTTTTGTTCTATTGTACTCTTATCTATTTAACCATTTGTAATGCTAGGAGCACTAATGGTATTGGAAGTATTCGTTCCTTGCCAAATACCATAATATTTATTATTTTGTTGAGAATGATCCACTCAACAAATAAAATGAATTTCAAATCTAATGCCATTCCTTCTGATACATTGAATCCAACCCCCTAATTATTCTATATTTTTTTTTATGAAATAACATAATATAGAATTTTAAATTAACTATCTATTTCCTAATTTAAACTTGATTTTCTACAATAGAAACCAAACACTTTTACTTATTAAACTCAACTCTTTAAAATAAAATCAGGTTTTTAAATACTATATTAAATTGAACTCACTTTAACATGCACTATTAAATTAGTTAATGCACTAAAAATAATAAAGACCCTTTTGTGTTGTATGGATATGCATGGGTTTGGGGCCATTACGCACTCTTAGAATATTATGATTTAGTGAAATTTTATAGCCCAAGGGGATCCCTTGGCTTCAACATGACTAACAACCCATTTTTCATGAAGAGAGTGAGAGCCAATTTGGGATCCACATGTCCTACCACCATCTTAATCTTGAACCCCCAAATGATCATTGTTGTGATCCATTTCATTTTTTAGTAAGAAAAATCCTTTCCCAAGGAAAGCCTTGGCTAACAATTAAATACCTAGTATTTACAAACCAACTTGGTGACAAAGTTTCCACCCATGTCCAACCACATCTTTGGCCTAAATTCCATACCATCTTTCCAACATATCCTCTCAATTACAAGAATTTCTAACATAGAAAATATAGTGAGCTCATTGCCAACTATCATTATATGATTTCCTTTTAGCATGATGTTTCTCATTAACTCTCTTTAATTAGGGTAGTTTATAATATTTTTTAAAATTTGGAAACCTTTATGATTAAAATTCATTAAGGTAGATGAATGAGAAGTTGGTGGTATGACATTAAATTCAACGAAATCTACAATTTGTGTTTTGTCTAATGGAAGATAAAGTTCCTTAGGTTCCTTGTAAACTAGTGCTTGATTAAGATTTTTTTTTTTTTTTTTTTTAAATTTTAAAAGCTTGTAAACATAGTTTGATGGCTAAAAGGAACTGATATGAAAACAATGAAAAATATTTTGAGAAGGTGAAATGGTACATTAAATAGAAAAGGAAATATAGTACAAAAATATAATGGAGGTGAATTTGAAATTACTCATGGTGCTTGGGATATCTTTCATTGATAGGGATATCAAGGCTTTCACTGGCTTTGTTTATGAGGTTAAAACAATCATATTATTTGCAATCTATAATAGTGTAAGGTCCACTCCAAAGATAATCAAACTTTGAATGGTGATTAGACTTGGCTGCTGTTTCCCTACACCCAAGGATTGAATCCCCAATCTTGAAATTAGGTTTAAAAGGGTGTTTGTCAAACCATACCCTAACAATCAGCGAATGTTAGGCCACTAAATCCTTATCAAATACCCTTTTCTCTTCTAGTTCAAGTAATTATGTTATTCTTACATCCATCACTCCATCTTCTTCTACTCACATTTGTTTAACCATTTGCAATGTTACAAGATTGGGAGGATCACTTCCCTACCAACTAGCAAAGTTTATGTGGATGACCCAACTACCTTCTTAGGATTGATCCAATCAACCCATGGGACCAATTTAAAATTTTGGTCCCATTCCTTGTGATGCTCAAAACTCATCCACTTGATTATTCAAAGTATTTTTCTTATAAAATATGATGACATAGAATTGTAAATTATAAATCTGTTTCAAATTATGATGCCATTGCTTGTGATGCTCTGAACCCATCCACTTGATTATTCTTATTTTTTTATAGAATATCAATAACATAGATATCAATAGCATAGATTTGTAATTAAATATCTCTTTCCAAATGTAAATGTGATTCTCAACATGAAAAAAACCAATATTTTTACTTACTAAACTCAACTCTTTAAAAATATATATTCTTAAATTAAGCACAACATTATCATACACTGTTACATTAATTAATGAACTAAAAATGGTAAATACATAATTTGTGTCATATTGATATGCATGTTTTTGGGATTATAAGAAAGAAATAAAGCTTCTTTTATAATCAACAATATCGGGTAGTCTATATATGAATCTATAGATGACTTATACCAATATAAAACTAAATATTTTGCTTTACTGAAAGTTTACAGTCCAAAGGGATCCCTTGGCTGCAACGTGACCAACAGCCCATTTTTCATGTAGAGAGTGAGAGCCAATTTGGGTTCCACAACATGTCCTGCCACCATCTTCATCTTCAATCCCCAAATGATAGTCGCGGCGATCCATTTCATCTGGTAGTAAGCAAAGTCCTTTCCTAGGCAAAGCCTCGGCCCACCATTAAACACCGGGTATTTATATGCCGACTCGCTGACGAAGTTCCCACCCGCGTCCAGCCACCTCTCCGGCTTAAATTCCATGCAGTCCTTTCCCCATATGCTCTCCATTCTTCCCATCCCATATATCGAATATATCAGAATGAATCCCTTTCTTAAATAACTCCCGTCGGGCAGCCAGTCGTCAGAGTCCACTTCCTTGAAGTCGAACGGAACGGAGGGGAACAGTCGCAGGGACTCGGACAGCGCCGCCTGCAAATAATGCATCTGCTTCAGTTCGTCTACCGTAAAATTCAGGTCCCCAGTATTCACTGAAATGTTTGATCCTTGAGTCTTGTCATGGTTAAGTAGATCAGTCGAGGATCTTTTCGACAAGACGGACCGAATCTCCGCCAAGATGCGATCTTCGACCCGCGGGTTGCGGAGCAGCAGCCAGAAAAACCAGGAGAGCGCCACAGACGAGGTGTCCCGTCCGGCCAGAATGAAATTAACCGTGATTTCCCGCAGCTTTTCGTCTGTGTAAAGCCGGTCACCGTTCTCCGTCTTGACCTTCATGAAGGCCGACAGAAGGTCAGTCCCGGTCCCGGCCCCGGCCCCGGAGTTCCCAGTTCGAGACCCGATTATCTTGTCCATAAACCCATTGACGGTAGCCAAAGACCTGCGGAGCTTTCTCTCGGGTCCCAACTGGAAAATCCGCATGAGCCTCCAGACTACAGGGGGTATAACAAACCTCAACATGGTGACCTCCGTGGCGTCCTCAAAAGCTCGGGCGAATTCCCTGGCTTCTGCTCCTCCGCCCGCCAAACAGCCCGGGTTGACTCCTAGGGTTACCATGCACACATTATCAAAGGTGAAGCGAAGGAGCACGTCCTGCAGATCAATTGGGTCACCGGACCGTGCAGATTCTTCGAGAAGGGGCACCAGCGGGTTCTGCACCAGCTCTTCCACTGACTTGGCCATTTTTGCCCTGAACGAGGGCGTGTTGAACACTATGTTGGCAGTTTTCCTCTGCGCTTTCCACATATCGCCGTCAGCGTTGAAGATGCCGTCGCCAAGAAAGTCGTGCCCCACAGCCCGGAAATAGCGCCCCTTTGGATAATTGTTGAATCTGATGTTCAGAACATGTTCCAAATTGAGGGGATTCGCTGTCGCTACGGTGGTCATGCTGCTCATGGCCAGCCCCTCGAAATAAAATGTTCCTCCAGAGTCTTTTAAGATTCGCGTGATCCAGTCGTGGATTTCATTTATGTGAAGAACTAAAGAGGGTAGCATGCCCAGCAAAGGCCAATTTGGCGGCCCTTTCTTTTTTCTCTGCACAAAGAAATGGAAAAGCATGAAGCCCAAGAACGCCAGTGCTATGTCTGTGGCTTTCAGATTTGATTCTGACCACAGAAAATACAGAAGCTGATTGAGGTTGCTTCCCATTCTCAGAAATTTCTAGGTACTCAAAGGCAGCTAAGGTGACGAGCTGTTTAGGCACAGAAGTGGGTATATAAAAACACAGCTGCTGTGAACAAGTGATTCCAATCTAGTTAAGTAGGTTAACCCATTTATTCTACTGACATCATTTTTTGTCAATATGAATAAGAATCCAACACTACCTTATTTAACATTCTATTTTCAACGATCTGTTTTAAATCACCTAATTTATCTCCCCTTTATTTAAATGAAATCATGAGTAGTTTTCACATTAAATATTATTAGCTAGATAATTTAAATTTTTTAGGTGTTAAATAAATGTGATATTACATTTGTTTCTATCAATTTATTTTGTAATGTGACATAAAGTTTAGGGGCTTTCAATGGGTGGTTCTAAGCGTTTCTAGAAATATTTTAAATCTGATGGACCCAATAATTTAGTTGTCAATAATCAAGATGTCATTATCAGCTGAAGGAAAAAACTATTTGATATATGATTCTCCTTTAGTCTTTCAAATAGTTAATGCACTAGCACTTGCACCAAAAGAAGGTGCAATGGTTACGTCCATAGTAAAGTATACATTAAATAATATATTGGAAGGCATAAATTAAAGAATGTAAAACTGAATAATAATAATAATGATGATGATAATAATAATAATAATAATAATAATAATAATAATAATAATAATAATAATAATAATAATAATAATAATAAAGTATACCGTACTAGCACTTGCACCAAAAGAAGGTGCAATGGTTACATTGATAGTAAAGTACACATTAAATAATATATTGGAAGGCATAAATTAAAGAATGTAAAGCTGAATAATAATAATAAATTAAAGAATCTAAACTAGAACAACAACAACAACAACAACAACAACAACAACAATAACAAAGTACACTGTACTAGCACTTGCACCAAAAAAAGGTGCAATGGTTACGCCGATAGTAAAGTATACATTAAATAATATATTGGAAGTCATAAATTAAAGAATGTAAAAATTAATAATAATAATAATAATAATAATAATAATAATAATAATAATAATAATAATAATAATGACTAATTAAGGATCTTTTTGTTTGAGATCATTATAGAGCTCTTTGGAGATCTTCTTTCATATTTTATTCTCTAGGTTAAAGGGTTTACATCTTCATTAATTAAGATTTTAAAGCTACAATTTATCATCCATGGAGGAACACGCTAGTCTCGAGAAGTAAATGATCATAAGCTTACATGAATAGGAATCCAACACTACCTTATTTAACATTCTATTTTCAATGATCTGTTTTAAATCACCTAATTTATCTTCCCTTTATTTAAATGAAATCTCGAGTAGTTTTCACATTAAATATTATTAACTAGATAATTTAATTTTTTAGGTGTTAAATAAATGTGATATTACATTTGTTTCTATCAATCTATTTTGTCATGTGACATAAAGTTTAGGGGTTTTCACTACGTGGTTCTAAGCTTTTCTAGAAATATTTTAAATCTGATGGACCCAAAAATTTAGATGTCAATAATCAAGATGTCATTATCAGCTGAAGGAAAAAACTATTTGATATATGGTTCTCATTTAGTCTTTCAAAAAGTTACTACAATATAAGATCATTCTCATTAAAGAAACTTTATAGAAAAAATTGTATGGTCACCATGATCTTTTTCAAGTCCCTTTGTATTTAATTTTATTGTTTTAATAATTTTTTTGGTATATATTTCATAATTTTTATAATGTAGAGTTTATTTTCATTAGGTGTAAATATTTTTATTGGTTTCAACAATATTATTTGTTGGTTGGTTTTGGTAAGATTTATGTGACTAGATTTTTTTTCAATTGAAATTTGTTTTAAGTAGCTATTCTATTGAAATCTAGAAAATTACTCTAGCATTATTTTTTAAGAGTATTTATGTCTTTAAATTCAATTATTTATGATATTATGTAGATTCTCTTGAATCATTAAACTTCACCAATCACTTGAAAACCATGTTAATAGATTCTTATTCAACTTAAATAACAATCAGCAAACATATCTCTATTAACATTATGATAATAATGTCAAAATATTAGCTAACTAATAATTTAATAACAACATAATATTATTTATAAATTTTTTTTTTTTATATATCTATATATATATAAAGCTTAGGTAGGGTATATATATATATATATATAAAGCTTAGGTAGGGTATATATATATATATATATAAAGCTTAGGTAGGGTATATAAGTGAAAATGATAAAATTTTCTACTTGTTCTTTAACTCTTAGAATTTTATACTCATTTTCAACTTTGTTGTCATTATATATTTGCAGTTAAGTTTGACTTATTTGTAATTAAGTTGACCTTAGCCTTCATTCTATTAGCCATTCTTCTTCTTAGCTATTAGTAGTCCAAGCCCATTTATTTTCTATTCATTTATGTACCTTGGACTAGACTTCATGCATAGATCTATCTATTAAACAGTTTTTCTTGTACATTCTAGTAATAGCTAAGAAGAATGTAAAACTGAATAATAATAATAATAATAATAATAATAATAATAATAATAATAATAATAATAATAATAATAATAATAATAATAATAATAATAATAATAATAATAATAATAATAATAATAATAATAATAATAATAATAATAATAAAAAAGTATACCATACTAGCACTTGCACCAAAAGAAGGTGCAATGGTTACATTGATAGTAAAGTACACATTAAATAATATATTGGAAGGCATAAATTAAAGAATGTAAAGCTGAATAATAATAATAAATTAAAGAATCTAAACTAGAACAACAACAACAACAACAACAACAACAACAACAACAACAATAACAAAGTACACTGTACTAGCACTTGCACCAAAAAAAGGTGCAATGGTTACGCCGATAGTAAAGTATACATTAAATAATATATTGGAAGTCATAAATTAAAGAATGTAAAAATTAATAATAATAATAATAATAATAATAATAATAATAATAATAATAATAATAATAATAATGACTAATTAAGGATCTTTTTGTTTGAGATCATTATAGAGCTCTTTGGAGATCTTCTTTCATATTTTATTCTCTAGGTTAAAGGGTTTACATCTTCATTAATTAAGATTTTAAAGCTACAATTTATCATCCATGGAGGAACACGCTAGTCTCGAGAAGTAAATGATCATAAGCTTACATGAATAGGAATCCAACACTACCTTATTTAACATTCTATTTTCAATGATCTGTTTTAAATCACCTAATTTATCTTCCCTTTATTTAAATGAAATCTCGAGTAGTTTTCACATTAAATATTATTAACTAGATAATTTAATTTTTTAGGTGTTAAATAAATGTGATATTACATTTGTTTCTATCAATCTATTTTGTCATGTGACATAAAGTTTAGGGGTTTTCACTACGTGGTTCTAAGCTTTTCTAGAAATATTTTAAATCTGATGGACCCAAAAATTTAGATGTCAATAATCAAGATGTCATTATCAGCTGAAGGAAAAAACTATTTGATATATGGTTCTCATTTAGTCTTTCAAAAAGTTACTACAATATAAGATCATTCTCATTAAAGAAACTTTATAGAAAAAATTGTATGGTCACCATGATCTTTTTCAAGTCCCTTTGTATTTAATTTTATTGTTTTAATAATTTTTTTGGTATATATTTCATAATTTTTATAATGTAGAGTTTATTTTCATTAGGTGTAAATATTTTTATTGGTTTCAACAATATTATTTGTTGGTTGGTTTTGGTAAGATTTATGTGACTAGATTTTTTTTCAATTGAAATTTGTTTTAAGTAGCTATTCTATTGAAATCTAGAAAATTACTCTAGCATTATTTTTTAAGAGTATTTATGTCTTTAAATTCAATTATTTATGATATTATGTAGATTCTCTTGAATCATTAAACTTCACCAATCACTTGAAAACCATGTTAATAGATTCTTATTCAACTTAAATAACAATCAGCAAACATATCTCTATTAACATTATGATAATAATGTCAAAATATTAGCTAACTAATAATTTAATAACAACATAATATTATTTATAAATTTTTTTTTTTTATATATCTATATATATATAAAGCTTAGGTAGGGTATATATATATATATATATAAAGCTTAGGTAGGGTATATATATATATATATATAAAGCTTAGGTAGGGTATATAAGTGAAAATGATAAAATTTTCTACTTGTTCTTTAACTCTTAGAATTTTATACTCATTTTCAACTTTGTTGTCATTATATATTTGCAGTTAAGTTTGACTTATTTGTAATTAAGTTGACCTTAGCCTTCATTCTATTAGCCATTCTTCTTCTTAGCTATTAGTAGTCCAAGCCCATTTATTTTCTATTCATTTATGTACCTTGGACTAGACTTCATGCATAGATCTATCTATTAAACAGTTTTTCTTGTACATTCTAGTAATAGCTAAGAAGAATGTAAAACTGAATAATAATAATAATAATAATAATAATAATAATAATAATAATAATAATAATAATAATAATAATAATAATAATAATAATAATAATAATAATAATAATAATAATAATAATAATAATAATAATAATAATAATAATAAAGTATACCATACTAGCACTTGCACCAAAAGAAGGTGCAATGGTTACATTGATAGTAAAGTACACATTAAATAATATATTGGAAGGCATAAATTAAAGAATGTAAAGCTGAATAATAATAATAAATTAAAGAATCTAAACTAGAACAACAACAACAACAACAACAACAACAACAACAACAACAATAACAAAGTACACTGTACTAGCACTTGCACCAAAAAAAGGTGCAATGGTTACGCCGATAGTAAAGTATACATTAAATAATATATTGGAAGTCATAAATTAAAGAATGTAAAAATTAATAATAATAATAATAATAATAATAATAATAATAATAATAATAATAATAATAATAATAATGACTAATTAAGGATCTTTTTGTTTGAGATCATTATAGAGCTCTTTGGAGATCTTCTTTCATATTTTATTCTCTAGGTTAAAGGGTTTACATCTTCATTAATTAAGATTTTAAAGCTACAATTTATCATCCATGGAGGAACACGCTAGTCTCGAGAAGTAAATGATCATAAGCTTACATGAATAGGAATCCAACACTACCTTATTTAACATTCTATTTTCAATGATCTGTTTTAAATCACCTAATTTATCTTCCCTTTATTTAAATGAAATCTCGAGTAGTTTTCACATTAAATATTATTAACTAGATAATTTAATTTTTTAGGTGTTAAATAAATGTGATATTACATTTGTTTCTATCAATCTATTTTGTCATGTGACATAAAGTTTAGGGGTTTTCACTACGTGGTTCTAAGCTTTTCTAGAAATATTTTAAATCTGATGGACCCAAAAATTTAGATGTCAATAATCAAGATGTCATTATCAGCTGAAGGAAAAAACTATTTGATATATGGTTCTCATTTAGTCTTTCAAAAAGTTACTACAATATAAGATCATTCTCATTAAAGAAACTTTATAGAAAAAATTGTATGGTCACCATGATCTTTTTCAAGTCCCTTTGTATTTAATTTTATTGTTTTAATAATTTTTTTGGTATATATTTCATAATTTTTATAATGTAGAGTTTATTTTCATTAGGTGTAAATATTTTTATTGGTTTCAACAATATTATTTGTTGGTTGGTTTTGGTAAGATTTATGTGACTAGATTTTTTTTCAATTGAAATTTGTTTTAAGTAGCTATTCTATTGAAATCTAGAAAATTACTCTAGCATTATTTTTTAAGAGTATTTATGTCTTTAAATTCAATTATTTATGATATTATGTAGATTCTCTTGAATCATTAAACTTCACCAATCACTTGAAAACCATGTTAATAGATTCTTATTCAACTTAAATAACAATCAGCAAACATATCTCTATTAACATTATGATAATAATGTCAAAATATTAGCTAACTAATAATTTAATAACAACATAATATTATTTATAAATTTTTTTTTTTTATATATCTATATATATATAAAGCTTAGGTAGGGTATATATATATATATATATATATATAAAGCTTAGGTAGGGTATATATATATATATATAAAGCTTAGGTAGGGTATATAAGTGAAAATGATAAAATTTTCTACTTGTTCTTTAACTCTTAGAATTTTATACTCATTTTCAACTTTGTTGTCATTATATATTTGCAGTTAAGTTTGACTTATTTGTAATTAAGTTGACCTTAGCCTTCATTCTATTAGCCATTCTTCTTCTTAGCTATTAGTAGTCCAAGCCCATTTATTTTCTATTCATTTATGTACCTTGGACTAGACTTCATGCATAGATCTATCTATTAAACAGTTTTTCTTGTACATTCTAGTACTCCAAACTCATATCTCACTTCATCTTTAATATCTAATCCTTTCAAAAAACCATAATTATCAGACATAATCTTGTATATAAAACTACTTTAGTTTGAACAACTTTAATAGTTTATATAAGAACAACCTCAAGTAATTAATTCTTATCAAATTATTAGAGAATCTTGTTTCTCATCATTACAAAGAATTGTCATCAATTGCATTGGTATTGCATCATCAAATATTAAATATTAATTTAATATTTAGGAACTTGACTTCTAACTTTGTCTAACTATTTATAAAGGAAGATCCCATACTTCTCTTTGCACACTTTGGTATTGTTCATATTCGTTACTTTCTAAATTAGTAAGACCGATTAACCTAAGAGAATGTATTATCCATTGGACTAACAAACACCTAAATAGTACCTTGAGACACCATATTAATAGATTATAGTGCTAAGAAAGTATACACATGATAACAATTCATTTTCATAAATTGTAGTTCACTTGCATGTTTTAGGTCAATATTGCAACAAATGGAATTGAACTATAATATTTTATTTGTCATTTGAAAATTTGACATAATCATTAAAACACGACTATTAATTTTTGAAAACAAACAAAATAATTGAAAACAATATTTTTCCTTAATGCAACATTGATATTAGAAATGGTGAGAGGTGGGTTGGGAGGTAGGAGTGGTGAGTCTAAGGTTTTAGGAGAAGTTACAAATGGGGATTCTGGGGGCATTGAAGAGGATGATGATGAAAATGATTGTTCCTTGGTTTTATGTGATCTTGCCCTAGTACTCTCCTCTATTTTCTGTGTGGGAGATTATCCTTCCACAACTTTGCCATTTTCTTTATTGCATTGCTCATGTGATGGATGTGTTGGCTTGTTGGTAGTAGCCAGGGTGGTTGTTGCATTATAGGTAGTTATGGATGGAGGTGCTATGGGTTTTGAGGGAGAGGGTGTCCCTCTCTTTCTTTCCCTATTGTTCTAGGTCTCTATGGTGGTCATCATTGTGTTTTGTTTGTGCCTATTCATGTGGGAGTTTGTTTTTCTCTTTTTCTTTAAATGAATTTTTTTGGTCTTTTGGCTCCCTATTGTGGTGGCCATATGTTTCTTTTCAGGACTCTACTAGCATGAGCTCTGGAGCTTTCAGTTTTGTTGTTGGGGTTGAACTGGGTCTTTTCTCCCCCATTTACTAATTTTCTTTTGTAGCTTAATGGGGTTTTCTAAATATCTAGATGTTGGTGTGAGCTCTTGGTCTTTTAGTTTTCTGGTTGGGATTAAGCTAGGTGTTTTCTCCCCCATTCACTTCTCTTCTAATGAAGATATTTGGGGTTTCATTTTTTTGGAGGCTTGGTGTCCTATTGGCCCTGTTTGTTGTGAGTTATTCTCTTTTGGGTTATCTAGTTTAGTGGTTGCTACTCGCCTATTTTTTTACTTGTGTTGGGTCAGCTCCAAGGTGTTGTTTCTTTGTTATGGGTTTTTCCTCGCGAGAGGGGGACCGAGTGCTTTATCTTCCCTTTCTTTGGCTTCCCCTCATTAGGTGTTGGCTGGTTCATGGTTGCTAATTTTTAAAGGCATGTTCTGGTAGTTTATTTTTGGTTGGGGGTTTATGTTGCTTTAGTGTGTTTGTGCTTTAAGGGGGATCTTTCTACCCTTTTTGGTTCCTATTACATTGTGTCTGCTATTGAGGTGGAGGGGGTGGTGATGGGTTGAGGTATTTTTTTGCTTCTCTTTATTCAGTTTTTGTCTGAGCTTCCTATTTGATGTGGACTTGTCTTATATGGAGGTGGAGACTTGGTTTGTATGAAATGGAAGGAGATGCTTTAAGGAGGTTATACTTGCCCTTGCTTTAGGGTACACTCTTCATTTTTTGTATGACCTTCCTATTGAGGTGGAGTTGTCTTCTATGGAGGTGGAGACTTAGTTTGTAGGAAATGGCAGGAGATGTTTTAAGGGGGCTATGGCCACCCTTGCTTCTGGTTATACTCTTCTTATCCTTTTGAAGTGGATTTCAAAGGTGTAACTCTGTTTCTTATGCAAAGGACTTTGAAGATGAAGATATTTGCAAGAACTTGTTTCAAAATATTAAGGGAGCCTTTTTAAAACCCTACATTTTTGTTTGTTGGCTATATCCTATTATTGTTATAGTGGGTATCTCTCGCTAATTTTTTTATTGCTTATTGTTTGTACGCTTCTTTTAGTTTTACTTTTTATATCTCATCTTAAGGTTGTGGAAGCCTTCTCAAACACTTGATTAGGGCTTATATGATTTAAGTTGTTTGTTGGCTTTGTCCTTGGTCTTGGGAAGAGGGTATATTGATGGTGTTTTTTGTCTACTCTATTATTTTTGGGTTGTCATTGGCCTTTGTTTATCTTTTGGCACCATGTTGTAAGTAGGTTCTAAATCCATGCAAAATTTGTCTATAAATGGTTTTGGGTACCTTCAATACTTGTTTTTACCATAATCAAAAGCATTTTTCCTTCACTATTGTTAAAATTAAATACCTTTAATATTTTGATTTAATTTTCATACATTGATAACAAGTATATATTTCAATTCTAATTAATAGTGCAATATAAAGTAATACATTGAAAATATAATTATTACATTAGCTATTACAAAATAAATCTTTTGTTAATTTTATTTTGACCAAAATTAGAATCAAAATATACACAAGGTAATTAAAATTTAAATTACAAATCAATTGATAATTAATCTCTTTAAATCATAACTTGACTTAAACTTTAATATCATGACATATTATCATCCTACAATGTAACAAAGCTATGAAATTGCATGCTTATGCCTAGTGCACTACTAAGCCTGTCAAGCTATCCAAAGTTTTATCAACATACATCAAACACCATTTTCAAAGATTAATATATCATCATTAGCTCGCCTTATAGTGAAGCCTATACGGTTGTAAGAGATTCTAACATCATTTAAGCTCTAGATTGATGAAACTATTATAAATGTTTTCTCGCCTAGTCTTTTAAAAATAAAATTAGCCCTATCAAATATTATCACATTAATATGTGTAGAGGGAGAAAAGTCAACTACTCTAAAAGGTGAATGATAATGTCTCAATGACTCACTAATATTCCTCTCCACTCAGGATAAGTACAAAGCATACAAGTTGTCATATAAGAGTAGATAAAAATTATTTGATTATGGGACCTAAGAGCACAAGCCAGAGAGACCTTCTAGTGACCTATGCAAGCTCTATTTCTAAGATACATTCATGAGTCGTGGATGTCACTACAGTGCGCTAGCATCCTATATAGACAAAGTACAAAGGCTTCACTAAAAAATTCAATAGTTACTAAATACAGCTTTTAACTATGAAATATGATGAAGATGATAATTGGAAAGAAATAACTAGCTAAAATGAGATAATAGAAATGTAAAGAAGAACTAAAGGGAAAATCACAAGGGTCCAAAAAATGAAGCCTCTAGAAATTCCTTTCTTCCAACAAGCCTACACATGTAACAAAGACAATATGAGAATATTGGGGCTATGTTTAAGAGGCCTCCAACAGTTAGACCCTTGTTTTGATGTTTCCACCTCCATGAATAGACAAGATAGATTTAATGGATAAAATGATAAAGTGCGTATAAGGAGATAAGAAAGATGAATAATATGCCAATGGATATGATGGAAAATGAAAAAAAGAAGAGGTTGTAGCCTCATAAATTATCACTGAGCCAATTTACACCTCATGTTTGTCCCCCTACTTTAGCATGTCTCCTCCCCATCTCCTATCTGGGTCCATTCAGTGTCTTAATTCAAATTTTTATGCCATGTACACCTACCAACTAATTTCTTGGAGGCATGTCCTTCTCCCTAGGGATAAATTATGGTCCCTGACTAAGGAGGACTAGCGTGATAGGTCCCCCTTAGTTAGGTCCTAATTTGAAGTATGATATGTGTTGTAGATGTGATTGTTGCGGATGTGATGGTGATGTTGTTAAGTGGTTGTCATTGATGTCTCTGATGCTCTTGGTATTGGTGATCCATAATATGTGTTCCTAGAATCTTTGTTGCTTTGCAAGATATGTTTGGTGCTCCAGATATTTTAAATTATTGGATATGGTGTTGATCGTTGGTATTCATGTGTATCTTTGTCCTATTCTTATTTTTTGTTACTTTGGGCAATGGTGTTTGGGTTCAAATTTAGTCTAGAATTCAAGGATGTGCATCAACTTATGGTGTAGAGTGTGTATCAGGTTTTTGGGTCCAGAATTTGTAATGGTTGTATCGTGTTGATCTAACGTTGAGATGTGTTTTGTATGGTCTACTACTCATTCCTTACCACCATCTAAAATGTTTAGTGTTGACCTATTTTAGATCCTTGTCTTGGTTGACTTGGAAGATTATGCTTCCTGAAAGATAGTATATATATGAAAATGAAGTTGATAGAAGGATTAAATGCATAAGATATGATAGTGGAGAAGAATTTATTTCTAATGAATTCAATACTTTTTATGAGAAATATAGAATTAGAAGACATTTTTCAGTTCCTAGGACACCTCAACAGAATGCAGTGGTGGAAAGAATGAATAGGACTATTCAAGAGGTGGCAAGAATTATGATCAAAGAAGAAAATATACTAGAAGTTTACTGGAGAGAAGATGCAATACATACTGTTATGTATACCCTTAATATAATTATATACAGGAAGAAGTATGGGAAGACATCATATGAGCTATGACATGGAAGAATTCACTTAGTAAGGTATTTCAAAGTTTTTGGAAGTAAGTGCTATATTCAGAGAGATGAAGGAAATCTTAGAAAGTTTCATAGCAAAGAAGATGAAGGTATTTTTTTGGGTTACTCTACAGAGAGAAAAGCTTATAGATGTTATAACAAGAGGTTGAATAAAATTGTTGAAATTGAAAATGTGAAGGTTGATGAAAATATTTTGAAAGAAACTAATATTCAAGTAGGTTATGAATCTAATGAGTCTTAGGCAAAGAAGACGAGAAGAACACAGATGAAGACAAGTAGAAAGAAACTTAGGTTACTCTGGCACCTATATAGAAAACCCCGAGGTATGTACAGAAAAATCATTCTGAGAATCAAATTATAGGAGACAAAAACAAAGGAGTTATTACAAGAAGCAAAGCTAGTGAAGAACAAGTTCTTTTATGTTTACTTTCTAAAGCCGAACCAAAGATAGTTGAAAAATCTTGTAAAGATCAGAATTGGATGAAGGCTATGAAGGAAGACCTAGATCAAATTGAGAATAATTAGACTTGGGAACTAGTCCCTAGACCGATAGATAAGAATGTTATTAGAACGAAATGGGTGTTCCAGAATAAGTTGGATGAAGATGGTTGTGCTGTAAGAAATAAAGAAAGGTTGGTATATAAAGGATACACACAAGTTGAAGGAATTGATTTTGAAGAGACATATACTCCTGTTGCTAGAGTGGAGGCTATCAGGATGTTTTTAGCTTTTGCAATATTTAAGGATTTCAAGGTTTATCAAATGGATGTGAAGTTAGCATTTCTGATTGGAGAATTAAAAGAACAAGTTTACATTAAACAACCAAAATGATTCAACTTATCAGATGATCTAAATTTTGTTTGGGGATTGAAGAAGGCATTGTATGGATTGAAGCAAGCTCCTAGAGCCTAGAATGGAAGGTTAGACAAGTATCTATTGAATCAAGGTTTTCAAAACGGATCAGTTGACAATAATCTTTACTTTTAAAGTTGAATCAAGTAAGATCCTAACTGTTTTGTGTATGTGGATGATATAATCTTTAGAGGTAATGATGACATGTGCAAGAATATTTCTAGTGAAATTCAAAAGGAATTTGAAATGTCTATGATTGGTGAGTTAAATTTGTTTCTTGGATTTCAAGTGAATCAAAACAGTAAAGGAATTTTTATTTCACATTCAAAGTATGTTAGAGAGTTATTGAAGGAGCTTGAATTGGAGAATTCCAAATTTGTATGTACTCCTATGACTACTATATACAAGTTGAGTGTTGACTAATGATTATGAATCTCTTAAAGCTGATTTAAGCAAGTACAAATCTATGATTGGAGGATTGTTATACCTAACTGCTACCAGATAGGATATGATTGTTGGACTTTGCTACTGCTAGGATATGTTGGTGTCATTGATGTCAACATATTCCTATGTTTTGGTATTCTGGTGATTGCAGAGAGTTGATTTGATTGGTTTATCTATTTGATATGCTAGAGATACTCGATTCAATGTTTGTTTCATGATGCCAAGTGATGATTTGACCGAGTTATAGATTCCAGTATGAGAACTGGTTTTTCAGTGTTCAATGTTGTGGTGTTCTGGTATTTGATCTGATGTGCTCTAGAATGATTATACCTTGAGTTTTGAATTTGGGAGAGTGTTTCCTATGTTCATGTGTATCTTCAATTCAGATGGTTGATGATTTGGTGCTCTTCAAGTTATCTTTCTAGTCCTAGTTGCTAATGTTTGTGTGCTCTTGAATATCAGCGTGTTGATCGATGAAGATTTGATTAAGTGGTCTTGGTGCAACTATTGCAGATCATTCTAACATTCTTTTTGGTGTTTCCTAATCGTGTCCTATTTGTTTTGCTAGTCTACATTGATCATTGTGCATTTTAATGAAGATCTTATGGGTCCGGTGATGTTCTTTGTGTTATGCAACATTTTTGGTGGTGTAGCATGTTGCAGATGATCTTGGCGAGATTTCTGGTGGTGTTACATGTTTAGGATTTGATTTGGGTCAATGCTATGTTGTCTTGGCATTGTATTGGTCCGGTGGTTGATTTATGTATCATGCAATGTAATTTTTTAATTAGGTCTTAAGGGTTGAGCTAACTTGTAGTTAAGGTTGATGATTTGTATAAATGGGTGTTATACTCATGTAATTTGGTGATCGGTGGTTGTTCGGTGTTGTGTCTGCATTATCAGAGAGTGGTGTATGTGTGAACAAGTGAATTCATCTTTCGGTGTAAAGTGTTGAGCAAAGAGTGTTGTAGAGAAGACAAATATGCTTAATTGGACTTGTCATCAGGCATTTTGAGATTCTATTCTTTCAGTTCATGTAAACTGGATTATTGTCTGAATGTTCTTGTAAGGCAGTGAACCTTCCCTGAGGGTTGTAGTCTTTCGGGTTATTATATTTTGAGTAGTGAAATCTAGGCAGTGTGTCTAAATGTATGTGCATTCCCCATTGTAATATTTACACATACTACTGCAGAGTATCATCTTATTGTGGGTAGGTTCCTATCATGGTTTTTTCCTTAACAGAGTTTCCCACGTCAATATATCGGTGTTATGTATGTATGTTGCTATTATTGTGTTTATCTTTGTTCTTACTACAGCTGATTAGATATGAAATTGTGCTTAATTTGTTTAATCCGGTGAAAACTGATTTACCCCCACTCTCAGTGTTCCTCCATTATTGTTGCCGACAATCATGTATATTGTTTGTCTTGTAGCCAAATTTCAAGAAGAACTAAAGGATGATGAAATATCTTTGATACCGACAAACAAATGAGATGGGGGAGAGGGGGGGGTGAATCGGTTGTCAACGAAAACCCTAAACAACTTGAACTTAATCTCAGATATGATAAATAAACATGAAAATATAGATCAGTAGCATATCATAAACACACAACACCAATATTTTTGATGTGGAAACCCTGCTAGGGGAAAACAACAATTAGGATGAACCCACAAAACATGTATACTCTCTTAGAAGTATTACAATGGGGAATACACATGCATTCAGGCACACTGCCTAGAGCTTACTGCTTGAAAAGAAGAAGGGCTACAACCCAGGGAAGGCTCACTTCCTTACAAACAAACTTGGATCACATCCAGAGATCATGAACTGAGAAATAGCATCCTTAATGCCTAGTTACGGTTCTATTCAAGCACATAACAACTTTCACTTTCTTCTTTCATACTTCTTCTCTACTTCCAAAAGATCAATACATTATTCACTCACATACACCTCACATCCATACCTCACACAATATTATTATATTTATTTATACACGATATCAACCTTGGAAAGATCAAAAAGGTCGGCTCAACACACATAAAACAATTACAATGATATAGTTGTTGATCAAATACAAATTATCACAAGTGGACCAAAACAATGTTAGCTGAGACATAGCATGGACCTAAATCAAATTCCTCAAATACGTAACACCTCCAAAAATTATGCCTCAAACATCTGCAACATGCTACAATCATCCTGTTGGCCAAGAACATGAAGACCATCAACATACCGAAGAAAATCATCAATTGCGAGCTCAATGATCAATGCAGGCCACCAACACAGAAGGAACAAGATCCAAAAATATCCAAAAGCATCATGAATTACCATAGCAACATCTGCACCAACACAAATTACTAGAATCATTAGCATCATCATACCGAACCTTAGGAACACCAACTACAATGATTGTCAACCTTGAAAAATCACTTGTAGACCTCCAAAACATGAAAAACTTAAATTGAGGATACACATCAACATCCCAAACATATCTCCAAATCCATAGATCAAGATATTAGAATGCGGAGCAATGCAGATCAAAATACTGAACGCTGTCATCACTAAACAACAAAAAAACCAATCACAAAACAAATAAGTTCATAACTCAATCAAATATTCATGCAAACCTCTGAAAATTGAACTAAATCAACTATAGACATCCCTCTAAAAACCCTTTAATCTACAAACACTAATCTTCACCACATTGAACATACCAACTCACCGAACTCCACTACATCACTGTCACAGATAGAGAAATATGTTGACATCAATGACGACACATCTCTTAGAAACCTCTCAAGCACATATTTGCAGCAATCTTCCAACAATCTCGCCAAACTTCCAACAATCTCCCCCTTTGGCATTGATGGCAACATATGATGTGAAAAAATAGTCAATGACAAAGAAATCTCTTTCCCAAACTCTTTTGATTCTCAATCCCTTAAGTTTTTTCACATGACTCTCTCCCCCTTTGACATCAATGACAAAGGCACATATTTGCAATCAAACCACAAAACTAACTCACAAAACTCAATTTGAACATCTGACTCACAAAATTGACTACTTTCCCTAAGTAGCAGCCACCAACCATCAATTTGAATCACAAGATATGACTGTGAAATGCACCGAAATGATGCATACCAAATGCATCTTAATTATGATCAAGAGGGGAAATCACCCCTAACTTCCCTTTGAGATACTCAAAAGTATCCTTAGAAAAAGGCTTCGTGAAAATGTCTACAATCTGTTCCTTAGTAGACATATACTCCAATTGGACTTCATTCTTATTAACCTTCTCCCTCAAAAATTGAAACTTGATGGATATATGTTTAGTCTTTGAATGCAACACCATATTATTACAAATGTTAATTGTACTTGAATTATGATAGTAGATAACAATAGGCTCATCATACATAACTCTAATATCTTTTAACATCTGCTTCATTCACATTACCTGAGTACAAGTTTTAGTAGCAATAATATATTTCGCCTCTGTAGTAGATAGAGAAATAGAGTTCTTCTTTTTCTTAAGCATGAAACCAATCTTTTTCCCAAGAAAAATTCACCACAAGTAGTACTCTTTCGGTCATCAACATATCCTATCCAATCAGCATCATTAAAACCACTCAAAGTGAAATCATCATCTTTAGGATACCATAGACCAAAATCAACTATTCCTTTCAAATATCTAAACATTCATTTGACAACTACAACATGAGATTCTTTAGGATCGACTTGAAATCTAGCAACAAAACAAACAATATTCATACTATCAGGTCTGGTCTAAGTCAAATAAAGTAATACCCCAATCATGGATTTATATCTAGTCTGATTTGCCTTAAGAGAATCATCATCTTTAGTCAACTTACATCTAGTCACCATATGAGTACCAACTAGTTTTGAATCTTTCAAATCAAACTTCTTCAACAATTCTTTCACATACTTGGACTAAGATTAAAAAATTCCTTTATCTAACTAAATTGAAATCCCAAAAATAATTTCGTTTCTCCAATCATTGACATCTCAAATCCATTTTGCATCTCATCAACAAATTTTTTGCATAAATGATCATTTCCTCCAAAAAAAATATCATCAACAAAAACTTCAACAATCAGAATGTTATCATGATCAATTTTGAAGTACAAATTACTATCAACAATACCTTTATTGAATCCTATCTTCAACAAATACTTATCCAATCTATCATACCATGCTCTTGGTGCTTTCTTCAATCCATACAATGCTTTCTTCAATCATCAAACTATATCTCCTTGATTAGACAATTGAAATCCATCTTTTTTCTCAATGTACACCTCTTTTTCCAATACACCATTTAGGAATGCTGACTTGACATCTATCTGATAGACCCTGGAATTATTGTAAGCAACATAAGTAAGAAATAATCTTACATCTTCAATCCTTTCCACAGGAGCTTCAAAATCATTTCCTTCCATTTGTGAATATCCTTTACAAAAAGTCTTTCTTTGTTTCTAATAACTTCACCTTGGTCATTCAATTTGTTCCAGAAGACTCATTTAGTTCCAATTACAGTTTTGTCCTTAGGTCTGGGAACAAGATCCCATGTATTATTCTTTTCAATCTAATTCAATTCTTCTTCCATAGCTTTTACCGAATGTTTATCTTTACATGCTTCATTCACATCCTTAGGTTCAATCTTTGAAATAAAACAATACTCAACTTGATTTTCAACATCTCTTCTTCTTGTTTGAACACCTTTATTTCTATCTCCTATGATCTGATTTTTAGAATGATTAAACCTTACATACTTGGGAGTTTTAGGATTTTCTTGAACTTCATCTTCTTGTGACTTTTATTCAACAACTACACTTGATCTACACTTGGTTTTGAGTTTGAAATTGCTTCCCTTTATTTGAGTTGTCATTTTGATCATCTGAATCATATCTAGAGGATCTGGGCTATCTTTCCTTGCCTTCATCAACCCTAACATTTTCTCTCTCAACTATCTTTCTCAATCTCTTATTATAGCACTGGTAGGCCTTGATTCTAGTAGAGTAACCAAGAAATATTCTTTCATCACATATAGCATCAAGCTTCTCTAGATCTTCATCCCTCTTGATATAACATTTACTTCCAATTTTTTTGAAATATTTAACAATAGGAGCATGACCAAACCATAGTTCATAAGGATTTTTATCAATATCACATCTGATATGCACCCGGTTAAGAGTGTAAACAACAATACTCACAGCTTCTCTCCAGTAAACATGCAGAATATTTCCCTCCAACATCATGGTTCTAGTAGATTCTTCAATGGTTTTGTTCTTCCTCTCCACAACTCCATTCTACTAAGGAGTTCTAGGAGAAAACACCATCTCTTTACCCCATGCTCTTCACAAAATGCATTAAACTCACCAAAGGGTATATGCATGAAGTTGTGGTACCAAGAAGGTGCCACACTTCAAAAAAAATAAAAAATATGAGCATAAAAACCGTGTCCATATTTTGGATGCATTCTGCATTCCCAACCCGCATTTTGGCGATTTGGGGTGCCATTTTCTTGCGCTCACCCTTTGTAGAAGCTTGATATTGGGAACTAAGTTTTCCATCTCTCATCAAAATGCCGCCATGCTATCGAAGAGCTTGAAGAGGTATGTATTTTTGTTTTCTTATTGTCATTTTTTTATTAATTTGAAGATTAAACTAGGTTTATTGATTTAAATTTATTTTCATTATCAGGAAATGAGATTAGACAAGAAAATGTTGAAAACACTCAATCACCTCCTCATGAAGACCATATTGAAGAAGAAGCACATCAAGAACCTCCTACAATCCCTAGACATCCCATAGGTACACAAGAAAACCTATTAGGTTAAATAGAAAATAGCCAAAAAGAGCTTGAAGGTTTAAACACAAGGCTAAAAGATCCCACTAGAACAAACTCCCATAGGACAAACCTTTCCAGTTCTTTGCAATCTATTGTATCTCACATACAATCTGTGAGTGGGCAAATAAATTTTTGGTCCAATAAGAAGGAAGAACAAAAGCAATTTTATGCTAACAAACTATCATATGCGGCAATGAAGAATTTTTTTTTTAATAAATTTGACATGTGTGCTCTTTTTACGGACCCCCGAACGAATCAACCTTTACACCCTAGATGTAGGAGATTCCCTATTTGTTGGTGTCATCATGAAGGGATTAAGAACAATTTTTGGGATAGGTGGTGGATGGTATTTGATCAACCCCCATGCAATAATCATGAGGTACCCCAATAATTTTTGAGAAAATTGTACTATGAGTTTGTATCCCAAACTATTTTGATTTTCTAGATTTCCAAGGTAGAGGTGGGGGTTCCTCACATGATAGAGAGGGTGCACAGCGTGACCCAAATCTCCCACAAAGACCCTTGGCCAGACCTATGGTGGAGCATGCTATTATTCCTTCGGTCGAAACTCTAGACTCCATTAGCTCACTCACTCAGACCCTTATATAGTATGCTAGGCCTCTGGTAAAGGGTGATGCAAGTGATGATGGTGATTCTTCTAGGCATCGATTTCCAGCTCATTTTTGTCGATCTTGTGGTTCTCTTTGCACTTATGATCTCAATAGTTCTGAGAATGCACGTGCACGAGCGGAGTTTGCTACAAAGAACATTGTCATGATAGAATCCTTGCTGAACGAAACATTTGGCATTGATACCCAGGTGAATTTCATTACAAGTTCATTTCATTATTTTTATTAAATCTTATATGGAAATTTGAGAATATATCTAAATCAGTAAATTATTATGATAAAAAATCAGGGTCAAAGTGTTCACAATACTAGCAACATTCCTGTAGCACCCTTTGTCACGACTTTGTCGACTCCTTAGGTATACAACGAGTGAAGAAATATAATTATTGTATGTAGATAGTTGAACCTTATGCGAATGATTTTCTAATTACTCATTTTGGATGACAAATAGTTTGATGCTAGAGCTTCAACATCAACACCTTGCAGTGTATTTCATCGGCAATCTTTCACCCAGGTAAACAATTTATCTTTAATGTTATTATTAAATGATATAGATAGTTTTGGTGATTAATCAATATACTTTGTTTAATTTTTAGATGTTGACATCAAAGACTCCTCCTGCTGTCTACGCGTCAATGGAGCACGGTGTTGCTGCAGCAGTAGTAAGTTCAACTGCTTTAACAAAAGTATGAGACATATTTGTAAATTTAGTAAATTTAGCATTACATTTGTTATCTTAATAACATGTTATTGAAAATTTTAACGACACTTGTATTTAGTTTAATTTATATTGTGATGCTTACAGGAGGGGCTTGTCACTCCAAATCATGAACGTGCACCTATTGTGGATGAACATCATGATTATTTGTATGTGGTAAGTGACTATTCTATTATATGTCATTGTAAAATTCAATTTTTGTATATGCTAACATCATTCTTTTCATTGTATCAGGTGGAGTTACAAAAAAGTATGGAGAGGAGGTCAAGTGGACATACTCGAAAGAAACTTGCATCATATACATCTCCATCCCCTTGACAAGCAAAGATATCTCATGATCTGTTTCCTTCCCCTAGAGAGAAATGAATAGAATAGGGTCCTATGTTGTATGCCTATATGGTCATTTTGAACATATGTTTTGTATTATGAATATGTGACATTCTATGTCATATGGCTTTTGGCAAGCTCCTATTTGACTTTATTGGATACAATGTTGTATGCCTATATGACAATTTTGAACATATGTTTTGTATTATGAATATATGACATTCTATGTCCATATGGCTTTTGGCAAGCCCCTATTTGACTTTATTGGATATCATGTTGTATACCTTTATAGCAATTTTGAACATATGTTTTGTTTTATGAATACGTGAAATTCTATGTCCATATGGCTTTTGGCAAGCCTATTTGTCTATATTGGATATATTTGATAGTTTTAATGGTATACAATGTTGCATTGATTTGTAGATTTTTCGTTAATGCAAATCATTTATCATGGTTATCCATAATTGCAGTACAAATGATTAAATGAATAATTGCACAAAGTTTATTGTTACTTAAGCTTTGAACCTAAATATGTGTTTGTAATCCAAGACACAAGCTTATGGAGATCAACACAAATTCAATAGTTATAGTTGAAATAAGACTATATAAAGGAAACATGGAAATAACAAAAATTAGACAATGTAAGACACCATTGTACCAATACCCATTCTAAAAACATTGCATAGCCCATAAACTTCTATTCATCTAATGCATGCACTTAAACAGTTTCGCTGCTAGGATGTGGCCTGCAATGATCAGAGAAGTTGGAGAGCAAAATGAAGGCATTCCAAATGTAAACCCAACCACCCCAACGCGTACGCGCTAACGGTTCGGTGTCGTGATGAGTGGATTGAAAGATGGGGCATTGTGCAACTTTTCATTGAACTCATCTGACGCTTTTTGTCACAACTGAGAAAGTGTCACCACGAGCAACTGGATCCAAGTCTACTGAAACCAATAGAGGCTTTTTTAGAGTGCCCTAACACGACCCTGTAGGATAAGACAAAACATTCTTATGATTAATGGGCACTGAGAAACGCGATGTCGAATATTGAAAACTTTGAGGAACTTGAGCAATTAGGCGATTTAGCTGCTAGGGTGTGGCCCGCAATGATTAGGCGAGTTGGAGAGAAAAATGAAGGCATTCCTAGTGTAAAACCAACCACCCTGACACGTACAAGCTGACGGTTTGGTGCTGTGACGAGCGGATTGAAAGATGGGCATTGTGCAACTTTTCATTGAACTCATCTGACGCTTTTTGTCGCAACCGAGAAAGTGTCGCCACAAGCAACCAGATTCAAGTCTACCAAAGCCACGAGAGGATTTTTTAGAGTGCCATAACATGACCCTGTAGAATCAGATGACTCGTTATTATGATTAACAAACACTGATAAATGCGATGGCGAATATTGACAACTTTGAGCAACTTGAGCACTTAGGCGATTTTGCTGCTAGGGTGTGGCCTGCAATGATCAGGCAAGTTGGAGAGAAAAAAGAAGGCATTCCTAGTGTAAACCTAGCCACCCCGACATGTACGAGTTGATGGTTTGGTGCCACGATGAACAGATTGAAAGATGGGCCATTGTGCAACTTTTCATTGAACTCATTTGACGCTTTTTGTCGCAACCGAGAAAGTGTCACCACGAGCAACTGGATCTGAGTCTACCAAAATTGAGAGAGGATTTTTAGAGTGCCATAACATGACTCTGTAGGATCAGATGCCTCATTCTTATGATTAACAGGCGCCGAGAAATGCGATGTCGAATATTGACAACTTTGAGCAACTTGAGCACTTAGGCGATTTCGCTGCAAGTGTGTGGCTTGCAATGATCAGGCGAGTTGGAGAGAAAAATGAAGGAATTCCTAGTGTAAAACCAGCCACCCCAACATGTACGAGCTGACAGTTCAGTACCATGACGAGCGGATTGAAAGATGGGGCATTGTGCAACTTTTCATTGAACTCAACTGACACTTTTTGTCGCAATCGAGAAAGTGTCGCCACAAGCAATTGGATTTGATTCTACCAAAAATGAGAGAGGATTTTTTAGAGTGCCATAACATGACCCCGTAGGATTAGATGACTCATTATTATTATTAATGGGCACCGAGAAACACGATGCCGAATATTGACAACTTTGAGCAACTTGAGCACTTAGGCGATTTCGCTGCTAGGGTGTGGCCCGCAACGATCGGGAAAGTTGGAGAGAAAAAAGAAGGAATTCCTAGCATTAACTTGGACACCTTGATGCGTAAGAGCTGACGGTTTGGTTCCACGACGAGCGGATTGAAAGATGGGGCATTGTGCAACTTTTCATTGAACTCATCTAACGTTTTTTGTTGCAACCGAGAAAGTGTTGCCAGGAGCAACTGGATCTGAGTCTACCAAAAATGAGAGAAATTTTTTTAGAGTGCCATAATACGACCCCGTAGGATCAAATGACTCATTCTTATAATTAATGAGTGCCAAGAAACATGATGCCGAATATTGACAACTTTGAGCAACTTGAGCACTTAGTTGATTTCGCTGCTAGGGTGTGGCCCGCAATGATCGGGCGAGTTGGAGAGAAAAAAGAAGGCATTCCTAGCATAAACTTAGCCACCTTGATGCTTATGAGCTAATGGTTTGGTGCCACGATGAGTGGATTGAAAGATGGGGCATCGTCCAACTTTTCATTGAACTCATTTGATGCTTTTTGTCGCAACCGAGAAAGTGTCGCCATGAGCAACTGGATCCGAGTCTATCGAAACTGAGAGATAATTTTTTATATTGCCATAACATGATCCCATAGGATCAGACGGGTCATTCTTATGATTAACGAGCGCCGAGAAACGTAATGCCAAATATTGACAACTTTGAGCAACTTGAGCACTTAGGTGATTTCGCTGCTAGGGTGTCGCCTGCAATGATCGGACGAGTTGGAGTGCAAAACAAAGGCATTCCTAGAGTAAACCCAGCCACCTTGACGCGTATGAGCTGACGGTTTGGTGCTGCGACGAGCGGATTGAAAGGTGGGGCATTGTGCAACTTTTCATTGAACTCATCTGACACTTTTTGTTGCAACCGAGAAAGTGTCGCCACGAGCGATTGGATCCGAGTCTACCAAAACTAAGAGAAATTTTTTAGAGTGCCATAACATGACCCCGTAGGATCAGAGGGATCATTCTTATGATTAACGGGCGCTAAGAAACACGATGCCGAATATTGACAACTTTGAGCAACTTGAGCACTTAGGTGATTTCGTTGCTAGGTTGTGGCCCACAATGATCGGGCGAGTTGGAGAGAAAAAATAAGGTATTCCTAGCATAAACCTGTCCACCCCAACATGTACAAGCTGACGATTTGGTGCCACGATGAGCGGATTGAAAGATGGGGCATTGTGCAACTTTTCATTGAACTCATCTGACGCTTTTTGTCGCAATCGAGAAAGTGTTGCCATGAGCAACGGGATCCAAGTCTACCAAAACCGAGAGAGGATTTTTTAGAGTGACATAACACAACCTCGTAGGATCAGATGACTCATTCTTATGATTAATGGGCACTGAGAAATGCGATGCCAAATATTGACAACTTTGAGCAACTTGAGCACTTAGGCGATTTCGCTGGTAGGGTGTGGCCCACAATGATCGAGCAAGTTGGAGAGAAAAAAGAAGGTATTCCTAGTGTAAACCCAGCCACCTTGATGCATACAAGCTAACGGTTCGGTGCCATGACGAGCGGATTGAAAGATGGGGCATTGTGCAACTTTTCATTGAACTCATCTGACGCGTTTTGTCACAACTGAGAAAGTGTTGCCACGAGCAATTGGATCTGAGTTTACCTAAATTGAGAGAGGATTTTTAGAGTGCCATAACACGATCCCGCAGGATTAGACTAATTGTTCTTACATGTCACTAACATCGAGAAAAACGATGCCAAATTTTGACAATTTTTCACACGTTGAGTGATTGACAACAAATGAGCAATTTTTACATCTTTTACCATATTAGCATAAAAATTCACGAAATGATCCCATATGATCTCTAATGGTCCAAAATGATATTATTTACATAAAATCATACAAAACAAGAAAAAAACACAACTTTTTATATTACAATGCCTCGAGTAGTAAAAAATACAAGTCATGTACATATATCCAAATAAGATTGATATTACAATTTTTGACATTTACATTTAATCTAATGAACCATCTGGATCTGCTCTACTCTTTATCATGTCTAGTATGGCCTCATGGTCAGACTCACGAACCTTCCATAGGTTCTTGTTTAGTAGTCTACCCCCATATCTGATCAAATGAACATTTGAAGCTACAACAAGGTTAGAATAATGAAGAATCTTCCTATGTGTCTCAAACTCCTCGAACAACCACAAGTTAGACTTCTTCACTGGGTACCTTCTAAGACATGTACGAGTAACAACTATTGATCTTGTGGGGTACTCAATATTTTCTCCATCTACCACAGGGCCATCCAATTTCTTTTTTGCATCCACACAACGAAACAGGTAATAATCGGTTTCTTCTTCATTGTCTTCAGCTACAATAACTACATAAACATGCCCTGCAATGATAAAGTGAGAAGAATTTAGCAAAAAACTAAGGTAAAATATTAAAGTACAAAAAATTGCATGTGGATAATTTCCCTGGTTGGAATAAATCTAACACATGGTCAAATTTTATTGATGCTTCCATCTATGTTAGTTGTAGTGCACTCAGAGGTCAATATGTCTCAAGTGGGATTAGAGGCCTCATACACCATTCGTCCACCCACTCCTTTGACTCACACTCATTATAGGCACCATATCTACATGAAGAACAATAACATGTCATCCATGGCATATGGATAGTCCATGAACCTGCATTAGAGCTTTTGAAAGAATGTAGCTCACTCGATCCTGTCAATGTACACCAATCTTCTAATTTTGCAATGTTAGTATCATCTACCAACCAAAAAAATCTATGAATTGAAGACTTACCTTGATTACCTGGACGAATTGTACCATTGCACCACTAAACAATTGATTTTTCATCTTTCAAGTTTGCATTCCATTTGTACTTTAACTCTTCTCATGCTAAAGCTTTTTTAATACATGCTCCTGCACCATCATGCTCTCCTTTTCCAATTCCAGCCTCAGAGAAATTCCACATATGTTGAATAGCAATAAACTTATGCATCCTACTCAACCAATAAAACATCTAAGAGTTCTTAAATTGTGATGCACAATTATCTAACCATATGATATGTTGACGGAATGATATGCCTTGGCTAGCCAAATCATCGTAGAATATCTAAAAACAACCTTGCACAAACTCTGTAGAGTGTGAGCGATCATCACTGGTGTAAAAATGATACTCGCTCAATATCTTCATATCCTCTTCCATTATATCATGTGCATGAATGAATTCTATATGCACAAATATAGAAACTTGTGTGGAGTTGTAATATTGTGATTGCACCTCGTTCTGCGGTCATAGTGTGTAGTTCTCTCCAAAGTCAACAATTGAAACGATTGTATGAAGTGGAAATGTGTCCTTGCATAACTTAAATTGTGAGTCCAACCAATGAGCTCGATGGTTATGCCTTGCATACTCATACACTATACTCTCATGAAAGATGCCCATAAACTGATACACTGGAATCTTCTCACTAATCGATTCACACCTTTTTGCTTCTTTTCCATCTTTTAGCATGTACACCACTGTCTTATATTTTCCAAATTACACTAATTCATTACCAATTTCTTGTCCAATATCCATATGTTGACAAATTTGTAAATGTCGCAATCCACCACAATCAACACATGTGCCATCCAAGCAACACTTATTGTAATATACTTGACCATCTACTCTTTCACATAAGATGCTAGATATGAATTCCCTTGAAGATGTTGGTGGACCATTTATGTTGCATTCCTGCAAAACATTGTTAGCATGCAAATCTATACATATGTGTTGATAAACATCATAATGGTTAGAAAATTCAATATGTACTCTACAACAACAAGTTGTGCGTGTGTGATTTATTTTGACATAAAAAGGCTTTACCATTTCAAAGAGTATTTGACTAATTTTAATTTAAGGATACATATGTTCAAACTTGGCAAAAAATTGTGTTTGAGTCATATCCAAAAAATGTTTCGGATGTGGATCATGGATTTTACTACCAATCCTCCTTCTTACAACATCTCTTTTATTTGGAGAGACCCTTGTGTGATTCTTCAAAAAATCTTCAATTAGGGATCTCAAGGCTTCAACAATTGCTTTATCTTTCCGTGGTAATCTACTAGAAAATGCCCATAACTCATTGTTATATGGATCCTCCGCTCGTTGTTGCCTTCCCATAGCTCTCATTAGAGTTTGTCTACTTATCTTCAATTGTTTACTTGTCTTTCTAAGGAGACGAGCTTTCTTGGTTTGAGTGCTTACAATTGTTGATGTAATGACACGTCGTGTGGCATTACTATCTTTTGTGCATGAGTTAGAACCAACAATATCATATGCATTCATCAGATTCTTCAAAATAGATTTGTCGCTTGATTCAATCAATGTTCTTATCCTAAGAATATTCATTATGGGCCTAAATTTCAAATTTGTCATCATTTCAACAAATAGTTGACATCTTCCTGTCTCATTTCAAGGCTCAAAAAATATTTTCCATATCCGGTTAGCATGTCTTTGACAAGTATGCTTCAGAATCTTGTCAACCATTAGTTTCAAAACATTAGCATCAATATCAATCAAATACTTAGGCTTTCTATGCAAAACTCTAGGAGGTATTCTCAAACTTTGAGTTACCTCAAGATTAGTAATGTCAACAACATTAGGGATAGGTGGCATACCTTCAACCAAATATGAAAATGATGACATACCTTGAAATTGAGGTGTACAAGATGGTGTAGCTCTAATACTTGATGTCAATCATGAAGTAATTTCAATGTCAAATGTCATAGAGGGAGTGCATTCAATATGAGATGTTGTAGATGCCAATGGTGTGCCAATAAGAGATGGTGTGCCTTCAACTTGAGATGTAAGATATGGGGTGCCTTCAACTTGAATTGTGGTAGACATGCTCTCAACCTCAGGATTCAATTGTCTCATTGCACGAAGGTTTTGCATCTGTTGCCTTTGTGTGGCCAATTTTGTCTCTCTTAGATTGGATGGATATTTCATGTTCCTCTTCAATTGACACCTCTTCTTCTATGGTATTCAATTTCCTTTCTTCACCAAGTTGCTTCATTCCTTCTATTTTTTTTTGCATTCTTAGCTTCACGCTCTTCCAGTGTTACATTTTTTGGTCATTTCCTCGGCATGATGATGATTTCTACATGTACATGCACATAAAAGAGAATAAAGTTAATTCATAAAGATATTTCAATAGGCGTAAGGGGCAGTCCTAATGCATCTATGACTGTCCTAATTATGTTAGGACAGTCCTAATGCATCTATGACTGTCCTAATTATGCATATGTTAAAATGGATATATGAAATTGAAATTATTTCATGTATTCCTTTTTAAAATTATTTCATAAGATCTTAAAAAGGATGTATGAAATTGAAAATTTTGTTTTAAACCACTAAACAAATAATTTTCTTGTGCAACTTCCTTCAAATCCATTGTTAAATCTAATGTAAATCTAATAGGATTATAATCAATTTTGACTGACACTTTTATTCTAACATTTAAACAAAATAACACTTAATAAGTATTTGAATTATAAAAAACAAGAAAATATTACCTCAATTATTCATTCAAATTTGATAAAAAAAACTATGTTCTTCCTCGTGGACGCTGCCAAATGAAAAAAAAAGGTGGTGGAGAGCTGATGGAATGTATAAAATAACCTTGCATAAAATGTCAACACCATGCAAAAAGTGTTTTTTTGTCTGATCATGCATAGAAAGAAGACAAAATGAGAGAATGTGGGCTTGGATCACGTGTCAAGGGTCCCATATAATCATTTTTTAGTGCAACTCATTTGGCTAGCATCATATTTGGTGCTAGCCAAATGACTTCCATTGAAATTTTTTAACCTTTGATAAATTTCTACTCTATACCCTATAATGTATACTCTGTACCCTATAGTTTGATAACCACAACCATAAAAATCAAACCATTTCAAACCTATAACAAATACCCTAGATCGTATGACCAAATATGCTAAATCCTCGATCCTATACAATAACCATAGACCCTATAACCCGATATGATAAACCATATGAGGTAAGGATGGAGGGTGAGATATGGAGGGAGGGGGGGAATATGGTGTCCTAAGGGGTCAAAGGACACTATATGACCCCTAGGACACCATATGACCCCTTAGGACACCATATGACCCATAACGACACTATATGGTGTTCTAAGGGGTCACATGGTGTCCTAAGGGGTCATATTGTGTCCTATGACCCCTTAGGACACCATATGACCCCTTATAACACAATATGGTATCGTTATGGGTCGTATGGTGTCCTAAGGGGTCATATGGTGTCCTATGGGGTCATATGGTGTCCTATGGGGTCATATGGTGTCCTATGGGGTCATAGGACACCATATGACCCTTTAGAACACAATATGGTATCGTTATGGGTCGTATGGTGTTCTAAAGGGTCATATGACGTCCTATGACCCCTTAGGACACCATATAACCCCTTAGGTATCGTTAGGGATCATATTGTTGTAAATGATATTCAATTTACATTCAATATGCAAGTTATATTCTATTTAAAATGATGGTTATATATATTACTGTATTAATATGTGAATCTGACTATCTTCTTCTTTGTGGCAGGTGAGAGGAGCATTTATCAATTTCAATGTCCATTCTCACACATACCATTTTACATATATAGTGGGCTGGGTACAGTCAAGCGATGCCTTGACCAACCATGTCTTTTGGACATGGTCGATCAAGACATCACTTGATTGTGCCCATTCTCTATAACAATAGTGCCCGGTGTTTATTGTAGACACTTAAAAATAATTACTTTTAATTATTTTTTAATTCCTCACATAATTAATTAATTAATTATGTTAATTCAAATTCTCCTTAATATTAATTAAATATAATTAATATTGTCACTATAGTATGTGACTGATTTATTTAATTAATCAATCCCTTTCTTTATTCTTCTAAATATTAAATCTTCACAAATCTTCCTCTTGGCTAATTAATTTCAATTAATTAGCTAACCTACATGAGTCCTACAAATCATCTTCTTAATTCATCATTAACCTAATAATTCTTCTAGAAACTCCCTAAATCCACTTAACCTTATTCTTCTAATTTTTAATTCCCTCCACTTATTCTCTCTCTTAGTCAAATCCTCCTACAAATCCTATCCCACCTAATTCTTCCTCTAAATCCTTCCTGAAACCAGACACTCTGATCATGTCTTATACAAGATGAATGCTTCCTGAAACCAGACATTCTGATCGATCATGTCTTATACAGGATGAATCCTTCCTGAAACTAGACGTTCTGATCATGTCTTATACATGATGAATCCTTCCTGAAACCAGACGTTGTGATCAATCATGTCTTATACAGGATGAATCCTTCCTGAAACCAGATGCTTTGATCATATTTGTCTTATACAGGATGAATCCTTCCTGAAACCAGACTGAATCTAGATCTTATCAATCGAATCGAACTAGATGTTTCAATCTTACCTGCCTAAGCCATTAAGCTCATACTATAATTTAGCAATCAAGAGCTGGGGCATCCTATCAAATCAATATCATCATCATCAAAGAAACGAGATTATTCTTTGAATCAACGTGTCATCACACCTCGCTTCAAAGAGGGGCAAAATGTAGACACTTAAAAATAATTACTTTTAATTATTTTTTAATTCCTCACATAATTAATTAATTAGTTATGTTAATTCAAATTCTCCTCAATATTAATTAAATATAATTAATATTGTCACTATAGTATGTGACTGATTTATTTAATAAATCAATCCCTTTCTTTATTCCTCTAAAAATTAAATCCTCACAAATCTCCTCTTGGCTAAATAATTTCAATTAATTAGCTAACTTACATGAGTCCTACAAATCATCTTCTTAATTCATCATTAACCTAATAAATTCTTCTAGAAACTCCCTAAACTCATTTAACCTTATTCTTCTAATTTTTAATTCCCTCCACTTATTCTCTCTCATAGTCAAATCCTCCTACAAATCCTATCCCACCTAATTCTTCCTCTAAATCCCCTCCTAATGAGTTGCTAGTGGCTAATCATCATGATTAGCCACAAAGTCAACCCCTTGTCCCTTCCATCCAGCCACTAGCTTTTAATGCTCTTTTCCTAGGTGAATGTGAGATTTTCAAAATCTCACAATCCTCTAGGCATCTCCTCTCCCAAGGAATTTTTAATTCCTTCTTATTCCTCCAATCCCCATGATTATCCCTTTTTGGAGAATTTTAAATTCCTCCTCCCCATTCTTCAAGGAATGTCACATCCCTTGCTCCTCTCAAGGTACATTGGGAAATCTTCCCAATGCACCTTTCTCTTCTCAAGGTACCTTGGGAAGTCTTCCTAATGTACCTTGAGGAGTGTGGAGACAAGAAATGCCTTTAAGACATATCTCTTGGTCTCCACACCCTCTCTTGGGCCTTGTGGGAGCTCACAAGCAATCCTAGCCCTTCATCTTAAATCCATCCTAGCCATCCATTCTTTCTCTCCTCTTCCTATAAATTGAGGACTCCATCCCTTCATTCTTTATCCCCAAGTTTAGTAATCTTATGCTGCCCTTTTGAGCCTATAAAAATCATTTTAGCATCCTTATCATGTCAAAATCATCCTACATCCACACTTAATCATCTCATCTCCATCATCTTCCAAGACCCATCTCATTTGTACACAACATTGGAGAGCCATCCACATCAAGCAAGCAAGAGGAGCACATCAATTGGAGCTTCATCCAAGGGTGCCTTCACTTCATCAAGATCCATCCAAAGGAAAAGGTATTGGTTTGTGAGGTATATGCATTTCATTCTTGTTTTGAGGATTTCAAATTATGTCTTTGGATTTCATGCGATTATATGTTTGATCTGCATATTTGTTATCTAATCCACCTCACTAGTCTTTTATCCTCTTCATTTTGGCATGCTCGGTGGGACCCACGTCCCTAAAAACTAACATTTTTTGTGAGTTGTGAGATGTAGGCTTCAGAATAGCGCGAGAGACTGCAAACCAGCGTGAGCATCATAGGTTTAGCGCGACAGAAAAACCTACTTCGGTGCGAGCGTAGGCGCATCACTGCGACTGTTTGACATATTATGATTTTTTTAATTTTTTTTTCTTCTTGCTTGGGATGTTTTGCATTTTTGTTATCTCTATTTGTTCATCACATGCACACGCGTTTCGGTGCAAGCACAGGCATTTTAGCACGTCAAATTTAAATCAACGCGAGCATTTTTATGTCATTCCCGCCTTGTTTGTTTAAATTTAAATTTTGAAAACTTTAACTCCTGTTGATCTCTATTCTCAGTTTGCGTGACCATAGGCGTTTTGCCGCGAGCTCAGGTGTTTCAGCGCGAGCTTTTTCAACCAGCGTGACAGACAAGTATAAAATCCTTTCTGGTTTTGTGGGTTTTGTCACTTTTTCCTTACTGCTTTATTTAGTTCAGTGCATATGCAAACATTTTGGTGCCTATGCAGGCATTTCGGTGCGACTAACTGCACTTCAGCATGTGCGCTGTATGTACAGTGTAGTTAGAACTAATTTCCAGTCTTTTAGTTCTGTAGTTTAATCTGACTGTCCAAGACTCAGAAAATCAGAAAAAAAAAAACTACTAATCTCACTGTTTTGCAGGTTGCCTAAGCAGATTCAACAAAACATTGTGCATTTATTTAGATTAGGCACCTAGATATTAATTAAAATGGAATGAAACTTTTTCTTGCATGTCTTTTTAAGAAAAGTGTAAAGGTAGGAGAGTATGCTCTCGTCTAGCTAGACGATCAGAAATCCAGACCCTCCAACCTTTTCTTGTTTGATTGTGTGTTTTCCTCTAGTGGGCCTGCCCACCCAACTTGCTCTTTGAGAAGGTAAGAGGGGAACGACCCAAGTGAGTACACCTAGACCTGGGGTTCCCAACTCACTATAATAAATAGGCCATTGACTACAAAAGGGTTAATGGTTGGGGCTATATGAGAGTTCACTCTCACATTAGGTGCTTAGTAGGATCCTAGAGATCTCAATCACGCTTGCGTGACTACTAAGTTCTTGGTGCTTCATTGGGCTATAGGCCTCAATTGTGCTTGTGCAACTTCAAAGGGTAGCTCCTCACAGAAAGATTTACTAAACACCTTGTTCATAGTGGCCAAAAACCTTCTAGTCATTGGTGCAGGAGGTCGGACCTCTGAAGCCGCCCATATTTTTACGGCCCTTAGTAGAGACATGAAGTTCACCATGAGGAGTTTTCATGGGAATTGATGCTTGGCTGCCCCGAGAAGTGAGTGTCGTGGAGGGGAGCTAGTGGGGTCAAGCATCTAAGTGTCCGCTCTGGGTAAGCATAATTGGGAAATCAATTGGGATCCAATGACTATTGTCCTTGCCAGCCTTAAGAGTGTTGTATATGAGCATGAGTGTCTTTGAATCAAAATGCATTTAATCATTGTGTTTGCTTTGTTTGATACATACTTGCCAAGAGAAGACTAAAAACACGTCATTTTCCTCAAACACCTTGCAAAACATTTGTCCAAACACAAACAACTATCCAAGTCACTACCCACACAAAGTCCAAAATTGCGTCAAAAATTCGTCCATCCCATAAGTCCAAGTGAGAAACTAAAGAGTCCATGCTCTCTATCAAGGTTTAGATTCGTCCTTTAAGACACCAACCATCACCAAAAAAAATCAGGGTGGTCGTATCCCTTCATACAACTTACCATTTGAATCAATCCTTCATTGAGTCATGATCATGCCAAGAACAACCTAGCCATCAAGTTTCTTCTAAGTCATCACTATCATACCTCCTCTATCAATCATCCTCAAATTTCCTAAGGACATAGCACATCGAATCAATCTCCCACCGTTATCAAATCAATTATCAAAATCCAAATCCAATCGTCCTCTAATCCAATTTAACCTCACGATAAAGTTACATGCCTTGTGAAGTTTCATTTAGACCTCATCCTTAATCAATTGGCTCTCGTGCTTGAAGAAGAATCCTCTCCAAGTACCCTTTACCTAATCCTTTTTGAGTCAACCAAGACTCTTAACTCGCGTCTTTACTTTTCTTAGGGTCATTAATCAACCCTTGGTATAAGAGAAGCTTTTAATCATCAATCCAAGGTCTAAATTCTACCTAACTTGGTCATCACCTTGCTTGTGATTGCATCCACCACCTAAAATTCTCACCCAAGGACTAAGGGGTCAAATCCTAATCAAATCCGGGCTCTAATCCAAGAACCCCACCAATCAACAGAATCCCTTGTCATCAAAGACAAAATCTAAAATTCCACAAACATCTTGTTAAGTCCTTTCATCACAAATTTCCTCCTCCAATCTTTTCTAAGGTTATTTGTGTATGGTCACAACTTGATCCCAAAAGAAAAAGATGGCTGAACACCAATATGGCATGCCAGAAATTAGTGTCCTATATGAATATCCCACACAAGATCCTACACAAGGTGGGCAACCTAGCAATCCAAATCAAAGCCAAAATCCCAATATGGTTAGCCAAGATGAACTCTCTCCAGAAGTGCAAACTTTCCTAGCAGACTCTTATAACCAAGAGATGATGGAAAAGTTTATTCAACACAATCCTACTGCACTTTTGAAAACTCTCCTTGAAAATGGAGCTCAACTTCCACCTGAATTAAATAGATCTGCTCTCGCCCAACAACCACAAGGAGACCTTGCTCCCACATAAAGTGCTGCACCTATTATTCAAACTCAATCAATTGCAGCCCCATCAATCATCCAAGCTCAATCAATGCCACCCACAACGCCTCCCACAGTGGTCTCCATCCCGCCTCCTTCCTCTCTACCATCTATACCATTATCGAATCCAATCTCATCTATTCTCCAACATGCTTCTATGCCACCCCCTTTCGTTCAACCACATATTTCTATTCAACGAACTTTCCTTCCTGCCAACAATGTCACAAGTTTTATCCAGGCCATACTCAATCCCGTCACAACAGTTTGCGGATTGCAACCAACTATCACACGAATCCATGCAACATCAGTCCTCACATCCCAAGTTCCCGCCTCATCATATCAATATATTGGTGGTGGTGCACCTTCTTTGGCTCATCCGATTCTTGGGGCAAATACAATTCATCATTATCAAAGTTCACAACAAGACCTCATCAAGGAAATTCAAGACATGAAAAATATCATCAAGGACATGAAAGAAAGGACTAATAAAAGAAAAACTTACTCATTCGAAGAGTTTTGCCCCTATCCTTACGACTCATCTATATCAGTTGCACCCTACCCCCCGGGATTTGAGATCCCCAAATTCACCAAGTATGAAGGCAAAGGAGACCCCCGTGACCATGTCTGAGAATTCCACATCTTATGCCAAGAAGTCTCCTATAGTGACCTTTATCTTCACATACTTTTTCCCAAGAGTCTCATGGGAGATGCCCTGGCATGGTTCTCATCTCTACCACGAGGTTCCATTGTCTCCTTTCCAGACTTGGCAGAAAAATTTGTGGCCCACTATGCTTACAACATGGTTAATGATGTTTCTATGATGGACCTATGCAATACAAAACAAAGGCCCGAAGAAACCTTGGCCAATTTCCTACAAAGATGGCGACATCTTATCAAGAAATTCCAGTGGGATATGCCAAAACAACATCAAATTGAGCTATTTCAAAAGAACTTGGTGCCTGAACTTTCAAGACCCTTAATATCCCAATGTATCAAATCCTTCCAAAAATTGACCGATAAGGGCCTCGCCCTCGAATGTGTCTTGTTGGAGGAAGGGATCTTGAAACATTACCAGAAATCAACACAAAGTTCTTCCTCTTATCATAACGACAAGCCAAAATTCTGGTCTAAAAACAAAAACGTGGTCAATGATGGTGTAACTAATGCAAAGTGGGTCCAAACCGTGGCCGCTCCCCCAAAATCCACCACCAATAATCATCAATTCAATAATCAAAACAATCAAAATCAATCCCAAAAACCTCACAACAATGTCTCAATCTAGGGACGATCACCCCGATCAAATAACCGAACTCCCAGAGACTTCACTCCTCTGGATGAGCCTATTGAAATGGTGTTTCAAAAACTTGTCCAAGCAGGTGTAGTGGTTTTTCCAATCACTCGTCTGTTTGAACCCAATCAACCTAAACAAAGATGATATAATGAAAATGAGTATTGTGAATACCATTCTATCAAGGGACATGATACACGAAAGTGTATGAAACTGAAGATCTACATACAAGATCTCATTGATAGGGGTGAGATTGAAGTAGCCAATGCAAAACATGGTAATAACAATGAAAAACTCAAAATTTACTAGGAACCCTTCCTGAAGCATGATAAAGGAAAAGGCTCATCATCTAACGCAATGGGTTATGACTACGCTAATCACATAACCGGATTTGATTTTTTAGTAGGTCGCATTGAACCTATAGAGAATCATGTCAATGTCATAACCATCCAAGGAGTTAATCCTCCTTCTTCCCAAAGCAGACCAAATCCTGCTAGGATAGTCATTCAAGGTGCCACGCCTTCCACCTCCCATTCCCAGAATGACTGCAATGTAACTACATGCCGAGGTAAAGTCACCATCCAAGGATTCCCTCCCCCACCAAATCCACCGCCCATGTCTTCCACCTATCGATATGACCCCCTTGACCAACTTGGGAAGACCCCCGCTCAGATCTCCATTTTGGAACTTCTTAAAACTTCCCCGATCCATAAAGAAATTTTGGAACAAGCCCTTCTTGGATCACGCATTCCTGATAACATCAACGCCACCCAATCCCAAGCCCTCATTGGAAACCTTGCTACCCAACAACACCTTATATTTACCTCCAAAGATGCTCCCACAGAGGAAGATCATAACAAACTTTTACACATCGAAGCCCTTATCCAAAAGCACAAGGTCAAACGTATCCTGATAGATGGTGGATCTAGGCTTAATCTATGTACATACAAATTAATAAAACAATTAGGACTTTCTGAGGACCTGGTAGACACATCAAGAAGGATCACAAAAAAGGCATATGATGATGCAGAAAGAGTTTCAAAGGGCATGATCACCTTACCTCTTCAAGTAGGCCCCATTACAATTGAAACCCCTTGCCAAGTGCTAGATCTTGATCTCCCCTACAACGTTCTCCTTGGGTGGCCATGGATTCATTCCTTGCTAGCCGTACCCTCCACCTATCACCAATGCATCAAATTCCCCTATAATGGAAGAGAGATCACTATCAAAGGTGATCCCCAACCTTTTCAATATTGCAAACTATTAGAGGGGAAGCATCCATATCATTGTCCACTAAATAGACCCTCACCAATGCCTCCATCTAACACATCAAATGTTGCCTCCACTTCATCCCAACCAGATAATCAAATCAAGATCTTGGACAATGGCTCTAGAGAATACAAATTGGAGGATGTCTTATTAATAGGCAACCTCCCTCTCTCTCCTAAGTCACTTGGCAAACCAAAAGAGCTCAAAAAGGACCCGAAACCAGTAATGCAATGCCAAAATACCACCTTCCAGCAATGGGGCACACTTAATGAGGAGAGCCTTGAAGCAGATGGTACCAGGAAGAGGATGACGATCCAGCAAAGGTATCCAAAACAATGTACCCAAAAGCATCTGCCATAGTTGAAAAAATGGGTTACAAAGGACACGGCCTAGGACCAGAGGAGAAAGGAAGAAAAACACCCATAAATCCTATCTCCTACAAATACAACAGAGGCTTAGGGTACACCCCAGTGCCTAAGATTACTATCGCTGGTGCCCCTTCTAGTCCTTCTTTAGATATCAAAAGCGCTGATGAAGAGGAACTCCACAAAATGCCTTATGAATACGAGAAAGATATCTTCTTTGACGCTTACATCAATGCCATCACCCCCTTAACCCCTCCCACTTCACACAAGCTACATCTTATCCATCCTGAACTCATTGACTGGGGCCAATGAGACAAACCCACTTTGGATGTCTGCGCCGATGATAATGCTCTCATTTCTCTCCTGACGGCACAAAATCTGGAAGATTGTAATAGAATCGAGGGTATTCAATTTCATGAAAAGGGATACTTTGGTAATCATGACAATGCCCTTAGCCACAAAAAAGATAATAAAAGGAAAAGACATGATTCCCTAGGTGAAAACCTCCCTGAGGCACCTTTGGATGAGAAAAAAAAAAAAAAAAAGGCGTATCCGAAAGTGAAAACCTGGAAAAGGCACTTGACGATGAAGGATTTGACCTCCCTACCATTGGTTACCTTCCACAGGACAAATCAAATTTACTGAAAGAAGAAACAAACAACATCAACATGGGCACCGAAGCCATCCCACAAAATGTGCTCATTGCCAAGTCCCTCAAGAAAAAGAGAAACAAGATTTCATCAACTTCCTTACAGAGGTAAAAATTAATTTTGCATGGTCCTATGTCGATATGCCAGGGTTGGATCCTTCCTTGGTGGTTCACAATCTTGCTGTCCACCCAGATGCAAAACCTATAAAACAAAAACCTGGCAAAATGCACCCGCATATTGCTCTCCTAGTCAAGGTGGAACTCCAAAAGATGTTAGATGCAGAATTCATCAAACCCATAGACTACGCTGAATGGGTCTCTAACATTGTACCTGTCGGCAAACCTGCCGGGGGCATCCGCATCTACACAGATTTTTGAGATCTAAATAGAGCTTGTCCTAAAGATGATTTTCCGCTCCCCAATATAGACATGATTGTGGACCTTACAGCAGAACATGAAATACTATCGCTAATGGATGGGTTTTTCGGATACAACCAAATTAGGATAGCAGATGAGGATCAGCATAGAACCGCATTCATAACACCATGGGGTACTTTCTGTTACCGGGTCATGCCTTTTGGCCTTAAAAATGCTAGAGCTACATATCAACGTGGAATAACAACAATTTTTCATGACCTCTTGCACAAAATTATGGAGGACTGCATGGATGATCTGTTAGGAAAATCCAAGACAAGACAAAAGCACATCCCTATTCTAAAACAGATCTTCAAAAGATTGGAAAAATACAAGCTGTGCCTAAATCCCAAAAAGTGTGTGTTTGGTGTCACATCGGGAAAACTACTAGGATTCATTGTTTCCCGCAGAGGCATCGAGGTTGATCCCACAAAGGTAAAAGCTATTATGGAAATGCCTCTGCCAAAAACTCTCAGACAATTGTGCAGTCTCCAAGGAAAACTCCAGTCTATTAGGCGTTTCATTTCACAGCTAGCAGACAAGTGCCATCCATTTGCACACCTGTTGTGTAAAGACACAAAATTCAAATGGGATTGCTTATGTCAAAAGGCCTTTGAGAAATTAAAAGAATATCTAGCATCACCTCCAGTTTTGATGCCACCTACCCCTGGAAAACCCCTCATTTTGTACATATGTGCTACTATAGTGGCATTGGGGCATTACTGGCGCAAACAGATGACCAAGGGAAGGAACACGCCATTTACTACATCAGTCAGACATTGGTAGGATATGAAATCAAATGCACCCCCATTGAAAGAGCATGTTTGGCATTAGTGTTTAGCACACAAAAACTTTGACACTATGCTGAACAACAAAACCAAGCTGATTGCCAAGATAGACCCGCTTAAATATCTCTTGTCTAAAGCTGCTCTCACTGGCAGAACCGCTAAATGGGTCATGCTCTTGAGCGAGTTTGACATTGAATACATGGATAGAAAGGCAATCAAGGGACAAGTTATTGCAGATCAGCTGGCTAAAGCTCCACTTCTAGGTGACCATCCTCTTCTCACAGAATTACCAGATGAGTTCATTATGACTGTCACCACATCCCCACATGACAATTATACTTTGATGGCTCTTGCACTCAAAATGGATCAGGGGTAGGAATATTATTGGTTACACCTTAAGGAGATGGCATCCCCAAATCATACAAAATAGCCTTTGCATGTACCAATAACATAGCAGAATACGAGGCACTCATCACAGGTTTGCGTCTGGCTATCCACTGGAAAATAAAGGAGTTACAAGTTTATGGTGATTCTCAGCTCGTTATAAAGCAAGTCAATGATGAGTACCAGACAAAAGATGATAAACTCCTTCCTTACCGTACTATGGTTGAAGATCTTAAGCAACATTTCATAGCAATCACATTTAATCAAATCCCATAAACAAACAACAGGGCTGCAGATGTAATGGCCACCATTGGCTCCCTCCTTCAAATGCCAGCACATAGTCAGAAGTGCGAGTTATTGGTTGAGCAATTATTTATACCAGCATATGACCTACCCGAGTCTGAAATGGTGTGTGTTCTCATTGGTCCCGAGTCCCCTTAGTACCAAGAAACTTTCGCTTTCCTCAAAGACAACACCATTCCCCCACATCTCACAAAAACCCAACAACAAACTTTCATCCGCCGATGTGCTCGTTACACCATCCTCAGAGACACCCTATTCAAAAGGCATTTTGATGGTTCCCTCCTAAGGTGTTTAGATAAACAAGAGGTGGAATGGGCATTATGCGAAGTACACGAGGGTATTTGTGGGGCACACTCAAGTGGGCTCACATTGGCTAAAAAGCTTTTGAGAAGATGATACTATTGGCCTAAAATGGAGGTAGATGCATATAATTATGTGAAGAAATGCATCCCTTGCCAGCAACATGGTGACAAAATTCATGCACCATCACAAGAATTGCAGCCATTTATAACACCATGGCCCTTCTCACAGTGGGGGCTCAATCTAATTAGGAAAATCCACACTTCATCTTCCCATGGACATAAATTCATTATCACTGCCACAGAATACTTCACCAAGTGGGTAGAGGCTACCCCTCTTACTTTCACCACCGACAAGCAAATATCCAAATTCATCCTGAACTACTTGATCTACAGATATGGCATCCCAAAAGTTATCATCACAAATAATGAAAGACAATTTAAAAACCAGGATGTCAAAGAACTCTGCCAAAAATTCAACATCCAACACCACTTCTCCACTCCATATTACCCCCAAGGCAATGGCCAAGTTGAGGCTTCTAATAAAACCCTAATAAAAATCCTCAAAAAGATAGTCAATGAAGCAGGCTGTGATTGGCACCTCCAACTCCATCCTGCGTTGTGCGCCTATCGCACCTCCATTCGCACCCCCATAGGCGCCACTCCTTATTCCCTAGTATTCGGTTCCGAAGCCATCCTTCCCCTTGAGATCGAGATCCCCTCTCTAAGGGTATCGCTGCAAAATATCTTACCAGATGAGGAATACAGAATTGCCTGCTTACAAGAGCTGGAATTGTTATATGAAAGGTGCCTCAAGGCCTTGAATCATCTCCGGGTATATCAAAACCGTCTACGCATGAGTTATCATAGAAAAAGTCAGAACCCAAGAATTCCAAATTGGTGATCTTGTCCTCATGGAGAATCAGAAAAATCTACAAGACAGAGAAAAGAAAGGCAAGTTCGAGCCTAATTGGCTTGGACCATATGTAATCACAACAAAGTATGGATCAGGAGCTTATCAGTTGGCTACTCCTAAAGGTGATCCTGTGGATGAACCATTGAATATCATGCACCTCAAAAGATTTTATGCCTAATCCTCAGAAAGTCTTAAAATTGTCAAAAAACCAAAAAAAAAAAAAATTATTAAAAAATCAAGAAAAATACAACAAAAAAAAATATAATAAGAAAAAGATTCTGAAAAAAGCATCACTTTGGTGAAAACCTGGAAAACAGGTGCCATGTGACATAAAAAAAAAGAAGAAGAAGAAGAAAAATATACAAGAAAAAGAAAGAAAAACAATTCGTCCACCAGTGAAAACCATTTTGTGGCGCTATAGACAAGTACCTTGGTGAAAACCTCCATATAGGCGCCAAGGTAAATAACTAGATCCACTATCTATTAGGTCGACACTACAAATCAATCTCTATCCAATCCTCCCATTCACAACATTCCTTCCCTCTCGCCTTCCAATAAAACACGCGTATGATGATGAGTCTTTGCCTGAGTCATCAACAAGGCGCATCCCATTAAACTGAGCTTTTACACCTCTATGTGAGCTTCTAGAAGTCTTGAGAACAATCCCAAATCCACTAGTCACTCTCCAAAACCAAGAATCACTTGCCTAATCCAAAAGCTTGCTTTGCCCTAGGGATGACTCCTTCCCTCGCCAGGCAACCTAATCCTTCATCCTAGTTATACTCTTGGCAAGAGGTATCATTTGGTCGAAAGGAAGTGACTTGTTAGATTTTGTTGGATCTTTTCATGTAGACTTGCATCTTTTTCCCTACGATTGCAACTATCTACGACTGCCTGGATTTGCCATATCCAGGTATGTTACAATAGGTGCATATTTTCATAGCAAGGCATATTTTGGATCTCTCTTGTATAAACTGATGACCTGGTATTAGTGTTCATCAACACTTACCTTCTCATGTACAAGAGTTATCAGTGTGTTTGAGGGTCTCCTTGCACATACCCACAACTCTGTATCAATGTTTCTTAACACTTGCATAGCTGTGTGTAAGGAATTCCCGTTTATCTGAGAGTCAGTCCACGCCTTGGGTTTCTCAAAGCATCTTGATTTCTATAATCAGTGGTGCAAGTCACCTAGGGCAATATCAAAATAGGTTGGCTCTCCACATTTGTTCTGCACAAAATCTCATCATCATTCCATCAAATCCTAAACTCAATAATCCCATGGAGTTATTAATTTCCCCCACTTCCCATCTATTCCATATTCTTCTATCTAAGATCATTGTGTTATTATTGGCATGTTCCCTCTTTTTAAATCATTTACATCAAGTAGAGTGCATTTCTTAGACAGTCATATTTTCCACAAAATATTTACCATATAAGATTGCATCACATAAATAAAAGATACACTCATCCATATAGCATTACATTTAGACTGCATCATAAATCACTCACACATGTGTATTCATACATAAAGCATAAAAAATCACTCATCCTGCATCCAAAAACTATGTCAGCAACACATAATAAACATACATATATAAGCATCCACTCTACATCACAAAATAGGTCAACATAGCACATCCATAATTACATCCATATAGGACACCATAAGAAAAACAAAAATAATCCATCACAATAAATGCTACACATCATCTGCCACCAATCAAATCATGTATGTATATATATATATATATAAAGGAAAATGTGTCTGTCATGATACAATGATCGCCCTGAAGGGTCAAAATATAATACACAAGCAAAATGGGGAGCTAGCTCTCCCCACCTGTCTCTCCACCTCCCTCTGTTGTACCTCTCTCTGCTGTCCCCCCCTCTGTTGTACCTCCCCTCTTGCACCCCTTGCTGGTGGTCGAAAACCCACTGACCCCCCTGTCTGCTGACTCTGGCTCGACCGCTGACTCTGGGTCCTGTGAGATCATGCACTCTCAGTATACGAGACTGCTCGCTGTCCTGCTGGCACCACTCCATGATATAACCCCCAGTAATACTGTGCCTCTCAGGCTGATCTATTTGCTCTCTCCTACTGCTATAGACTATCAAAAAATATCTGCACCAACTCAGCTGGAACCAATGCCTGTTAGGCTGCATCCCTCTCCCCCCGCAACCGTGTCACATCTACCTTCGCCCTTTGCACTCTGGCCTATAATCCCTCTAACTCGACATCCTATCGGCAAAGAGAATCCTATAGCTCTGCAATAGCTATACCTATCCGAGCCTCCTCCAGCATCCTCTCTGCCTCCTTCCCCTCTGCCCTCAAGGCATCCACCTCTGTCCTGGCAGTATGCAGACTCTCTGTCAGATCATATATCTCCTAAGTCAGCCGTGCCACCTCTACCTCTAGGCTCTCCCCTCGAGCCCTCTCTACCTGTAGCTCATCCTCAATGGAATGAAGCCTCGTCTGATAGTCATCCTGCTCCTACTATAATCGGTCAAAATCATCCTGTGATGGTCCTCCCCTCCCCCCTACCTTTGTCTTAGGAATATCCATGGGCATAGCCTCTCCCTCTCTAATTACAGCCTCCCCTCTCTCGTCTACTGCGGCCTCTGCGACCTCTCCCACTAGGGCATCCTCTCCATTCCCTCCCTCCTCCTCTGGACCCCTCCGCCACACAACTCAGACTCTCCTCTCCTCTTTGCCCACACCGCGCCTTGCCCAAACTACAACTCTCTCTCTTGGGCCATCATCCTCCCCACCCACCACCTGATCAACCCCCAACTCTAACTCCTCATCATCCAAAACTCTTGGAATAGTAATCTGCACTGGCAAGTGCCCCTCCCACCAGCTCCAGTAACCACTTGTCATGCTTGGGTCCTCCCCTGCTCCCATTCGCTCATCCTAGACTATGTGAAAAGCTCTATGGAAGCTCATCTACCCATCCAAGGGACTCACTGTAGGTCCCCAATACCTCACCTCCCGTGTAATCTGAGGATACACTAGAATATCCCCCACAATATCGTGCACCTGCCCAAGCTGTCGGGCCACCTGAATGGAGCATAATACTCCATGATGTAAACTGACCTCCCAAAAATCCACATCTCAACCCCTGACCAGTGAAGTTTCCAATCATCCCTCCACCACTCACACCCCAAAAATGGCCTCCATGTGAACTGCGTTAGCTCATCTAGTATCCTCCTCCAAAACCACATGGACACCATCTATGTGTAGTGCAGCAGTCCCCTATACCTATCCACAAATGGCTGTCGTGGTTGCCTGTCTTGAGCACCCAGTGGCCGAGCCACTGCAATATACTCCCACGCCCATATGTGTAAGAGTGTCACCCCAGCAGATAAACCAGTATAATCTCTGTAGGTCACCAGGTGCATGTCATGATAGAGTTGGGCTAGCATCGCTGAGCCCCATGTATACTGAATACCATCATGAATCATGAAATACATGCATCTACTCCACCCTAGAGGAAATCCGTGTCCACCCAAATCTGGAAGGATTTGCCCGCTCAAGAAGCCGCAAATCACCAAAACTAGTCGAGGAATCTATCGAATGGCCATCGCTCGACCCAAGTGCATCCTGCTCCTATCTAGCATCGGTGGCGTCTCATACTTGCATACCCCCCTCAAATAAAAATCCGCTGCATCCAACTGATACTCGGGGATCATGTCGCGAATGGGGATCTTCAAGATCCTCCAAACATCCAATAAGGTCACTGTCGCCTCTCCAGTCGGCAAACAAAAGGTGTTATACCGACTATCCCACCTCTCCACTAGCGCAATCATCATAGCAGTATGTGCCTGAATCCTTAGCCATCTGCCTACATAATGTAACCCCAGCGAATGTAGAAACTCCAACTCATCGCAGTCTAGCTTGTGGTATAGGCTCATCGTGGCAGGCCAATGCTCTCTCGAAGCCAGTGGTCCCCTCTCCAACTGCATCCATTGCATCAAATCATTAATTTTCACATCTCAAAATCCCCTCCTGACCTCCAGAATCAATCATACCCCTTTCACCCATTCCAAAATTCTAAGCAAAAATACAACCCCCCCTTCCCAAGTGCATGCACTGATTTACCTAGCGCCCGTGCTAAAACCGTGACGCACGCGCTGTTTTGCAGGCGCTCACGCTAATAGAGCCCCCTTCCTCTCTTTCTTTTTAGCTCCCACACCTGTCAACTTGAGCACTTGCGTAATCCCTTGAGCACCCATGCGGAAGCACGAGCAGCCGCTCTAATCCCTAGTGCCCCTACCTAAAACCTTATTCTACCCAACCTCCCCGACAAGCGCACGCGCTGATGATGAGTGCACGCGCTAACCTAGGGGTGCGCACACTGAAACAACGATCAGTGCAAGCACCTCACCTTGTTCCTATACCTATTTCTAGGCCTAAAACTTACTCAGAATTAAAATTTCCAAAAGAGGGATAGTCCTACTCACCGGTGGTCCATAGCTCGTCAGTCGGTCAAATCGTCAGATCCTCTCAGCGCGATGATCATGAAATGGAATGCGGTCCATCTCTCCTTCTCCTCTTCTTCACTCTGAATAACTCCAAGGCTTGTATGTAACAATGACCCCTCATTGGGTCCATTGTGGCTTATATGGGCCCCCGTGAGGGCCCATTTTCCTCCACAGTCTCGCATCTCCTATTCTTCTTTCCAAATTCTTGACGACTGCTTCATATTTCATCCTCATTCATCCCTTCCACCCTGATTCTTCTTCCTCTATTTTTGAGAATTTTTCTTCCTTTTTCCAAAAAAATTCTCGAGTGGGCATACAGCCCCCATGCTTTATGTTGGGGCCCTTTTCTTCTTCTATCTTCTACACACTGTCAAAATGTAGACACTTAAAAATAATTATCTTAGTTATTTTAAATTCCTCACATAATTAATTCTGATTCTGATCATGTCCTATATAGGATGAATCCTTCTTGAAACCAGACGTTGTGATCAATTATGTCTTATACAGGATGAATCCTTCCTGAAACCAGACGCTCTGATCATGTCTTATACAGGATGAATCCTTCCTAAAACCAGATGCTTTGATCATGTCTTATACAGAATGAATCCTTCCTGAAACCAGACGTTGTGATCAATCATGTCTTATACAGGATGAATCCTTCCTGAAACCAGATGCTCTGATCATGTCTTATACAAGATGAATGCTTCCTGAAACTAGACGTTGTGATCAATCATGTCTTATATAGGATGAATCCTTCCTGAAACCAGATGCTCTGATAATGTCTTATACAGGATGAATCCTTCTTGAAACCAGACGTTGTGATCAATCATGTCTTATACAGGATGAATCCTTCCTGAAACTAGACACTTTGATCATATTTGTCTTATACAGGATGAATCCTTCCTGAAACCAGACTGAATCTAGATCTTATCAATCGAATTGAATAATATGTTTCAATCTTACCTACCTAAGCCATCAAGCTCATACTATAATTTAGCAATCAAGAGTTGGGGAATCCTATCAAATCAATAACATCATCAAAGAAATGAGATTATTCTTTGAATCAACGTGTCATCACACCTCGCTTCAAAGAGGGTCAAAATGTAGACACTTAAAAATAACTTTTAATTATTTTTTAATTCCTCACATAATTAATTAATTAGTTATGTTAATTCAAATTCTCCTAAATATTAATTAAATATAATTAATATTGTCACTATACTATGTGACTGATTTATTTAATAAATCAATCCCTTTCTTTATTCCTCTAAAAATTAAATCTTCACAAATCTCCTCTTGTCTAATTAATTTCAATTAATTAGCTAACTTACATGAGTCCTACAAATCATCTTCTTAATTCATCATTAACCTAATAAATTCTTCTAGAAACTCCCTAAACTCACTTAACCTTATTCTTCTAATTTTTAATTCCCTCCACTTATTCTCTCTCCTAGTCAATTCCTCCTACAAATCCTATCCCACCTAATTCTTCCTCTAAATCCCCTCCTAATGAGTTGCTAGTGGCTAATCATCATGATTAGTCACAAAGTCAACCCCTTGTCCCTTCCATCCAACCACTAGCTTTTAATGCTCTTTTCCTAGGTGAATGTGAGATTTTCAAAATCTCACAATCCTCTAGGCATCTCCTCTCCCAAGGAATTTTTATTTCCTTCTTATTCCTCCAATCCCCATGATTATCCCTTTTTGGAGAATTTTAGATTCCTCCTCCCCATTCTTCAAGGAATGTCACATCCCTTGCTCCTCTCAAGGTACATTGGGAGATCTTCCCAATGCACCTTGCTCTTCTCATGGTACCTTGGGAAGTCTTCCCAATGTACCTTGAGGAGTGTGGAGACAAGAAATGCCTTTAAGGCATATCTCTTGGTCTCCACACCCTCTCTTGGGCCTTGTGGGAGCTCACAAGCAATCCTAGCCCTTCATCTTGAATCCATCCTAGCCATCCATTCTTCCTCTCCTCTTCCTATAAATTGAGGACTCCATCCCTTCATTCTTTATCTCCAAGTTTAGTAATCTTATGTTGCCCTTTTGAGCCTAGAAAAATCATTTTAGCATCCTTATCATGTCAAAATCATCCTACATCCACACTTAATCATCTCATCTCCATCATCTTCCAAGACCCATCTCATTTGTACACAACATTGGAGAGCCATCCACATCAAGCAAGCAAGAGGAGCACACCAAGTGGAGCTTCATGCAAGGGCACCTTCACTTCATCAAGCTCAATCCAAAGGAGAAGGTATTGGTTTGTGAGGTATATGCATTTCATTGTTGTTTTGAGCATTTTAAATTATTTCTTTGGATTTCATGCGATTATATGTTTGATCTGCATATTTGTTATCTAATCCACCTCAATAGTCTTTTATCCTCTTCATTTATTAACCAAGCGGTGCATATTATATTCAATAACCATCAAAGTTATACCGATTGGTGTATGGTTATATTAATGCTTTGAATGTTTTCCTTAACACCCAATAACAATCGGTGTGAGTTTATTACATCTCCCCGATAACAATTGGTTCAAGCATAATCATCAATACTAATTGATGTTCAGTTTACTGATAATAATCAAATCGGTTTTGCAATGGTTATCTCAATTTGCTAATCAGTGAATGCAACTAGTATAATAGATTCTCAAATCAGAATTCTATGATAATAAACAATTATGTATAAATAAAGAATGATTATCAATTGAGGGCATGATAATATTCATTTTAATAATCGATATGATAAATGATTGAATGAGAGACTTCATTTATCTCTCATTCAATCATTTATCTTACCGAAGCTATCTATGCATTAACACTCCCTCATAGCTAGGTAAGTTAAATGTAAACAATTATATTCAAGCATCACAATTCAAATGACAGTTAGCATTCTTTACTCAATCTGACATTCTAGAAGATCATACCACCTAATCACATGATATGACATATCACGTAAACACGTGATACAGATGTTCATCACGTCAATCTTGTGATGACAAGATATCACCTAAGCATGTGATATCAGTATTGCCTAAACACGCAATACTTAAGGATAATCATATGAGAAAGATTTAAATTCTCATCTTAGAAATTCATATCACCTAATAATGTGATATGAAGTATCACCTAAACACGTGATACAAATGTTCATCACGTCAATCTTGTGATGACAGGATATCACCTAAGCATGTGATATTAGTATTGCCTAAACACGCAATACTTAAGGATAATCATATGAGAAACATTTAAATTCTCATCTTATAAAATCATATCACCTAATCACGTGATATGAAGTATCACCTAAAAACGTGATACAAATGTCCATCATGTCAATCTTGTGATGACAGGATATCACCTAAGAATGTGATATTAGTATTGCTTAAACACACAATACTTAAGGATAATCATATGAGAAAGATTTAAATTCTTATCTTATAAAATCATATCACCTAATCACATGATATGAAGTATCACCTAAACACGTGATACAAATATCCATCACATCAATCTTGTGATGACAGGATATCACCTAAGCATGTGATATTAGTATTGCCTAAACACGCAATACTTAAGGATAATCATATGAGAAAGATTTAAATTCTCATCTTATAAAATCATATCACCTAATCATGTGATATGAAGTATCACCTAAACACGTGATACAAATGTCCATCACGTCAATCTTGTGATGACAGGATATCACCTAAGCATGTGATATTAGTATTTCCTAAACATGCAATACTTAAGGATAATCATATGAGAAAGATTTAAATTCTCATCTTATCCAAGTTGTGGTATGTGCACAAAACACCTTATACAAATGTTTTACCACAACACAATCATGGTACATTCATGACACACTAGAGATCCAACATGATAATTGGTTTGGACATTATAAGATCATCACCTTATAATGTCTACATACAAGTGTTCATTATCTTGAGAGATCGTCACCTCTTAGATATGAACCCAGGGGATAAAATCCAAAATGTCCTTTCATGACAAAGAAGTTTACACATTAAACATCTTATTGATATACAAATACAGATTACAAAGCATATTACCTTTCTATCATACCTAAACCTTTTCTGAAGTGATCAACCTTTACTCTGGAAAGAGGTTTGGTCAGAATATCTGTAGTTTGATCTCCAAGGGAAAACCCTCCTACTCGAGGGAGAAAAACCCAACAAACAATGTCTTCTTTATATATCAAATATGTCTAGCAATAATGCAAGATACGGGCCCAATATATGTTGCTTCACTCCTTGAAGAAAATTTCACAAGAACAAATTTGATTGGCCTTCTTCATAGGATTGATCTGCTCTAGCTAATATATAAAGTGCTCTTCTCATAAATTGAATGGATTAGAGAATGAGTTTGCATCTTCTATATATTTGAGGGAGGCACCCTTTTTGCAAGGGGTCGGTCCTCAATGACACCATATGTCTCTTCACAAGGGTGGCCACTTCAATATCAACACTCCCTCTTAGCTAGGGAGGAATCCTTGTTAATAATATAGTCATGAAATGACAGCCACCATGGCTACTCCTAGAGGGTGGAACAAGGGCCTCCACCTCAAACTTTTCCCTCACAGAGAAGAGTGTATTAACAAGGGTTTTCTCCTCAAACTTCTATCTCATAGAGAAGAATGTATTAAGCATATCTTCATGATGGTGTGGCTCCCTCTGAACCTGATATCAACCTTTTGACCTCCTTGTCTAAGGTTTCTTCTGATGAAATGTTAGACTCCCTCTAAATATGATATCATCCATTTGACCTCCTTGTCTAAGGTTGCTTCTGATGAAATGTTAGACTCCCTCTGAATCTGATATCAACCATCTGACCTCCTCTTCAAAGAACCAGATCGCAAGAACAAACTGTATGGGTTCTTCTTCTTCGATAAATACTTACCGCCATCAACTCAGTCCTATGACTGCAAGAATCAAGTTCTTTCTCCCTTGAATGAAATCTCTTATGCCTCTTGGTCTGTCCTTTCTTTATCTAGAAAGATCACCTGCAAAACATGAATTATAGAACTCTGGCATGTACTTAGCAAATTCACCACCAGTAGCATGAGCAAGGGCCCCTATTGTCAACATTTCTTCCTCATGGACTGTTGCACTTCTGTAGGCAAATAGTTGTTTATAGAATGGAAATGTGGAATCTCAGAATCTCCACTAAAGTCCCCTCCATATTCTTCTTGAATTCTTCATCACAAATAGTACTTCAAAACTCTATAGCCTAAAGAGCAACAAGCTCTTCATCACTTTTAATTGCTTTTGTTGTGATTCTAAAGATGTCCCGCATGTAAGGGGCAAGTTTCGCATAGTACGTTGAAGAAATTGAAACAAGATATTCAAATGCAGCTTGTCATGTGCGGACACCTACTGACAATGTTGATTCAAAAATAATACGCATAATGTAATTGCATGAATTAATAACTACATATGAAATTCATGACCATTAATCAAACATGGATTACTTATCTCTTTGTTTATTAGTCTTCCTCGCAATCCAACAATTGGTCATTCCTGATTCTTTGCACTTGAAGATTTAGATGTCATTTGATGTTTTCTCTTTGATGCACATACTTTTAGTTGTTGTGTTCATCTGACATAACTAGGATCTATGAGATGTTGATCCCATATGCCACGCACAGGACACTCAATAGTATCAATGTGGCATAGATCTTCCTCAATAATCTTCCCAGTCATTCATTCAAATAAAGACCCTTCTTTGCAAATCTGTACATGTTATGGAAGGAGAGCATCGAATTGGTTTTGTCTACAGTAAGACCGTCACTTCTCATGTCTCTCTCTAACTAGCAAATATATGAGTATTGTTTCCAATGTTGTGGCTCTAGCGTCAAACAACATTAAGGATAAACTTTAATGCCCAGTTCAATAGATGGAACTACTAGTTCATTTGCTCTAGTTTCACAAAGATATTTGTGATTGCATCTTGTCTACATGTAATTACATCGTCCAGAGATGTCCATTTCCAGTCATCTTGAACGTCACCCTGTCAAGAAAACAAGATGAAGAGAAGTTTCTCCATCTTCATATTTGTTTGGAGTATTTATCAACTATTTTCCTCCATCACATTCATCCAGCAAAAATCCTACAAATTTTATAATAGCATCATCTTCAATACACCTTACGACATCTAGAGTTGTCAATGCATTATCTATTAAATAGAATGATCCAACCTGAGCTCTGTAATCTAATAAACTCATTACTGCTAATATAACATGTCCTTCCTTCTTTTCCAATCGACTAGGAGCATGACCACCGGCTACAACAATTAGAAGCTTGTTTAGAAGATCACAATTTCTGATCTGGTTGTTGCTCTTCCACATTGCATTGCTTTGCAGTGTCTGATTGGAACATGGAAGATCATCTCTCCCGCATTTTGATGCTACATACTCTATTATCTTTGTAGCACAACTGTATTGGTAACTGTGTTCACAAGGTGTGTGTGCTATGTCATCGCCTCTGCAAAACTTTGAGACAAAAGAGTTCCAGATTGCATCACAAGGGTTTCAACTCCATTCACAACTAGAAGGAGATGATACTCACACAGCCTATGATAATATCCATCAGTTTATGTTTCATTACTCTATGAATGTGATAGACCTCTTCATGTGGCATGTTCGAACCCATCCTCATATAGAAAGACACTTGACAAGATAATCTTGTCTCATGGTAGGAGTGCCTGACAATTGATCATACAGTCATTGTTGTCTGATAATAAAAAGGCAATACAAAGAAGTGTCCATCCAGAGTGCACTGGTTACTCCTGTGATCTTATGGACAGTTAGAGACACATATCCATCATCAAACTTTGCCTTGCAACCTTCCTTATTGCCTTGTTCGATTCACATAGAATTGCTCCTTGGTGATTCCACAAAGAACTTGGCTCTTAATGTGCAAAGTGCAGTTGATTCCCTGAGAGTAGAGTCAATCTCCCTTAATATTTAGATTGCATTAGAATAGGCAATCGGGATATCCAAATCGCCATGCTCAAAGAAGTTCTGAACTAGATGAGGAGTTGTCTGATTGCTTCAATAAATCTGATAGGATCTTTAAATCTGATGGCACTACCATTAGAAGAATTTTGATGTTGAATATATGCTTGTTTGAATTTCCCACAAAATTGAACAGCCTCAGGTTTGATTCAACCTGGCTCTGATACCATGTAAATGATGTTCAATATACGTTCAATATGCAAGTTATATTCTATTTAAAATGATCGTTATATATATTACTGAATTAATATGTGAATCTGGTTATCTTCTTCTTTGTGGCAGGTGAGAGGAGCATTTATCAGTTTTGATGTCCATTCTCACACATACCATTTTACATATATAGTGGGCTGGGTACGGTCAAGCGATGCCTTGACCGACCATGTCTTTTGGACATGGCCGATCAAGACATCACTTGATCGTGCCCATTTTCTATAACAATAGTGCCTGGTGTTTATTAACCAAGCGGTGCATATTATATTCAATAACCATTGAAGTTATACCGATCGGTGCATGGTTATATTAATGCTTCAAATGTTTTCCTTAACACCCGATATCAATTGGTGTGAGTTTATTACATCTCCCTGATAACAATCGGTTCAAGCATAATCATAAATACTAATTGATGTTCAGTTTACCGATAATCATCAAATCGGTTTTGCAATGGTTATCCCGATTTGCTAATCGGTGAATGCAACTAGTATAATAGATTCTCAAATCAAAATTCTATGATAATAAACAATTATGTATAAATAAAGAATGCTTATTAATTGAGGGCATGATGATATTCATTTTAATAATTGATATGATAATGATTGAATGAGAGACTTCATTTATCTCTCATTTAATCATTTATCTTACCGAAGCTATCTATGCCTTAAGAATTGTGTCTTAACGGGTCATATGGTGTGTTATGACCCCTTAAACCACAATATGACCCCTTAGGACACCTTATGTTGTGGTTATGGGTCATATGGTGTCCTAAGGGGTCATATGGTGTCCTAAGGGATCATAAGACACCTAATGACTTCTTAGGACACCATATGACCCAAAATGACACCATATAGTGTCCTAAGGGGTCATATGGTGTCATAAGGGGTCATAGGACACCATATGATCCCTTAGCACACAATGTGAACCCTAACAACACGTAAGGGGTTATATGGTGTCCTAAGGGGTCATATAGTGTCCTATGAACCCTTAGGACACCATATGACCCCTTAGGTGTCATTAGGGATCATATTGTGTCTTAACGGGTCATATGGTGTGTTATGACCCCTTAAGACACAATATGACCCCTTAAGACACCTTATGTTGTCATTATGGGTCATATGGTGTTCTAAGGGGTCATATGGTGTCCTATGGGATCATAAGACACCTAATGAATTCTTAGGACACCATATGGCCCATAATGAAACCATATGGTGTCCTAAGGGATCATATAGTATCCTAAGGGGTCATAGGACACCATATGACCCCTTAGGACACAATGTGAACCCTAACGACATGTAAGGGGTTATATGGTATCCTAAGGGGTCATAGGGCACTATATGACCCGTTAGGACACCATATGACCCATAACAACACTATATGGTGTTCTAAGGGGTCACATGGTGTCCTAAGGGGTCATCTAGTGTCCTATGACCCCTTAGGATACCATATGACCCCTTAGGACACAATATGGTGTCATTATGGGTTGTATGGTGTCATAAGGGGTCATATGGTGTCCTATGACCCCTTAGGACACAATATGACCCCTTAGGACACAATATGGTGTCGTTATGGGTCGTATGGTGTCTTAAGGGGTCATATGGTGTCCTATGGGGTCATAGGACACCATATGACCCCTTAGGTGTCGTTAGGGATCATATTGTGTCTTAACGGGTCATATGGTGTGTTATGACCCCTTAAGACACCATATGACCCCTTAACAGGTCAAAATTACTTTTGAGTATCTTCGACAGATGTTGGGGGTCATACCCCTTCCTAGTTTGAACTAAGTGCTTTTGTAGTGCATGTCCAAGGAACTTCATGCATATTTTAGTCTAGGATAGTGTTTTGGGGCTTCCTCTTAGAGGGATCTATGTGGTTTCTAAGTTGATTTATTGTTCACCTTTGTCCTTGATGTCAAAGGGAGAGAAGTATGGAGATGTTGGGAGTTGATGAGAGAGATATAGTCATTTTTCTAAGGGATAGATTTGAAAGTTAAGATTTGTGTTTGTCGTTGATGAATGTTTCCATCAATGACAAAGGGGGAGATTGTTGCAAATGAGAAGATGTTTGATGTGTTAGTATGGTTATCATTGATGTCAACACACTTATTCTATGTTTCATTGTTTATTTTTTCTTTGCATTGTTGATATGTTGCAAATGTGTTCATGATATGTTAATATGTTGTTGGATATTGCCTTGAGATATTAATCTCATATTTTGAAGGTTTTAAATATGTTCTTGAAAAGTCTATGCACTGATAATATTTTCTAGCAGAGTTTGTAGAGGTGCACGTTCTTCTGCATTTCCAATTCCGTTGATGAGATTTCAGGTTTATGTCATTCATATGTTTATCTTTATTATTCTGCTTTTGCACGTATTGGTGTGCTCCAAATTTGTGGTTTTGTATATGATTAGTTTGAGTTCGATTGACCCGAGATGATCTATCTTTTTCTCTAGTGTTTGCGGCATGTGGATAGCATGTTGTTGCATCATGGTGTGGTCCACATCTCATTCCTTTCCACCATAGGAACTCTTAGTGAAGACCCATTTTTTAATTGTGTTTCTTTATCTCCCTGGCCAACTTGAAAATTCTATTTCAGAGATTAGTATAAATGAAGAATGATTGTAATGAGGAATTTGATAGAAAGATATAGAATAAATTAGATTGAAAAGAAGGTCTATCTCCTATTGGTTTGTATGAGGTTATGTTTAGTTTTGAATGATAAATATGGTTGTGTATTAATGTTGTTTGGTACTGGTGGTAGTGAGCCTAAGGTTTCTTTTGATAATTAAGTTGTGTGCTTCAATGGTGGATTCTTTTTTTCTTTCTTGAACTTCTTCTTCTTGGTAGAGAGCCCTCTTTCTTTTTCTAGAAGTTCTAGCAGGACAATGAGTCCACTTGTAGTGAGCATTTTGGTAGTGTAATGCCCGCCAAAATACCCTAGAGAAAATAAAGAAAACTAACATACTAATGGAGATAAAATATAGATTTAACACATAATCTTTATGTACATGAAACATATCACATACACTCATAAACCAATTACACAAGCGGAATTAAACATAACAAATCATTAATACCATCTCCCTAGGGTATCTCAATGACACTAATTACTACCATCATAAGCAATAACAATCTAATCATTTCCATTATGACACTTAACATCTAAGTAATCATTATTCATGCACATATGCAATACACTTAGTTCCCATCTTTCATGGTATGCAATCTACTTATCTTTAACCCAATATGATATCCTTTTCTTTAAATGCATCATTAAACCGTTCCTTCTTAAGATTCATTTTAATCACCAAAATCCAAATGTACCTATTACCCTTAATAATTTTCTATTAAAATGATCTCTACTCTCCTACAATGATAATACATAGACATAAGTTTCCTTTCTTATCCAATACTCCCATATCTACTCATGATTTCATAACTCTAGCATGATCATTTTTCCTTTACTTGACTCCTATGTGCATAATACAATAATCATAAAGTCCTTCTTAATCAAACATCTTAAGTGCTATTCATGATCCCTTGTTTCTTTCTAACACAACCATAAATATAAATACCATTAACACATACACAATATCATTTATCAACTACAATTCCTATACTACAACAATCCTACTTACATAGTTTCTTTTCCACTTTTAATCTACAAGCTCATCTAACAATCATATCACACACATAGTGATAAACACATAACAATAGATCCAATTACATTATTTCCAATACTATGAAATATTAAAATACCTTGAGATGCGCCCATGTCTTATTCTACTACTAGAGTCGTAACCTCATTCCTCATTAACTAAACAACCTATATCATTTCCTTAAGGTTAACCAAGTATCTTACCAACTACCCATTCATTCTTACAATCTAGAAGTATCCATACATCAAGAATATCAACCTTTCAATGTGAAAATTCATTCAATATTTGCATATACAACCATACTCAAAGATCATCCTATTACAACGTAATTATTACAATCCATTACAATATTTAACGATTTCATCATACCACAAGTCCTAATACTTATATCTACTAAATGCAAGCTACATGGGAACATTTACATTATAATCTTAATTACCATATCAAATTTCCTATTCTTTTCTATCTAAAACAAGAACATAAATTCCTATTACATGATCTTGATATCAAAACTCATGAATCCCTTTTACAAACCATTACAAGATAATATACAACATACGTATTAACATGAATTGCATTCCATTTCAAAGATAATTTACATTTTGATACATCTCAATATCCATCTCACAAATTATAGACCCATTTCCTAAACATCACCTACTATATAATTAAATGACCATTTCAACAAGAGCATAGCTCTCCTAATTACATAGTCTCATCCATAACTTCTACAATACAATCAAATTACATAATCCATGATATTAATTTCATTCATCTGCTACAATAATCAACCATAAGATGCAATGAAGGATAATCCACATCCACGCATTTGAATCCAATGAGAACATCCCAATGGTAGAAAGGAACCAACCACTCAACCATGTGGAATCAAAGGAACCACCCCCCATGCTATGAGATGACTCAAGGTCCCAACACACACTCTATACCTAAGCTAACAGCAAACTACCAAGGAGAATCACAACTCAAGTATCACACCCACACAAACACAACATCCAATCATATGGTGACCTCAAATAGAAACTCCCAGAGGCGTAACAATAATCAAGGCATAAATGTAAATCAAGCAAAGGACGCATGTAGGAGTGGAGTGTCATCACATGCTATCCTCCAAAATATAGAAACAAAACCCTTCAAGGCATAACCCTGATAGATATGTGCAACCATCTCAACCTATGAGAGAATCCAAGGAGATTGACTTGCCACCGCAATGGCCTTCCCAAGATTATCCTAAAACATCCTCCCTGGGATCAAGTCTTGGGGCTCAACTATTAATTATATTGATTAGGTGAATCCTAAATACCCAACCCATATAATTTATTATTAATGTTATCACTTATTTATAACAAGGAAAACTTCCAATGTGCCCTGGTGATCTAGATGGGAGTCTTATCAACTCATAGCCTATCTCTCTTGATCTCGGTCATCACATGGAATCCCACTCCCCCTAGCATGTTCTAAACAACAATAACAACAAGGAGGCTCTAATTAAACATTCAATAATGAACCATAAACAACATCACAAAACCATGAAGCATCCATGACAATCCAATGCCAACAACAAGAATAAACCAACAATGAGCCTCATATCAAAATAGTGCTTTAAAATCCATATCAAAGTCAATTAAAATCTGCCATAATCATCAAATAATCATCAACAACAAGGCACATCAACTTGTTGGAACAAAGCAATAAAAATAGTCCTCTCAACACGGCTTATCAACATGTTGGAGATGCATAAAACCTCTACAATATGGCTTATCAACATACCAAAGCTTAAAAATCATCAAATAATATCAAATCAGATAAATCACAGGCTGGAAAACATCAACAGACCTCAATAAAGCCTCTGGTACAAGGAGAAATAAAAAAATGACCTCACAGGTTGATCAAAATGAACAACTACTATAACAACACAGATTAGCACTTTTGACACACAGAGTAGCGAATATGACTATCCCTACATCGTATCTAACAATTCTTACAACGCATTTGATAAATCCTTCAGCGCATATGAATAATCTTTTAGCACATTTGAATAATCCTTCAGCGCATATGACCAATCATTTAGCGCATGCATATAATAGACTAGTGCATATAGCATATAGATTAGCACATATACCATAATAAATAGCGCATATGTTTAAGTGTTTAACACAAATGACAAATAGAAAATTTTGATGGTAAGGACCATAATTACAACTTCAAAAATAAAATCACACAAAATGTCCTAATTCTCGAAATCAATCCCAAAAGGGATGCCCAGACAATACCAAATGAAATGCATAAATGAATCAAATAAACATGAACCAAAATCAAAGATATTGCCTTCCAAAACTTGACGACACCCATACAAACTTCACAGAAACAAAATCACAGAAGGCCTTTCATGGCTCAACAACACCAATAAGGAAACAACAAACTCATATAAAGTCATAAGGGAATATAACTCCATCAAACAAGCACTTATAACAAGAAGGGGAAAAACTCTGAGAAATCTCTCTTACGACAATGTTAGACTGAGAGACTCATAGAGACAAACAATGCATCCCCAATAATACTCTAAGCACCATAAAAATTCTAGCGACTGCAAATCCAACTCAAATACAAACAATAGAGCAAGGAATTCACACAGGGAAAATCTACACAACCATGCATTCACAACAAAGCCACAACCACACAAATATATTTTCCCCAAAACCATATTGCAATACTATATATTATAAATATGCCATGAAAAATTAAATTCCATAACTATAGAAAAATTTAGAAATAATTGTTATTCCCAAAAACACTCGCATACAGTCTTTTCTGCAGACACGGAGAAGACATTGAAAAATAAAAATGCAAAAGGGAAGATTCCCTAACTTGGAATTTGAAGTGATGACAAAATAGGAATTTGGAGAAGTGCCAAAACAATCTAAGCAAGCTCCGAGAAAAAATCTCCAAGCTCCAAAATAAATTTGTAGAAGAAAATCTCAAGAATGGTAACCCGACACACAACATAGGTTGCCAAATAAAATAAATTCATTGAAATCCCAAACCTCAAAACCGACCAATCAGAATAAACCAAAATAATATAAAACTTTCCTACCCAAACTTATAATATAATTTTATTTCCCCAATACATATACAACCAATAGTTTTTAATGGTAGGTAGGGAATAATAATAAACTCATTTACCCTTGTAACAAGAGAAATTTAATAAAATATTGTAAAGTATTATTCACTACATAAATAAATAAATAACCAAGGTATAAGCAAATAGATAAATAAAAGCCATTGATAAAATATTAATCAACACTAAAATATAAAAGCTACATTAAACAATAAATAAATATTATTTAAACTATAAATACCAAATAAACCATAAATCAATAATTAATAAATAAACACTAAATCCAAATAAATAAATAAATAAATAATAATTAAACAATAAATATCAAATAAATAACAAACCAATAAATACCAATTAAACAATAAATCGATCAAATAATAATTAATCTAATTAAACTATAATAATAATCCACCAATTAATTTAATCATCAATAAACTATATAAATCAAACATTAATTAATTAAATAAATAATCACATACTCACAAACCACCAAAAGACCACAACTCACTGGTTAACATGTTGAATCGCGCCAAGACAATTGTTGACCAAGGTACACAACTTAAGTCTAGAGTATATGAAGGGAACTCATGCCATCTCCGACAACATGCGATTGGGATTTAAAGACATGCTCAGACTTGTGAAGCTAGGTGGAGTTGATGTTTGGTACCTGCAAACCTGCATCAATGCTAACCACAACATATACAATACATATATATCATAATGAACAGGCAAGTGGTAGAGAATCACGATGTCATATCATGCTCGCAAGGAGTAATATGACATCATCTCTACTGATGAAAATAGTCACAAAATAACCAAACACATCATAAAACCAACTCATCACATATGATTAGGAAGTACGGTTAGCATAATCATAATGTTATCAAATTCATAATCCATACAATCCATCTAACATAGCAAGTGCATATAGAGACCATTAATATAAATCCATCGTATCATGATCATCAATAACAAGTATCATCATAAGCATCTAAAATATAAATAGAGTCTGCACATAGTATAATACCATCCAATATTATCATAAATTAAACTAAGCTATGCCAATAGTGCCAATAGTGTCTATAAATTTACAAGGAGAAGGATGAGTCAGGGTGGGGCACTATAGGAAGTGAACCATCACTGTAAAAATCACCTTAACTGGTGTCACTCTAATAGGTGTTTTAATATTGAGAACTAGCATTCTTTGTGGTTTTTCCCTTCTTGGGTTTCCTACATCATATTTGGTGTTTCATGTTTATGATATTTCATGTTTATATCTACTTGTAGGATCCTAAATTGTACTCCCTTACAATTTTGACTGCATTTGGGTCCTTACCTTAGGTTGCATTCTCCGAGGCTTGAATAGGACCTAATTATTCTTTAGCTTTACATATTTATCACCATTTTCACTATGCACATCTTCTCGCCCCTCCATTTTGGTGCCTAATTGGGTAGGACCAAGGCAAAGCACCTTGGTCCCCTCAGGACTAGAGCATTCAACACCCTAGTCCCCCCAATTAGGATGCAAATTTGGGCCCCTTAAACATTAAATTTTGAGAAGAAATTTTGTCTTTGTGTTGAATCATGTTGAAAAATTAAATTATTTTATTTTATGGGAAAGTATAAAAAGAAGTCTACCCCTCTCATTTGACAATCCGACAATCATATTGATTAATCAATTCGAGCAATCAAGAATTCAAGTTCAAGTAAGTGAGCAATTAGTCTTCATTCAAGCATTAGAGAAGAGATAGAGTCAAGGTTCAAGCATTGGAGTTGACATTCATGTTCTATGTTACTAAAGACTTCATGAAACCCTAATTTTGTGTGGAGACAAACAAAACTTCACAAGGAGGTATATCACTTGTGTTTCAGTCATTATTCAACTTATCTCTCAAAAGGAGAAGATTTCTATTATTGGAATTCAATCAAATTTCATTTCTATTTCATGGTTAATTCCAAAATCGAGGTTTGAACTAAGGAAAACCCCTATTCCCAACCTATTTCCCTTCCTCAATGTGTGTAAGAACAAGTACAGAGCTACGATCTTTAGGATAAGCTTTATTTGTAGAGATGGATCGATCCCCCATTAGAGTACAAAAAGTGTGGAGGACTAGAGTGACCATAACACAAGTCCCGATAAATCAGGAGCTCCTTTTGGGAATAGACCCGAATCCTCTTATAATCATTATATATAGGTTCAAGGCTTGATCCAACAACTATAGCTTACTGTTTATTCATTTTTACATCAATTCCAACATATTTACCCTAATTTCAACAAATTCATTAAATCAATTCAACTCAAGGGAAAGAAGAGTATTGTTTAAAAACTCTTGGAATTAGATCAATATTCAGACCTCTTAGGTTTAGATGATATCTAATTCCTATCTTTCCCTAATGTATTGGTTCCCCAAGTAAAAATTAGTGGTTTTCATACATCTAATGATGGAAACCTTAATTTTTTGCCCATTACATTTTGGTGAACTTGACTCCTTACACCTGCAATTCTAATTTATGCTTGTAGATCTGAGTATTTATGCATTTCAAATTCAAATTTACATTTGCAAGTTTAATTTTTCATTGAATTTTAAAAATTTAGAGGTTAAAGTCACAAAAACCCTAATTTTTAATTCTAAATGGAGCTCGTGGGTTGTCTAAATTGGATTTATCATTTTAGATCTGATTATTCATTTAATTCAAAATTCAAATTTTCCCTTGTAGATGTCAAGTTTTCAAATTGAATTACATAGATTTAGTGGTTGAATTTACAAAAACCCTAATTTATAATTCTAAAATTTACAATCAGGGTTGCATAAATTTTTAATTTGATTTTTAGATCTGATTTTTATGAATGTTATCCTATGATATAGATGAATTTCTCTTTCAAATTCACAAATAAAATTTATTAATTAATTTGTTAATCAATCATTTTCATAGAATTTTGTATTGCTAAATAATAATTCTCAAATTCAAATTCAAATTTCCCTCCTTTGTGCATGAGTTTTACTAATATTAGTCCTACCTATAATATTCCCATTAGAAGAAGTTGTATAATTAAGGTTTCCCAAGGTTTAATTACTATGGATATAGAGCCTAATTTGGATAGATTGTTTCATGAGAATGTGGGTTGTTCTTCTATTCTAACAATTGATGTTGTTTATCCTCATTCTTTACATAATTCCCATGATGAGGGTGAATCACTATCTAGTGTTTTCGTTGACCAATTGGAGAAGATTGACAATGAATTTGAAAATCTTCAACAATGGATGAGTCAACTGTTAAATTGGTTGAATGGACATGAATACTGAGAGGGGGGTGAATCAATATTCACACTCTTTCAAAACTTTTACTACTATATCAATCTCATCTCTTTATCTCATTTACATGAAATAACAAATGGTGAGCAAACAAATAACACAACCACAAATAGAAAACCAAATTTTATACGTGGAAAACATAAATGGGAAAAACCACAAAGAGTGTTAACCCTCAAGATAATATAACTAGTTATATGGTGTTTACAAAAAGTGTGGCTCACTACCAGATTACAAAGCAACTCACTACCAGAATGCTCACTGCAATAGATATAAATGAATTGAGGAAAGTTGCATCTCCAAATGCATGAAGTCAGTTCCAAAATAATCTCATATTTCACCTCACAAAACTCAGATAAGATCTGGTAAGGGATCACTACACCACTGGGTAAATGTACAAAGCTGTGTCACACTTTTATAAATGAAATGGTCAATGCTGATTCAACTTTTTAAATTAAATCAATAGAAAGTGAAATATATGTTTTGAATTTAGAAATAATGTAAACTAATAAAATTTATATTCTTATGTCTATTTTATGTTTGTAATTTTAACAAAATTTTTAAAAAATTGAATGTAGTTTTTAATAAAGTAAACACTATAATTTAGTTGCTGAAAAAATGTTGAAATTGAAGTTACACAAGCCACCACAATTTATTTAGTAAATTTTACCTTTTTTTCTTGAAATTTTGTGTATATTGATAACTTGAAACTCCAGTGCATGAATATATTTTTTACTATTTTTTATAAATATATATTTTTCAATAAATTTGAAAAGTTGCATATGCTGAAATATAACTCTTTCCAATTCCCACCATTTTTTTCTTAATTATTTATCCAAATTATAAAAGAATTATATCATCTTTACATAGATTCTTTTCTCTACTGCATCATTTTTTTTTCAAATATTTTTTAATAAATTTTAGTATTTTTTCCTGACAAGATAATCAACCTTATATTTTAGTTTTGATGACCTACTTTCAATAAAAATAAAATATAAAATATAAAAAACTAATTAAAATATTAAAAGATATATATTTTGGAAAATTCACTTATAGATCTGTAAAAGGGTATTATTACATTTCAAAAAATATATTATTTATAAGTAGGAGTTGTTGAAACATTGAGTTTTTTTTTTTGGTAATTAGACCCAAAGTAGTATAAAATATACATTTAGTAAACACTTTCAATTGGAAAAGTTGTGGCCCATAAATAACTTAGCTATAATGAATCTATATAGACCATATGTTTGACTAAAATTATTTTTTAATTAGAATTAGTTAAATTCACTTGTGCTGATAAGTTGGCCTGAAAAGTGACATAGTTTTGTGCTTTTACCCCACTATCCATAATTGCCTGCAACAAGTCTGGTAAGGGATTACTGCACTACTCTACCAAACCAACTACTTTCAATGGATCCGGTAAAGGATTAATGCAACACTGTCCACACTCTAACTCTTCTTCACACACCTTCACTCATACATTGCTCACATTGTATATTGCTGGCACACTATCCTTGTCACTTGCACACTTCTTATTTTGGTACAGATCACAAGTATACTCTGTTGAATACCACACACACACACTCTCTCATTACACATGCACTGCTCTTCTTCAATTGCCACACTATGTATTAATTTTGCACATTCTCACATCTTATATATACGGGTGAGCACATATACCAATATACTATGTTGCCCAAGAAAAAATGATTTACCCATGAATGCACCTTTTGGATCAACACATTATCCAAAACATGCATCAACCAAAAAATAGGATGAACAATTTTTCCTTCACCAATATTCTACATGTTTCCTTCACAATTTTCATTTACCAAAATGTATGTCTCAATTACTAGAACAAAACAAGGGTCTATCGGACACATAGACTTGGACCCATAAGGACAAACTCCAAGCATAATAACTCCCAAACTCCAAGATACAAATACCATACATTTTAGAACATGATACAATATAATCATTTTGATAGAAATAGATATAACTGATATGACTAATGTAATTGATACCGAGACTCACACATCTAATACGGAAACTGGATACAAACCATGATAAGAAAAACACAAGATTATGAAGAATAGGGTATTCCAAAAATGACTCCAGTAGATCATATAATACCTATCTTCCATTGTTTCTCAACTTGTAATACTAAAACTACTTATGCCATATTCAGTCCTAGCTGGATCACTGGATTTGTGAAGCAGTCATCGGTGAGGAGGGACCTCAAGGAGATCAATCCAGACTGGTCAGCAAGATTAAATTCAACGAAAACACATAGATATGATGGAGGCAATGCAGAACATATAGTTTTATTGCATGAAATTTGATTACATCCAATAGTAACAATCGGGTTACAACATACAGACACACAGGCCTGGTAGATTAGGTCACAACCGGGACCAGGAATCAAAAGATCTATCTTCTAGGCACAGTCTATCTATCCAATACTCTAATTGATTCTAATTGATCTTCAATTAAGTTCATTCTAAAGCATGATTATAAATATATATATCAATCCAAAGGACCCAGTCAGCCCAAAAGGGATCAAAACTCGAAGAACAAGACCTAATGTGCAAAATGAACAAGGTCGGCCTCCGCCAAGAGATTCCTCCAGACAATCCAAAAGATGAAACATAGAAGGTCGGACATATGCCAAGAAACATTGAGATCAACATCCAAGGCTCCACAAGATTTGGAATGGGTTCCGGTAGATCACTAGAATAGGTCTTAGGTAACTGGTAACAAAGGAACAACTAGTAATAAAGGAACAACCGGTAACAAGAAATTGTCGTGTAAACCGGTAGTGATATCTTGTTGGTAAGTGATCCAAATGAGATGCGGTTTGAAAGAAAGAAAGATGATCAAGTCTTCAAGTAGAATCCAACTCCATAAGGTTCGATGAGCCAAAACTGAGAAACACGGAAAGGAAAACTGAAACTACAAACATAAAACAAAATAGAAAAGAAAATGTTTTTGGTTGATGCAAGATTGCTGTGAATCGGGGATGCTCGAGCAACAGACATCTGGGGTTAATGAAAAAGTGAGCCTCTCACTTTGCTAGGGTCAGAGGGAAACCAAACTGATCTACCTCTGCCTAAGAAATCCAAGATGAATCTTCAACTGGTCTTCTCTTCCACTTCACAAAATATTCTTTGTACTGACTGTTCCAGGCACTACACCCAATCCTACTGTCCAAAATCTCTTCAATCTGATCTAGTTCCTTCCAGGGCAATTTTTTCTCAAAGTCTATAACACTTTCCTCACTGAATTTTGGTTCATGGTACTCATGAAGATTTGTAATGTTGAATATAGGTGAGATACTTAGACTATCCGGTAGCCCTACTTCATATGCATTTCCAAAACTGAACTTCCTCAAAATCTTACAGGGTCCAAACTTCTTCATCTACAACTTATTATAAGTTCCAACCCGAAATCTCTCTTTTCTCAAGTATACCATAACTCCATCACCAACTTCAAATTCCTTATGTCTCCTCTTCTCATCTGCCTTCTCCTTATATTTTCTATTCATGTCTTCTAAATGTTGTTTAACCTGAATATGCAATGCTACGATTTGATTTGTAAATTATTCTACTTTTGAACTCTTCCGGTCTTCACCGCTAATGTCTCTCAGTTTTGATATTCCTCTAGGATGCACTCCAGTAAAAATCTCAAAAGCTATTTTTTCAGTACTTCTATTCATTGAATTGTTATAGGCAAACTCTTCTTGTGCAAGGATCAAATCCCAACTTACGGTTTTTTCTCCCACTAAACATCTCAACAAGTTTCCCAAACTCTAGTTAACTACTTCGGTTTGTCCACCAGTTTGTGGATGAAGAGTACAACTAAACTTCAAATCTATCTTCATCTTCTTCCAAAGTGTTCTTCAAAAATAGCTAACAAACTTAGTATCTCTGTCTGAAACTATGCTCTTAGGTAATCCATACAATCTCACCACTTCCTTGAAAAATAGGTCTACTACATGCAATGCATCTGATGTCTTCTTACAAGGTATGAAATGACCCATCTTTAAAAATCTATCCACTACCACAAATATAGAATCATTCCCTCTCGATGTCTTAGGCCATCCAAGTACAAAATCCATGCTTATATCATCCCAAGGTCTTACTGATACTTTCAAAGGTTTATACAATCCCACATTCTGACTACTACCTTTTGCAACTTGACAAACTCTACAACTCTGCACATATCTCTTAACATCCTTATGAATCTGGGGCCAAACTCACCAATGCAACTATTTTATCAATGCCAAAATGTCCAGCTAAACCGCCACTATGTTTCTCTTTGATTAGGTTCTCTCTCATGGAACTCTTAGGTATGCATAACTGAACTCCCTTGAATAACATCTCATCCCAAATGAAATAATCCAGCCATTTTCTCCTATTAACCATAATCGGTTCTCTACATGATTTCCAAGGTTTTGCAAAATCCGGGTCTTCATCATACAAGGTCTTCAAATCTTCAAAACCTAATACTGTCACTCTCATCTCTATCAGAAAATTCCTTCTCCTACTCAATGCATCAACAACTTTGTTAAATTTCCCACTTCTATGCTTCAACATAAAGGTGTAACTCTACAAGAATTCTACCCATCTCATATGTCTTTGATTCAACTTACTCTGATTGTTCAAATACTGCAAAGCTTGATGATCTGTATACAACACAAATTCCTTAGGCAACAAGTAATGTCTCCATTTCGTCAAGGCTTGAACTATAGTATAAAATTCCTGATCATACACTAAATATTTCTTCTGAACATCATTCAATTTCTCATTAAAATATGCTACTGCTCTCCCTTCTTGACTCAAAACTGCTCCTATTTCTATTCCACTTGCATCACAATCCACTTTATTGAAATTTGGTAAAGCCAATACAGGTTGCTCAGTCACTTTTTATTTCAACAATTCAAAACTTTTGTTTTCTCTGGTGGTCCACTTGAATTCCTTTCGATCCCCTCTCATGGTCTGAGTCATAGGGTTACAAATTAAATTGAAATTATTGATAAACTTCTGATAAAAACTAGCCAATCCATGAAATGATCTTACCTCTCCAGTTCTTTCTAGTGTAGGCCACTCAACAATGGCTTTCACTTTCTCAGGGTCCATCTTCAAACCATCCTTAGATATCACAAAGCCCAAATAGACTAACTCATCCTTCATGAAAGTACACTTCTTGATATTGATTAGCAACTTCTCTTCTCTCAACCTATACAAAAATTGTATTAACTGTAACAAATGATCCTCTTTTGTTCTACTGAAAGTCAGAATGTCGTCCAAATACAAAATAACAAACTTACCCAAGAATTTCTTTAATACCTCATTCATCAGCTTCATGAAAGTACTCGGTTCGTTAGTCAATCCAAAAGGCATCACAACCATTCATATAGTCCTTAATTTGTCTTGAATGTTGTTTTCCATTCATTACCTTCTCTGATCTTGATCTGATGATATCCACTCTTCAAATCTATCTTTGTAAAGTATTTTTCTCCACTCAAATAGTCCATTATGTCATCCATCCTAGGCAAAGGAAATTGGTATTTCACTGTGATCTTGTTTATTTCTCTTGAATCAGTACACATCCTCCATTCTCCATTCTTATTAGGTTCTAATAGTGTTGGTACTACACAAGGGCTTAAACTTTCCCTGATCAAACCTTTCTTCAACAACTCCTGCACTTGTCTATTCAGTTCTTCATTTTTTGTCGGTGTCAATCGGTGTGCAACTTTGTTAGGCAAACTAGCTCTGGGAACCATGTCCATGCAATGACTAATACTTCTAATAGGTGGCAATCCATGAGGTAAATTATCTGAAATGATGTCCTCATATTTTGTCAGCAAATCTCTTATTTCTTCCAAGTGTTCTCCTTCCGGTTCCGGTATCTCAGTCTACTTAGGAATTAAGGTAAAACACACATTCTCATGTCTCAGTCCATCCATGAATTTCCTTCCATCTACTAAACAAATTCTGGTATTTGTACAGACTTCACTCTTCAAAGGTTCCTCCAAAGGTAACAAGGTTTTCTTCATCCCATTGGCCACAATAGTGTATGTATTCTTTCTCCCATCATGTATTGCCTACCTATCAAACTGCCAAGGTCTTGCCAATAAAAGATGACAAATATCTATAGGAATAATATCACACAAAACTTCATCATGATAATTCCCAATTTTTAATTTTACTAAACACTGTTCACTTACTAACAACTTATGTTCATCCTGAATCCATGCTATCTGATAAGGCTTAGGGTGTTTCAATCTATCCAATTTCAATTTATTCACCATCTCTTCAAAAATAAGATTATCTGAGCTACCACTATCAATAACAACTTTACAACACTTACTAGATACCTTACATCTGGTCTTGAATAGGTTCTTCCTCTATAAGGTTTCTTCATCTCCTCTGGTATGACACAAAGCTCTCCTCATCATCAACAGTTCTCCATCTTCTGGTTTATTGTCTGATCCGGTGGGGTTTTCTTCCACCACTACTACTCTTCTAGTAGCCTTTGTCTTCTTACATTCAAATGCACGGTGTCCTTCTCCTCCACACTTAAAGCAGGTTCCTCTAAATATCCTCTTGTCTTGTCTTCCAAAGTTCTCATTCTGGTAACCATCCAGTTCTCTCCTCTGGTAGAAATTTCTATCATCCTTCCGGTATGAATTACCTTCCTTGCTCACTTCCTTGTCCTTGTTCTGAACTGTACTGGTTCCTCTTCCTCTAGTATATCCTCTTCCTCCTTGAAATATTTCTCTGGTAAACCTTCCACCTCTACCTCTTTGTCTCTGCTCATGTCTTTTATTCAATTTCTCTTTAGCATTTAGTGCATACTGGCAAGCCTCTTCAACACTCTCCAATTTGATCAAACTGAGTTCATCTTGTATAGACATCCACAATCCATTGAAATATCTTTTAATGCGTTCAACTTCATCATCAACATGTTTGGATCTAATGTTCAACTTGTAAAATGCTTTGGTGTACTCCTTCACACTAGATTCCTTCTATCTCATGTTATGTAATTTTTGGAACAAATCCACTTGATAATTCATCGGGACAAACTTTGACTTTAACTTAGTAATCATCCAATCCCATGTCTTAATCATTTGTTTACCTCTTCTTTGTCTATCAACTTGTGAATTCTCCCACCAAAGAGATGCATGACCTTTCAACTGGGTACATGCACACTTCACCTTCCTCTCTTCTGTAGTGTTTTCAAAATCAAAATACTTCTCCATCTCCGAAATCCAATCCATCAATTCATATAAATCTAACATCCCATCATATTCCGGTGGGGTAAAATGAGGTTTAGTATTTGCCCTACTCAAAGCCATTAAAAACATTTCTTCATCTGGATCAACTATTGGTAGGTTCACTTGTTCTACTGAGGCTTCTTCTCCTTCATCTTTGCTTACATCTTCAATATGTCGGCCTCTTCTCTGGGCTGCCTTCATAGCTTCTAACTGGGCTACTATTCCTCACAAAATCTCCATCACAGCAGGGTCTACATTCCCACACGCTCCACCATTCCTAGTTCCTCTTCATGCCATTGATTCATGCTAGTCCTCTACAATTGCAGGTCAGATCCACAATCCACCACCCTACAACTAAATTCAGGACACGCAACATCCAGAATGAAACTTCACTATGATACCACTTGAAGCAGTCACTGGTGAGGAGGAACCTCAAGGAGATCGTCCTAGACTAGTCAACAAGAGTAAACACAACGAAAACACACAGATATGATGGAGGCTATGCATAACATATAGTTTTATTGCACAAAATTTGATTACATCCAACTGGCAACAACCAAGTTATAGCATACCGGCACACAGGTCTAGTAGAATAGGTCACAACCAGGACCTAGAATCAAAAGATCTATCTTCTAGACATAATTTATCTATCTAATACTCTGATTGATTCTAATTGATCTTCAATTGATTGCACTATAAAGCATGATTAGAAATATATATCGATCTAAAGGATCCAATCGGCCCAAAAGGGATCAAAACCCAAAGAACAAGACCTAACATGCAAAATGAACAAGGTTGGCCTCCACCAAGAGACTCATTTAGAAAATCCAAAGGATGAAACATAGAATGTCGACCATACGCCAAGAAACATCAAGATCAACATCCAAGGCTCTGCAAGCTTCAAAATGGGTTCCATTAGATCACCAGAATAGGTCTTAGGTAACTGGTAACAAAGGAACAATCAGTAACAAGAAACTGTCATGGAAACCAGTAGCGATATCTTTCCGGTAAGTGATCCAAATGAGATGCAGTTTGAAAGCAATAAAGATGATCAAGTCTTCAAGTAGAATCCAACTCCATAGGATCCGGTGAGTCAAAACTGGGACACACAGAAAGGAAAACTAAAACTGCAAACAGAAAACAAAATAGAAAAGAAAATGTTTTTGGTTGATGCAAGATTGTTGTGAACAGTTGATTCTCCTGCATGTTTGACATTAATAAAAACATTCACACAAATCCAACATCAACAATACCTGAAAAGTAAGGCCATCCCATTCATTAAAGGATTAAAAAGAATGGCTCAAAGTGATAAATTTGGCATTGTTTTATTGCATGATCTTGCTTGTATTATTGACACTAATATCATGCCTTTGAAAAGTTGTGTTGAAGCCGTTGGTTACACTCAACCTCCTAGTGAAGTTAATCACTCGATTCCTATGACTACTCCTATGACTAGTGTGTCTACGTTCACATCTAACATCATGGCTGATTTTACACCAAATATTATTCCTACACATGTTAGTCAAGGGGGCAACATTGCTTATCAAAACTCTTTCATACCTCCTTCTATGAGTTTTCCATTTGTTACCCAATCATCTCCCATACCTACCTATCATAGCATCCCACCTCCTTATTCTCAACCTCCCCCTTCATTCACAATGTTACTACTCCATCCCACTTAAATTTGTCCAATTTTAATGCATCAATTGAAGAAACCAGCAATAGCCTATCCCAAACTGTGTCATTCTTGCAATAACAAATAGCTTCCATGAACCAATCAAAGTATAATGTGCCCACATTTGATGTAGCGAGCCCATTATCCAACATGATATTTTCCATGCCATCCTTCCTAAGCATGTAGAAGTCTCTCAATTGGAGCTTTATAATGGAAAAGGTGATCCTATGACTCATGTGAAAATATTTTAAATCTTGTGTACTAATTTTGCTTATGATCAAAGACTTTTGGCTAAATTGTTTACTAGAACATTTAGAGATAAAGCTTTGCAATGGTATTGTTATTTACCTCCTTATTCTATCACATCATTTCAACAATTGGCTAATGCTTTCATTCAACAATTTCACAATAATATTAGTCCTAAGATTACTTTGACCGATTTAATGCATTGTAAGAAAGGTGTTAAAGAAAAAGTGACTGATTTTTTTGGTAGATATAAGAATTTGTATCCTCAAATTTCTGATCCCATGCTTGATAAATATATTCAAAGGATTTTCATTTCTAATTTGTAAAAATACTTTAGGGATAAGCTTCTCTTTTCTAATTTTACTTCCTTTACACAGTTGTGCGCAATACTTCATCTTCAAGTGAGTCAATTTGAACAATCCCCTTCAATGGCTTGGGTTGATAAGAATGATTCAAGTGATCAACAACCTTTTGTTAAGTTTAAACCAAACAAGGGATTCATCAAGTTCAATGACAACAACAACACTCAGGTAGCAACTGCGACAACAGGTGTGCCTCCTTTATCCAAATATTTTAGAAAATAATTTACCTCTTTCAGAATCTTTGGATAGCATTATGACATAATTTTGAGAAAGAATGTGTGTAAAATTCCTCCCATCAAACCAATCAACACAACCAAACCTTTTCCACCTCATTATGATGTTAAAGCATTTTTCCAATACCATCGTCAACCTGGTCATGGCACTAAAAAGTGTTATTCCTTAAAGAGTAAAATTCAAGACCTTATTCATAACAATACCATATCTATGGCTGGTGTGAATGACAAAGGAAACAATTCAACTCCTCCTAATCAAAACCTCCAAATCTTGATCAACCCTTTTCCTTCCCATTCTACTAATGTGGTTGATTCTGAACATCTTACCTTTTCTCCTAATGACCTTGACCTTGAGTCTAATAATGTGGTGAATCTTATTGATAAACCTACACCTCCTAAGGACCTATGCATTACCTTTGATCCTAGTGAGTCTATTAAAGCACTTGATGACCCACTATATATCACTGCAAGAATTAAAGATATTCTCTCATGAGGTATGCTCATTAATCCCACATGTATAGTGAATGTGATAACCGAAGAATATCTTTATGACTTATAATTGCATCAAATGACATATGATCAATATGATATGGTGATTAAAATTTATTATGGTTTCTCTTGTACTTATATTAGCTCTATTACTCTTCTTGTTGAGGTTGGTACTAAATCTTTAAATGTTAACTTTGCTATCATTCCTATATCAGATCAATTTCATGTGAAGTTGGGACATCCTTGGATCTCTTCCATGAAAGCCATCACTTATACTATTCATAAGTATTTGAAATTCCATCTTAATGACAAAATCATAGCAATTAATTATAACATGTACCAACCCACGATGAGGCATGGAGATGTTAATACTGATTACTTTTGTTCTAAACAATTTGAACCTCTTAAAACTCAAAGTGATGCTCTTTTTCAATCTTATCAAATGTGGAAGAATGAGATGATCCTATCCCTGAGCAAGCCTAGAGATCCCAATCCCATTCCTCTTCTTCATGATAGACCTATCCCACCTCATCATGGACTTGGTCTTCTCCCTATACCTTCTACTCCTCCTTCATATGCTGCAGTTCCACCTCCTACATCTTACAAAGGGAAGTGCCCAACATCTCCTATCTTTCAACCTAAAAAAACTTCCCCTATGCATCCTTATTTAAAGGAAGAGAAGAAGCCTATGCCTATTGATCCTAAATCTTCATGACCTTTAGCTAAAACTAAAATAAATTATTGTGTGAGAGAACACCAACAAAGATGTCATGCTAGAGCTCGTGAACATGCTTCTCAACCTATTTCCTCCTCAAAATCCAAGTGTTGACATGATCCCAGTTGTCCAGCCTTCACCTAACCCTAGGGAGGAACTTCAACCTAAATATCAAAGACATCAAATGCTTAATAAAAATGATGCTTCATGTTCTATTCCAATTAAGGATCCCATTTTTATTAATCTTGTTGAAGAGATGGATGAAATGATGTTCCTGCTAACAATGTTGATGCTATGATGCAAGTGATGAATATAAATATGTTGATGTTGACAATGATTAATCTAAAAAAAATTCACAAGAATTAATCCTAGCTCCTAGTAATAGAGAAAGTGATCCATCATTAGAGCATGGTCCTTGTTTGGAATTTGAGGTAGCTCCATCTATCATTCTTGAAGTGGCTTCTCTTGCATATTGTCCACCTTCCCAAAACAATTCTGAGTGAGATTGGGAGGCAGATGACTTGCTTGATTAACTTCATTCATGTCATAGATCCTCTTCTCTCTCTCTCTCTCTCTCTCTCTCTCTCTCTCTCTCTCTCTCTCTCTCTCTCTCTCTCTCTCTCTCTTATTTGTTAGTAACCTTCTTCTATTTGTTTATGAATTCTTCTATTTGTTGTCCCTAGTTTTGTATATTTGAGAATGATGCAAAGCGTTGAGATCTCTTTTGCTCTCTCCCATGTTGACTCAAAAGACACATGTGCCAAAATTCCATAGTGGTTCTACTTTCTTTGGGGGATGAGGACAATTCAATGCAAATATATGTTGGCAACAATGCAGCAAACTGAGAGGGGGGTGAATTAGTTTTCACAAAAACTTACAACTTTAACCACAAAATAGATTTGATAATTAGCAATTAAAGCATGAAAAAACACCACATAAATAACACACATAACACCAAGATTTTTGACATTGAAAACCTAGTTAAAGCAAAAACCATGGTGGGAACCTACCCACAATGAGATAATACCATGTTAGGAGAAATTATGACTATTACAATGGGGAATCCACATGCGTTCAGGCATACTGCCTAGAGCTCACTACTCAAAATAGGAAACCCTGAAAGGCTACAACCTTAAGGGAAGGATCATTACCTTAGAGGAAGTCTTGCTGACTTACAAAAGTATTCGGACTATGATCTGGATCACATGAACTTTGAAAATAGCATCTCCATATGCCTAAGAATAGTTCTGGTTAAGCACACAGCTTGCTCAGCAACACTTCTCTTCTCCTTCACTTAAAAAAGATCAAATGACTTAGATTCACACATACAACTCAATCATACACTCGCAGATACAATGCAGACACTCGTAGATATACATCTTGCATGATTGTTACATTTATTTATACAAACCCTCAACCCATGAAATTGAGGTCAGCTGAACCCTCAATATAAATTACAAAATAATATCTTCACAAGCTATAACAATTAATGCAGACCAAAATAATGTCAGCTAAGACATAGTCTGGACCCAAATCAATACCGCAAAAATGCAACACCTCCAATAATTATGCCTTGATCATCTGCAACATGCTACAACCACCAAGAATGTCACATAACATGAAGAACATCACCGAACAAGGAAACTCTTCAATAACGCATACAATAATCAATGCAGACCACCAATATGCATAGAACATGATCTAGAGACATTCGCAAGCAACATGAATTGCATCACAACAACCGCAACAACTCAGATTACCAAAATCATCATCATCTCTCTACTAGAGCTTAAGAACATCAACTTAACTGACTCTCAACCTGAAAGATTTTCTTGTGGATTTCCAAATCATGAACCAATCAAATATAGGACACACATCAACATCGAGAACACATCCCACACATTCACAAATAAAGATATAGAAATTCTCGAGCAATATAAAGCACAAACTAGAATATTGAATAACATGAACAACTGCATAACATCCCCAATACCAGATCTCATAACTCGATTATAAAATCATGCAGACCTTTGCAAATCAGAATGAACCATCTATAGACAATATACTAGAAACCCTTTAAACAACATCAACTCATTTGCAATACATAGGCTAAACCAACTCATCCAATCAAACTGCAATACTGGAATACACAGAAGAATATATCAACAAAACTTTCCAACAATCTCCTCATCAACAATCTCCACATATGTTGACATCAATGACAACATATTAGACAATATCCATCAATCTCCCCCTTTGGAATTTATGGCAACATAATCAAATCCCCCTTTGACAAACAATTCAAATCTCAAAATGCTCTAGAGTTTTTCACATGCTTCTCTCCCCCTTTGACATCAATGACAAAGGCTTAGAAATCACAATTTTCTCCCTCTGATTTAGCTTCACAAATTTGAACATTTGAACCACCAACAGTGACTAATCCCCTTGAGTAACATCCTCACTCATCAATCTGAAGCATAAGATATCTCTATGAAGTTCACCAGACTTATGCAAATCCATGCACCTTAGTTCTCATCAGGAGGGGCAATTACCCCTAATTTCCCTCTAAGATACTCAAAAGTATCTTTAGGCAGAGGTTTTGTAAAGATATCTACTATCTATTCCTTTGTAGATACATACTCCAATTTGACTTCTTTCTCATTCACCTTCTCTCTCAAGAAATGAAACTTGATTGATATATGCTTTGTCTTGGAATGCAACACCAAATTCTTTGAGATGTTGATAGCACTTGAATTGTCATAGTATATAGCAATAGGCTCATCATAAATAGCTACTATGTCCTTCAATATCTGCTTCATCTAAATTACTCGAGTACAATTGCTAGCAAGATCAATGCATTTACATTCAGTAGTAGATAAAGAAATAGAATTCTACTTCTTACTTTCTCAAGAGACTAACTTCTTTCCCAAAAAGAATGCACCACTTGTAGTACTTTTTTGATCATCAACATCACCTACCCAATCAACATATGTAAAAGCACTCAAAGTAAAGCCATCATTCTTAGAATACAACAAACCAAAATCAACTATTCCTTTCAAATATCTAAATATACTTTTTGTAGTAGTAACATGAGATTCCTTAGGATCACCTTGAAATCTAGTAACATGACACACAACATTCATTATAGCAGGTCTAGTCTGAGTCAAATATAACAAACTACCAATCATAGATCTATATCTGGTGTGATTAGCTTTCAGAGATTCGTCATCTTTTGTTATCTTACATCTGGTCACCATAAGTGTACCAACAATTTTAGAATATTCAAGATCAAATTTCTTCAACAACTCCTTCACATATTTAGACTGAGATATGGAGATACCTTTGTCCGACTGCGTAATTTGCAATCCCAAAAAGAATTTTATTTCTCTAATCGTAGACATTTGAAATTCATTCTGCATTTCTTCAGCAAATTTCTTACATAGACAATCATTTCCTCCAAAGATAATGTCATCAACAAAAACTTCAATAATCAAGATATTCTTGTTGGCATTGTGTTGTCATTGATGTCAACTAGTATAGCATGTTACTGGTACAACCTGTCACTGGTAAGTATGGGATGTCAACCGATCATTGTATTCACCAGTATACAAGTTAGTGTTGGAGACATATGGTGTTAACCGATGAGTAGGCATTGGAGATAGTGGCAGTATGGAAATGCCAACCAATGAGTGATGTGTTGGCAGTGTATGGTTGCCAACCAACAATCATGTGACCAACAAGAAAGAATTGTTGATCCAATGAAGAAGTGCAAAACCGATATGCAGTTGATGACATTCAACAAGACTCCCACCGGATACAGATAATGTCATGGCATGAAGAGAAGACTTACAGAGGGTGTGCTCAATCTGATCATATCTCAAGTTGAGGTTGTGCCTTCTCAAACATGGAAGTCATATTGGTGTAATACTAGAAGAAAACTGAGCACAATGTAATGCCAACTAGTTCCCACAAGTCATTGGTCAATAGGTGACAAGGATTCACTTCCACCAGTAAGTGATCATACTGAGCCTATCTCACAACATGCATGGAATGCATCATAACCTTTTGAGATAAGATAGTCAGAGAAGTTGAAGACAGGTGATTTAAGGCTTGTACCAAATGATCATAGTGGAACATGAGGATTCCTTGGGTGCATGAAATCAAAGATATGCACCGATTTAGCAAGTGAAAGTATGATGAGCTATTGGGACAAAAGAGGAAGAACAAGAAGTGATGTATTTGCCATGTTGGCAGGCCATTTGAGAGGAGAACCGCTCAGATGAAGAAGAAGGAAAATTTCAGCATTGCAGACAGAGAGTGCATCCAGAATGAAGATGGAGATTGGTGTTGCCACAAATGGAGACAACTAAAGATTGATGGCATGGTATCATCAAGGATGTTATTGGTATGCTGACAGGAGTAATGTCAACTGGTAAACATATCTACCGATATGCTTGAAGGTCTGCATTGGAGATTATTGAATTGTAGTCAACCAGTAAGGATGTCAACTAAAAAGAGAGAAAAGAGGAAAAGTGAAAAGATCCTATCTGTTTAAGATGAGCATGTTGTGGATTGTCAAGGTTGGTGACCGGGTTAATGTGTTCCACCAACTGAACAGTAAAGTGTAGGAATGAAGGTTAACCGGTAGGGTTAGAGAACTGGTAGGTAAGCATTGATAGTGTATGATGTGGTCGGTGACAGAGTCTAAATTGACATAAGTGACTGAGCTGAGGTGCATGCCGACAAAGATGCCACATGGAGTCCAAGTGTCAAACGTGAAGTTACAAATGGACCGTACATTGTTGATGAGGTATCTGGTGATTGGTCAACATTAATGTCGATTGCGTAAATCATGGGTCGAGAGCAGAAGGATACGACTCAAGGTAGATCAGAAGGTTGACATTTTTGTTGCAACGATCAATGCAGGATGTCCTGGTGTAGATCCGATTTGGAGTGGCGACTGAGAGATCATTTAATATCATTGAAAGAAGCAGGTTGATGATCATTTTTTTGTGTTTGCTAAATATAGCCACTAATACATTTGGTCTAGAATTCTGATGGAGGTTTCCGATGGAGAAGGTATATTGTGACCAAATTTCATTTTTTTTGAAAAAATGTCTGAATTCGTCAGAATTCTAATGGTAATTTCATATTTGGTTTCGACAAAGAAGGAATTAGCAATGAAATTTGTTTTTTTTTTCAAAAAAGTGCCTGCGTTTGTCAAAATTTTGACGGCAACGAGCATTACTTAAAAAAAAAAGAAAAGAGGGCAAGTCATCTGTGCATTCAATCTCGTGCAGGCTTCCATGTCAACCTCAACCCATGGCAAGATAAAATGACACACTCACCATTCGAGGTACTTTCGCACACTCACCATTCAAGGTAGAATCTTCACCTTCATTTTGGATTTGCATAATATGAGGAATTGCTGAATCTTCACCTTCATTTCAGATTTGCATAATATGAGGAATTGCTAAATCTTCACCTTCATTCATTGAATTTTCGTATTTGCATAATATTTGCATGAGGAATTTCAAATTTGCATAATATTTGCATCAGGAATTTTGGATTTGCATAATATTTGGATGAGGAATTTCAGAATTTCGGATTTGAATATTTACCATGATAGGGGAAGGAGGTTACAATAGGTTGCCCTAGAAGCCATCTCCTCTAGGCCTAGGGTAGTATGCTTTGTAACCCTTTTCCCACAGACAACCATCACCATACCACTCTTGAAAGCCTACTTCCCTTCTACCATGGTTGGAATTACTCAAAAAGTAATCAATATGTTTTATATTTAGTTCCTTATCAAGTATTAAGTGCTTGGTTTGATGATCTTCTAACTGTTGGGCGTGCACTACTTATATCTCTTCATTGGGTGCAGAAGTGGTGGCCACTAAATAAGGGGTGACTATTGGAGTGGTGGCGTCCCCTCCTAAACCATGATGTCTCCTCCTAACAACTGGAATGCCTCTTCATATTATTAAACATGCCCTTAATATATTATCACTCTTAAATTTTCACCATGGCTAGAGATTAATGGTGAGGGTTGACCTTTATTGTCTTTAATCCATATAAGCTTGACTATAGTAAATCAATGATTTCCTCCATGAAATTGTGAAGTCTTACTATGTAAGACAATTTCATCATTTGCACCTTCTATGATTATTGGATTGGTTCCTCCACAAAAATCCATTCGTTAATTGTCCCCTCTTCTTTTGATGGGATTCTCTTATGGTCTCCTTCACCATATCTTTCTTTTTTGCTCAGGTTTCCTTTTGCTTCTTCATCAGATATTGCCTCTATTTTTTGTAGTTGGCATCCACATATATGTCCTAGTTCCCATTTTTCTTTGCATTTATAAGACAAGTTCTTTCTTTAAAGATCCCTTGCATTATATTTATGCCTGGGTCCCCATGGATATTTGCACATAAAAACACATTGTTCCCTCTTGTGTTTCATCTTGTTTACAAGTGTTTCCTCTTTCCCATTTCTTCCTGCAATCAAAAGATAGGCATTTCTTCCTTAGTTCTTCTCATTTGTCATGAGAGAGTTTCATATTCTTGTGAGTTTCATATATTGTAGTGACTATATCATGAGTCTCCATGAGCCTTAAAACATAAAATATTGTCAAGGCACAAATAATTTTCAAGTCCAAAACTAGATAAAACATCAAACTGGGTTACACATCTTAATCTTCTTCATTTTCTTCTTGTTGATCTTTCTGTTTCTTTTCTTCCTCTTCAACATCTCCCTCTTCATTAACCTTATTCTTACCCTTGTCTTTATCCACCTTCTTTGGCTTTGTTCATCTATCCTGATAGGAGTCAAATGGCTATCCCAATGAGGGGGAAATTCTTTCCTAGCTAGTTGTATCATAGTTCTGATGTATAATTTCAAGGTCCCTGACTGCTTCATCCCTTCTCTTTTTATATTGATGTTCCTTGCACTACTTTTTTTGAAAATCAATTGTACTCTTCCTGGAATTTCTTGTCAATCTGTCTTAAATCCCATGGCCAAAAGTTTGCTTCTTGTACATCTTCCTTATAAATTGGAGTCCCTCCTTCAATCACATTCATGAACCTTTCAACCAGTAGCTTTAATGTGAAAGATATTTGTTCCGAAATTAAGATCAAAGTGAGTCTACATATAAACTAAGTAAGAATCCTCTCTTTCCTTTGGTATACATGCTCATTCCTTCTCTTCCATAGAAACCAATGGATATTAGTAGACAACAAAAGCCAAAACACATTAGAAACCTTATCCACACCCAAAACAAAGCCCAAAAGAGTTTTAGACCAACAAGATTTAGTGATAGCCTTAGACCACATTTTTGTTATCCAATATTTCTAATATTCTCAAAAATGCTTTGTGTATGAGTAAGGATATTATACAAACCTTTATCTTTAATCGTGAGAAGAGGGATCCCATCAACCCACTTAATTTTAGGGATGAAGTCACTTTCATTAACATTCTTGATAGGTTGTTTAATAAGTTGAATATATTTAGTCAATGTAGAATAAGTTCTTTTACTCATAATACTCAAATTGAATTGTTCCTAAAGTAGTTCCCAAGTTTTTAATTGACTATTTATGAACAATTTTTCCGTATCAGTCACTCCAAGAGAAATAATTCCTTGACAATGAATATTTGGACTTACAACAATTAGAGAAACCTATAAAATATAAAATAAATGAATAAAAGAAAAATAGACAAATACATGAAAGATACAATTTACCTTGTCTTTTACCTTCTCATCTCATAGATTGAGTGGAATTAGAGGTATCCTTACTCACTTGATTTTTTCCTTTAGTGTTGTGTAGTTGGGAGGAATGTGGTTGCACAAACAAGTAGCATGATATTGAGATTATGATAGATTGGATAAAAAACAAACAACATGTAGGTAGAATATGTATGTATAGATAGAAGATCTGACAACATACACAGTGAAGAACGAGCTAATCGGTTAAAGGATCAACCTTTCATGGGTAGCATTGATGAGTTTCCAATTTTCATTAGAAGATAGAGTAGGAGAGGCCATTGTAAAACTATTTTTGTAGTTATCAACCACACCCCCTCTACCAGTGAGATAGTTCCAGATAGTTACTTAAATTTTTCATGTTTTATGTTAAGGTCTTTAGCTGGAAAACCATCTTCCTTTTCTACTAATTTTTTTGTCTATTGTGTTTCCTTTCACATTTACAAATGTGCCTGAGAGTCATCTTGAACTAGTTCTAGGGAGGTATCTAGCAGAGGAAGTTTCATAACATTAGAGTTTGTTTTAATATGTTCCAAACATAAATGTAAATAAAAAATTGACAAATATACCTCAATTTTGAGATGCTTGGCATGAAGTTACACACAAGCCTTAATGTTTCTATAACATGTTAGTGTATGCTTTAATCATGGAAAACCATAATGTAGTTGATCATAACTGATGTAACAAAGTTGTATCTTTGAATGCCTTGTTCCTTGATTATAGATCTATGCTCAATTGATTTGAATTGCTTGATTTAAAAATTGGTAGATGTGGGTTGGAGCTGATAGGGGTTTGAAATGAGAAATAGACTTGTATCTATATGCAATTTGAACCTTTTCAAATTGATCTTTTGGAAAAGTCCAAATTTGGAGAGGAAATTCCTACTATTTGCAAATCCAACATTCATCTTTCAAATTTTAGGTCCAATTTCCATGAATAAGGGTTCCCAAGACCCTAGTCCTAGAAAATTGAGCCATGAGGACATCATTAATAAGGGAATGAACCAAATTTATGGAAACATTCTCAAACCTAAGTACAATTAGGCATAAATAAGGCACAACCACGAAAGTGAGTCCAAACCTAGTGTATATTTATTAAGAGATACAACTTATGATGCAATATTTAGCCCCCTCTTAGCAAGAGTATGGAATTATTCTCATGTACTCTTGGGAAAATATGGAGAAACCAAATATTATTTCACCAAGATATTGAAGAGTCAATATGACTACAAGTTTGGAAAGGTGGCAGCTCCCAAGACTTATGATATTGTCAATCAACAATATTGAGATAAAAGGGAAGTACAAAGTGAGTAATATGAGTAACATTGGTAACACACATGGAGCATGCAAAACAAAAAGTTATGACATTTAGAACTAGTAAGATTCATATATTCTCACTAGGAACCATATAAAAAAGACAAGGCATAGATCTAGGACTAGTAAGATCCTTATATAATTACTAGGAGTCATGTCAGAGACACATAAAATCATGATACCTAGGATAGTAAGATCCTCTAATACTCAGTCATAGATCACATTCTAACAACAAATAGAAGGTCATAGCTTGGTAACCTAACTATTCCATGAGTAGTAGCTCAAAATGTTATCAAAGCTAGGTTAGGTTAGGAGCCCCAATAACCTATAATGTGTCTTATAATGGGTGTTAAAAATAATCTACACTCAAGCCAACAATGGAATGGTAAGAAATGGGGTAGTAGCTCAATGGTAGATAAATTTATTAACAAATAGAAGGCCTTAAGTTGGATTCCTAGCTATTTTATGAGTATTATCTTAACATTTTCATGCATAAATAAAATCTACTCCCACCTCTACCATAGATCCAACTTCCACCATTTCTCCACCTATCATCCACCATATGGCCTATTTATCAAATTTATTTCTTCTACATGTAAAAGCCATATGCATAAGATGGAATGACAATTGGTAGATGTAAAAGCCATATTCCACAACCTTTTCTAATATCCTTTCTGCCAGTGCCAAAATGTGAGGTTTGTAACAATATGCGACATCCATCAAAGTATAATATAGAGGGTATTTCTAACAAGATGGAAGACCAAACAATGTAGGAAAGCATCGATTAAAAATAAATACAAGATTGCAGTTTATAGAGTTTATTAAAAGGGGCAATGAACAAACATAACACTACTTTGGAAGGCTGCAGAGATGGTGCGTGGTACAATATAGAGACATGCTATGCAAGAAACAAGAATAGAAAAGATGCAAGGTTGAGCCATAGATTAAGGTATGATATCCATCAAAGCGTAAAGGCTTTTGAAACTCTACCATAAATATAATTGCCATGTGTTTGATCAAATCAATAACTATCTAAAAAAAATGAAATGCGAGGGAGAGACATTAAATGTGAATAGGATTTATGTGCATGGAGATTGTTAATTTCATATTTGAATAAATATTTTATTGTAATCTTTATGTCAGTTCAATTTGTGTGCAAGCTTTACCCTCTTTGGAAGCTGCCATACCATTTAAATATTCATGTATTGGGACCTAATTGTGAAAGTTTGAGGTCCATTGGGAAAAAATGTATTGAGAAGACAAAAGGTTGAATTGTCTAATGTTTGGTGTTGAAGTGATGTGTGGGGACCCTGCCAAGTCAAGTACCTTGTTGTAGTTTCAAAGGGTGGAAAAAGAATAAGCATTTTATTTACTGTCCTAATAGACCATCCATCATAACAATGATTACCAATGATGTGTGCATTGCAAACAAAGTTCTAGATGAAGGCTCTTTCTATTGTAATACCAAGTGAGTGTTCATAGACCTCGTGTAGGGTCCTCCAAGCCTAGATACATTTATTTGGCCTTGTGGCCATCAATGAGTGTTGACCCAATAGGAGAAGTCTTGAAACTGACAATTTTGGAAGTGTGGCATTGTTGAGAGCCAAAACTTAGGTGTGAACCTTGTCTTCACATATTATGATTAGTTTCCATGATACTTGACCCTATCCTCATGGGGTTGGCTCAATTCATATTAGTTTTCCCAAGCCTAGAAGCCAAGTAATGTATCCAAGGGTGTCTAGAAGAATGGACTATATGATCATTGACTTTTTATGTTGAAACCATTATACATGCCCCTCTATTGAGGGTATTGAGGAAGATTGGGATCATAACAGTGTGTTTTGTTGAAGAAACATGATGTGAGAAGTTTGATACAAAGGAAAGTGTAGGACTCAGTATTTCATATTAGGACAACAACCACATTGATTAGGCAAGTCAAATAAAGTCTCTCCAATGTTTAGGATACACAAGGGAAGTATTAGTCATGTAAGTATGCATGAGCATGGGAATGGATAGTTACTTTCCTTTTAGACTGATTTGGACAGTATTGAGAGGATCCTATAAGGATTACTATCACCATACTCTCAATGACTTCACAACATTGATAATGAATTCATAGTAGACACTCATGGATTACCCCAATTAGACATTAGTCAACTTAAGATATGATACAAGGATTGCATACCACAAAGCCATTAGCATATCACCTGCTCTAAATCACCACAAAGCCATTAGATATGTTTTGAGATGAAAAAGAAGAGTTAAATGGTTTTGGTTCAATTTGCATAATTTCTATGTTCAAGTAATTTAATTTGGTATATTATACTGAAATTTGATTTCATAACTAACATTTCAACTTCTATATAACTAGTTCTATAGCCCAATTTTTTTGCCTGTGAAGAAAGACCATGTCAGACAATATCAGTGAACAACAAAATAAGGAGACAATTGCTAGATTGTGGTCTAACTTGAAAAGAAAAGGTGATGGAAAATGTTATTGTCCCTGCAAAATTTGTAAGGGGTTAAAGACTAGAAGACTTATAATCAAAACAACTAAGAAACATTGTAGGCTGCATGGTCACATTGAAGGGGTACATGATTATCATCCATTGGTAAGTTTTTTATTATATCGTTTTAACAATTTATATACATAAGAAATCACTTGATGATGAGATCATGATCATGGTTTATTTATGTTTATCAATTTTATATAGGTCGACCACCCTAGAGCACATGATATGGATCAACACAACCCCGAGAATTTGGTTTTTGAAGTGGAGGAACATGGAGGTGTGAATATCGAAGCTGATAATAATGATCCCATGGAAGATGATGATCATGAGCCACAAAACACAATTGAAGATGATGGTACAAATACATTGATCCATGACACATTTAGTATTGGCATAGATAATCATGATGATGAAGATGACCTTGATGTTGTTCATGATTTACCTCTACTTGAGAAGGCATCTGAGGCCCTTTACAAAGGCTCCTAGAAAACTCTTCTCTCCTTTGTATTGTTGTTGGTGAACTTGAAGGTTATGAATGGTTTATCCAACATAACAATCTCATGTATGTTAAGGTATGTCATATATGTCATTATAGTTAATAAATAATGAATCATGTACCATTAATATTCTTTATATTAACAAATTATATTTTTTTCTTTAGATTGATAGGTGATTTTCTATTACCACCATCAAATATTCTACCTCGCTCATACCTAGAATTATCTACCATTATGAAAGATGTTGGAATGGAGTATCAAGCAATAGATGCTTGTCCCAATGATCATATTATATATCACAAACAACATGAATTTTGAACTGAATGCCTAGAATGTCATATCAGTAGATATCAAATAGATCAAATAACTAAAAGGGTGCCTTGCAAGGTTCTGCGTTATATTCCCATTATTCCACGTATGCAACGATTATTCAAGTGCACTAGCTTGGAATAATTTATGGATTACCATGCACGCAATAGAAGTCGAGGTGACATTATTTGAATGCCTGCAGATGGTTCAACATTTATGGACATAGAGGAAAAGTGGCCACACTTTAAAGAAGAACCTCGTAATCTCAGGCTTTCATTGGCAGCGGACGCTGCCAATCCATTTGGAGAGCTGAGATCTCTTTACTCAGTGTGGCCTATTTTTGTTATAAAAAATAACATTCCTCCATGGATGTCAATAAAGAGGGAGCACATAATGTTGGCAATGATTGTTCCAGGTATTTTATCATTTAATAGTCATCTACATTTAATTATAAATATTGTAGTAAAATGTTCATAATAATTATGTAATGTTTTTGTTCATTCGATTAGGTAAGTACCAAGTTAAATATATGAATGTATATATTGGTCCTCTTATCGATGAGTTGTTGGAGTTATGGAATGGTGTCACTATGTATGATGTCTCTAGACCAATAGGACAAAGACAATTTCAATTCCATGTGAGGCTTGTATGGACAATACACGATGCCCCAGGGCTAACACTTTTTTGTGGTATGTTATAGTGTTCAAGTTTCTCATGATAATTATAATTAAAAAAATTAACATATTTAATCCAATTATACATTATCTTGTAGGTCTTCAAACAAAGGGAAAATTTGCATGTCCAGTTTGTGGTCCAAAGATGAAATCTCATCATTCAAAAAGTTTAGGAAAGCAGGTGTTTGATGAGTATAGGAACTTTCTCCACAAAAATCATAAGTATCAAAATACTGAAAAACATATTTTCAATGGGAAAGAAGAGATTACATCAAAGCCACGAAGAATGACACCTCACCCGTGGAAGTTGGAATATAATAGAATTAATCGTCAAGGTAATGCCATTCCATCTAATGGTTTATGTCATAAAACATCTTTTCAATTGTGTTTTGTTTATTGATGATGTGATTGATGATCGTGAAGGTCATCAAGGCATTAATGACCACCTTCCTAAGGGACTAAAAAGTTATCCCCAACAATTTAGTAGGTTGCCCTACTACGAGAAGTTACAAATTGTGCATTTGTTTGATACTATGCATATTGGAAAGAATATAACAGAGAAATTATGGAAATATTGGATGGAAGGCGTGACAAAGAAAAAAATGTCAAAATTTGTAGTGACATTGAGGAATCCAAACATGCAATAAAAAATGTCATTCAATCAAATAGCCATGGAGACCAGATTAATATAAGTGACCTTCCTTGGTTATTAACGGACCAACAAAGCAATGCTATTAAAGAAGTCATACAAAAAATTCAATTTCCCATTGGATTTGTTGCGAACATAAACAATCTCATATCAAAGAAAAGTGAATTTGGGCCAGGGATGAAAACGCATGATTGACATACCTTCATTAAGGTAATTCATGTTCTTGTGTTTTTACTATATATTTGTATATTGCGCATGTAATTTTCATTGTATTATATTAGAAAAAAATGAAAAGATAATATTATAATTGTTGCAGTACATTCTACCTCTATCTCTCCCAGACGACTTCAACAATAATGTTAAGAAAGTCATATATGATCTTGGAAAATACATGAGGTAAGTAGTGATATTTGTTCAGTTCGTTGAATAGATATTATATTTGCGATTTGTTTTACTTGTTATGTAATATATTTTTTTGCGTCTTGAATATCTTGTAGGTGGTTGTCCTATAAATAAATCCATAAAGAAGATATAAAATATCAGAAGAGAAAAATTCCTCATCTAATGTGTGAAATGCAAAAGTGTCTACCTTGAACCTTTTTTAATGCACAAGAACACTACCTCATACACCAAGTTGAGGAGATTGAATTGTGTGGACCTGTACACACTAGGTCAATGTGGATGGTTGAGAGCCACTTGAAATTTTTGAAGGCTTTGGTTCGACAAAGAGAACATCCCGAGGGTTCTATGGTGGAGGGATATATGGTATACCAGACTATGGTGTATATTTCTAAATATCTTCCTAAGTTTGCAGAAAAGATCCACTAGGATCGCATTTGGGATCCCAACCCCATTAAAAAATTCAAAGGGGAGTACTTGACGGGGAAAGGTAGATTGAGGAACGTGAGAGGTAATTATAAGATGTTATTGTAGTTAATTAATTCTCAATATTCAAAATAAATCGGTTGTAAGACGTCTATTTATTTTTTGTATAGTTGGTCGAGAGTGGGATGCACTATATTTGTATATTGCAAACAATCTTGATTGGATGATGGTATGGATTGAATGTTGTCAACATTCTAGTCACACATTAACATGGGGAGGTGTGGCTTCATTGGTTAAAGAAGCTCATCGTAATGGAGATTCCAATGTTATGCAAAGGGAAATTGATTTACCATATGGTTTAAGAGATAAACAGGTACGTATAAAATTTTGAATCACCCATATGTTTATCAACTCATGATGCAATAATTTTTACATGTTTGACATATTGTAGGTCAAACACCACAATGCTATGTGTTGCAATGGTCATAAATTTTGCATCAAAAAGTTGGATGACACGAAGAAAACTTGTGATTCTGGGATAACTGCAGTCTTCGTGTAATGCCCCGCCAGGAACCCTAAAGGAAAACAACACAACTAGGAAACTAAAGGGTAAATTTTTTTATTTTTTTAAAAAGATAAGTGCATTAATTATAACAAGTGCACATATAATAACATAATAGAAGTCTAACACATGATTTCCTAAGGGTTACCAACAAAGATTAATTCACAAATTATATTAATACCATGGTTAATCCAATTGTCCATCTAAATAGGAAAATTAAATGCTTAAATTAAAAACATACTCATACATCTAAATTCCATAATGAAAGAATCAAAGTATTTCATTGCATTTATTTTTCCATAGATAATTTATACAAAAGATTAAAGCAACTGAATTAACATACATTCCATTGATATAACATTACAATATCCATAAATTACATGGCCTTCAAAAGTACAACTGAATACATAAGTTACAATGCCAAGGTTACATAAATGTTTGATACAATGACCACATCGTCTCAATAGTACAATGATCACGAACATGAGCTGATATATGAACCACGAACCAAGATACATCAGCGAAGCCTTTCCTCGCCTAAAGATACAATCAAGGATATCCGATGGGAAGTGGCACTACCACCCGACCATGTGATCCCAAAATGGAACCACCCCACTATGCTAGGAGATAGAAGAAGACCCTGAAGCAAGCAAAATAAGACAAGTACGATAGAACTACATGACTTTGCAACCTCCATGTGACTCAACTCACAACACTAGTGACTCTAAGAAGAGAGTGTCATCACATGGCTCATGGTGGTTACCCTAGGTAGGCCTCCATAGGTCCCAACCCCCATCCTGGGTTATCCTAATAACCTCTCTCGAACCCCCGGCTCCATCTAAGCATCATGCGGACCCTACCAACCCTTTCATGAAGACAAGGTGATAGGTTTGCCATTCCAGGCATTCTCACAACATCCTGAGCCTATAGAAGCACTCAACCATGTGCGAGGCACATTATCTTAATTTAATAATTCAGCTACCCACCCCCTAATTAATTATTAGGTTATCACTTCTTAACTGACTTTCGAGGGGTTATCCTGCCATCCTCTTTGGGTGCGGTCCCCACTCGAAAGCCACTCTCTCTCATAGGACACTAACAGGAAAGGTTTCTCTCTACGAGAACACTATGGCAAAACTGACAGCCATAACTAATCCTGACCAAATTACAGGTGAAAGGTACACTATCAATAAACCAGGATTGACCATAAGGAATAGAACACACTATGGCTCACATCGACAGGTTTACACAACAACATCTGACCATGGGGTATATCCATATATGACCTGATGACAAACCAGCCAAAAATGTAATGAAATAATGCTTGACTGAAAATATCATTAACACTAAGATTCTAAAACAAGCAATCTTTTCATAAAATATCCAAAAGTATAATTAGTTTGCAATTTAAGTTATTTCAGAAAATAAGATAATACACTCTATCATAAAGGAAATTCGAAGTTGCCATTTGTACAAAAGCTAAATTTATCACATTGAAATAATCTCCCCTAGTCATATGTTTAAGAACAATATCCAAATATTCTAATTAAAAAGGTATCCATATCCTAGATTTTATTCCAAATTAGAATATATATAATAATATAATATAATTACATGAGTATATATATTCTTCAAATATAAACCATGTAATTAAATCATTTAAAATATATATACTAAAAAGAATATTTATTTTTCAATAATAAAAATTTGCATACAGAATTTGAAGATTTTCTTTCCAAAAATAACATCTACATATTAAAAGAAACTTTAACTTTCAATTTCCAATATTTAAAATTTATAAAAAATTCATATTTTAACCCAAAGCATATTAAACAAAATGCTTTTAATAAATCTATGTTTATATATTTATATATATATATATATATATTGTTTATAAAAAATAAATAAATAAAAAATTAAAAAAATAAAGTAGCTACAGGCTACCGCAAGGTAGCCGCTACCATATGGTAGCATGTGCTACCTTATGGTAGCGTTGCTACCATACGGTAGCAACCGCTACCCTTGGGTAGCGTTTCTACCTTATGGTAGCAGCTGCTACCTTTGGGTAGCATCTGCTACCGTGGGTAGCAGGCTCTGCCTCCCAACAACACACAAAACCAAAAATAAAATAATTAAATTAATTCCCCAAAATAATTAATTAAAACAAATTCCCCATAACTTTTAATAAATCAATAAATTTAATTTATAATTAAATTTATTACCATAGTAAACTAAGTAATTTACACAGAGATGCACAAATATTTAAAGAACAACCATAGAAAATAACATAGATAATCAAATCTCTGGATAAATCTCTGCGATAGTATAGGGAAGAGAAAAACTCCATCACAGTGTAAAATATCGAAACAAATACCAAAACAAGAGGACATTTTCTCTGGCAAATCCCATTTCTCCCAAAACTTGCAACTTTTATGCACAGTAAAAAAAATTTTGGCAAAATTTTGCCAGAATAACTTTTCCAAATTCCTCAAAATTTTTAAATCTACAAACACCCATGGAAATAACTTCTTTCCAAAAACTAAAATAAATTTCAAGAAAGGATTTTAGCTGAGAATAGGAAATAACCAGAAAGGGGTTTTAGATTTGAAAATTTATTTTTAACACATAGAGACTAAATTTTTTCAATAACTTTCATAGTATTCATTCCAAAACTATTGCACGCATTCTAAACATCTATATTTTTTTAAAAACACACATCATTCAGAATGAGGGAAGAAATAAAATATATTCTTTAAAAACAACCAGAAGAGGCCACCCAACCTGTATAGCTTTCCTGGAAGGACTTTGTTGGAGAGATTCTATCCTTCAACAAGCTTCCAATCCTAAAGTCCGAACCTCCTTCCAACGACTCCAAAATCTTCACCTTCTCAAGAACAAACACTACAGAAAATTTCAAAAATTCCTTTCATGCACAACCGCCTCCTTCCCGTGAACTTCCAAAAAGAAAAAGATATATTCCCTTTAACCTAAACTTTTAGGTTGCACATATTTTTCCCAAAAAACCTAATATTTAATTTTAGTAATAAAAAGGAATTTTATTTTATTTTCTAATTCCCACCAAAAGGATAAATTAAAATGCAATAATCAAAAATCATAATCCTTTCTTTTTTTGTTTTTTTCTTTTCTTTTCTCATGCTAAATAATTAATTTCCATAAAAAGAAATTAAAGAAGTACTTTAATTCTAATTTATTTTATTCATTTATTTTTTATTTTTTTTAAATTTGAGGAAACAATAGATGAAATTAATCTAATTTATTTTTCACTAAAATTTAAATAAGATATATTTCTAATATAATGCAACTTGCAACTTAATTCAATAACTTCTTTTAATTAATTAAATTTAAAATCTCAATGCATAAAATACATAATTCAAAAATACCAACTATGAGATAACTCCATAAATTTAATCAATTAATCAAATCTACTAAACACACACACTGAGCAAACCCCAAGCAAAGACTCAAAAAAAGTCAAACGACAATACACGAAGGCCGAACAAACTGACAGGATGACCAACTGACGACACTCACAAGAGTGTAACTAGGTAAAATAGGGTCAACTACTACCTCCTCCACTTCCATCAGACAAATATAAGGCACGCTCAGACTTGTGAAGCCAGGTGGAGATGATAACCCATACCTACCCGGTACTTGTACCTGCAATATCCTGCATCACCGAACCCCACCTGCATATATGCAATATAGAAAACACGACATACACACTGATGAAGGAGAATCGTGACGTTCCTTGTCTCACCGGAGTGAGTGAAGGAAAATCATCCCCTCACATCCAATACACTCGCAGACACGCAACATACAATTTTACATCGCATAGATAAAGTAAAGTGTTAGTACATAGCAATAATCCATAGAATACCACAAATCATAAGTGCTGAAATACTACAAATAAATTATGCATCTCATATCAGATAAAACATGAAATAATGTCATATAAGTCTGAATAACACATAATGGTAATGTATCCACTGAAAGTAAAAAATAATAAAATAAGAGTCTAAAGAGTTCAATCGAGGAGGGGTACTACACTTTGAGGTGACAAATATTTCATCGAGAAACAACATACATTATCAAAAGTCTCAAAATCGATACTATGGCATTTTGGATGATATACTTGAGTGTGACTTTAATTCCTTCAAATTAGTTTTGTTCGTCATCAAATGGTATAGGCTACAATTGAATAAAAATGATCCTGATAGAACTATTATTGAACATGATAATGGTTTTACAATGGTTAATACAAGGTCATTTGAACCAGTTGGGGATGAGCCCTATGTTCTTCCAAGCCAATGTGAGCAGGTATTTTACTCAGAGGTTCCACATAAACCGGGTTGGTTATTTGTTGTTAGACATGATCCAAGAGCAAGGCCGATAAAGTATAATGTGATGGAAGAAGAAGATACCAAAGAAGTAGAAGATGATGTAGATGATGATCACGATCAACAGTTACTCCATGATGATGAAGAAGAAGAAGTTGATGATGATGATGATGATGATGATGGTGATGATGATGATGATGATGATGATGATGATGATGATGATGGTGATGGTGATGGTGATGGTGATGGTGATGGTGGTGATGGTGATGGTGATGGTGATGGTGATGGTAATGATGACGATGATGAAGACGATGATGGTGGTGGTGGTGGTGGTGGTGGTGGTGATGATGATGATGATGATGATGATGATGATGATGATGATGATGATGATGATGATCATGACAGTCATGATGATGAATGAAATGTATGAGGTATACAATTAGTATATTGTGCCACCCTGAGGAGATGGAGATAGGGAGAGTGACTATTTATGTGACATTTTTTGAACTTTGTGTTTATTTATGGAATTTGGATTGCTTATTACCTATGTGATGGATGGTGATTTATGATACATATGTGATGGATTACATGTTTATGATGACACATATGTGATGCTTATGATGCTCCATTACATATATGATGATACTTATGATGCTCAATTGATGGTGTTGATTTCATGTATATATTTTGTGTGATGTTGTCACCCTTTGTAGGAACAGGTCATTGACTACAAACATCGTCAACCCTTTAGTTGAGGATCCTGCATAGTCTACATAAAGTAAAGGTAAGGAATTAAAAAATTTACAATGATTATGATGACAACATATATTTTTTTATTTAATACTCTTTTTGTCTACGAAGTGCATTTTGTTCATGTAGTGTACTATGTATTTTTTAGCTAACATAAGATAACTGAATTACATGTGTAGGAACATGAACCCCTTTGACGAGGATCCTACATAGTCTCATGGATTGACAGGTATAAGTCAATACACCCTATATAAACAGTTTATTTTTTAAAAATTACTTGGAAAACAAACTTCCTCAGTTTTTCAAACCTTGACATTAGCAGCAAATCTAATACAATTATCATTACTTGAGGCTCCAGTTGGACTTATTCAAATTTTAATCTCAACATCAAATCTAGGATCGACTTCTTCATCAACATTACCCTCATTTGCAAAATATCTGTCTCATTACCAACTAACTCTCTCATTTGATGGAGTGCAGGTACCACCAAATAGGTATTTGTTAGATGTGTCTTCCTCAAGTGAGGGAAACGTAGGAATAGAAAATGAAAGTGAGACATGTAGTAGGTCTACAATAAGGAAATCAACTAGAGGTCAAAAGATTAGAATAAAATTCAATAAACGCATGAAATTTTTCCTTGCTCAAGGGGGGTCATGTTCTTATGATGATGAGACCAAAGGCAACATTGAGGTTCCCCTGACATACAAACATCTACATAAACAATGGGTACTTAAGTAACTTCCTCCAATAAACACTGATTTTTGTGTTATATATCGCATAGCACCTTCGTTGTTACATGGTTTGGACCTATTTTCCATGGACGACATAAAGGTATGTTACAACAAAGTTGTTGAATTGATGGAGTTTGTCAAACCTTGTTACAATTACAATAATTGGATACAGATTGTTCGATATAAAAAAAGTATGCATAGGTATGCACTGCCAACAAATTATATACAACCAAAAGATAATGATCAAAGTAAATGAGTGGCTGTATACATTGATGGAAGGCCAAAAGAAACATGGAATATTGCAGGTTTTATAAATAGTACGTGACCTGGGTCAACTAATAAACAACCCAATTGCATATGTGAGGCGTGCGAGGGAAATCATGTATTCATATGTGCGATAAAATCAATAAGTGCAAGGGAAGAGCTGCTAATCGATTACAATTTGAATCATATAGATACAAACAAAGTTACTATCATGGGGGTGGTACGTACTATATACCATTTAAATTAACCAACCTACAATTAATGACTCCAATATACCATTTTATTGTGAATTTTTTTCTAAGTCTATTGGTTTCATTTCGCTAACGTTTTTATATTTTTTCTTTGTCACAGGGCGGCATGAATCCATCACATAGCACATACATGGATGTAGGTCGCGACACTTCTACTGAGCAAGTAAACCTCATTGTAATTGTACAAATTAGATAGAAGCAAACTATTACATTATTATGTTCTTTTTTTGAGTGTTTTAGAGTAATTTTGTAATTGTTAATGATATTCATGTCATAGACGGATGTTAGGGGAAAGGGAAAGGGAGTCACAGTACCTGAGTACCTCTCTAGGGATGTGGACTCAATTGGATTAAGTGACGATGACCCTGCAAATTCCACAAATCCTATGGAATTGATTAAAAAGTCTATTAGAAAAATTAGTGAAGAGATTGTTGCTTTGGCATTCATGGAACCTCAGACTGATGAGATACAAGAGAGGGTGCAAAAATTGATCCGGACAACAAAAAATTTGCAAGTAAGTAGTAGTGAAATCTTTAATTATAAAAAAGGTTCAATAATGGTTTATATTTTATACTCTTTTATGTCATTAACTAAAATATGTACGTGTTGTTTTTAGAGCATTTTATGCATCCTCATCAACTTGGTCTCCATGATCAGGGTATTGCAGGTAGTTTAGGTGATGACGATTTTCTTGGCTTATCGCTTGCTCGTCTTATCACTTTGAGTACCCAAAATACATCATACTTGATACTGTCAATGTTCATAATAAAGGTTCATCCTTGTTTACAATTTTTGCACTTTTCATATATTTAATGTTTTATATATTTAATGTATTATTCTTCAGGTGTTGTCAATGTTCATGTGCAAATATTGTTAGTGCCTCATCAAAGGTTAGCCCCACCTATATTGCCAACTGTAATGTCGACAACATGAAACATGCGTACATCCTCTATTGTACGTCATATTGGCCCATTCACTGTTGGTAGATCCCTCTTTTTCTCTATCTTTTGTTATGTGTTTATTTCCCTTCAAGCATTCTTTCTTGGGGGCATATCATAGTGGATTCATTTTCTACAGCAGAAGATGCACATGAGGATGCGCTAGAGCCGACTACTGCTAATAACATACCATCATTTCCTAGATCTTCTCATATTGCTAGTATGAGAACATTGTAGGCCACATTGGTGGTGAGCGACGAAGAAATGATTCCCTTAAAGATAAAGAAGGTTCCAGGTACTTTAAAATTAATATTATATATAGTCTAATTATAATTTACTTTCCGATCACTCATTTTGGACTAATGATCCCATGATTTTTTTGTAGGAAATGATATTTTTTATAAAAATCCTAATGACATTGCATTGCAAACAATTGGGCCCACCATATGTAAAAGGTGGAACATCATATGTGAACTAACCCGAATCCACTATTTTGATTTCATATCATTGCTAGAATAGTTTTCCTTTGATCCATTTCTTGAACTATAATAAATGTAGCTTCAGTTCATTTCTGAATCTAATAGGTTTGTTTTAGCTTTAAAAGGTGGAATAACCAAGAAAAAGGGTTAAAAGATGAATTGACAAACCATATGGTTGAGTGGTTTGGAAATGACTCATTCGACAAAACCAAGCTCCTTGAAAAAGATGGCACATATCTAAAGTATGTGAGTGACCAATACAGGACCCATTTAGAGAAGAACGTAAAGTACGAGTGTACCCCCATGATTCTAGAGAGGGAGTTGAAGGACCTAACTTTGGATGCCAAGGAGAGAATTGAAAGGAAAAAAGGAAATACACCACCAGACGCCAAAGAAGGTATGGGATACTATTAAGAATGTAATTATGTACTAATTAATTATTCTTTATATTTATATAATCTAACATATTTCAAACTTTTTATAGACTGAGTGACAAGTCAAAGGCAACCAAGGCAAGACAAGAAAAGCACAGGCAACACAAACTCGGCTCTAGTGGTTATATGAAACTTGCCACACAAATTGTAAGTATCTATAATTGAAATATCGCATCAAAATATTTATAAATTGCAGACGATTTTGTTTTTTATCAAACAATGCAAGCAAAATTCACGATACCAAGAAAAAATGCAAGGCTCTGAATTCAATAGAGCGCCCACAGAAGATGACAAGAGAATTGCCTACCAGCAAGGCTATACTACTATGGCTGATTGGCTATGAGAATTGAGTGGGCAAACACAAGATTCTGGTGCATCCGTCACATAGGTAAATAAGCTAAATGAAAATTGTTTCAAATTGAATACTTTACCTGCAATAATCTAATTGATGTTGAGTTCCAACATAAAGTGACTATATTTGTTTTAAATAAGCAAGCAATGATAACAATGTGCATGATATTGGAATGCAACCTGCTAATCATGAAACACCACCTACACATGAAGGTCCTGATGTGCATCCCAGTAGTGGAAGTATTCATTTTCTATTTAAATTTATTTATGTAATTATTAATACAATTAAACATCTTAATTTGTAATTAGAGTAGTAATTAATGTAACCTTCTTTGTTAATATTTTAGAGCATGTAGTCGATGGTGATCAAGTGGAGCATGATCTGGGTACACAACATCAAGAACGTGATGTTTCCCAATCAGGTAAAGAGGACCACTATTATTCCTTTAAACAAATTTAATTGCAATTGGTGTTCAACATTAATGTAACCTTTAGTATTTCAGCTTCAGAGGATCTAGAGGGTGTTCAACATGTTGAGGTTGAGGCTAGACAAAATGATGTGGCCCCATCAAGTAAAGAGCACAACAATTATGTTATCTAAATTAATGAAATACTTGTAACAATAATAAAAAATATTTTGAATTTAACCCATTTTTTTGTTATTGTAGAGGACCCCCCTTTGCTTCAGTGTCCTCATCCTTAGTATAGGACTAGGCATACATCAAGATCATGAGCATAGGGCAGAACAACTAAAGAGGGGGGAAATGATGAAGAAAGCGATGCTCCACTTAGTCTTTTCATAGCTTCAAACAAAAAACAAAAAAGAAATGATTGTAATCTACCTTATTTGATAATGACTGGTTTTTATGTGTTAATGAATGTAATAATGTGCTAATGAATGGTTATGAATGATATGTGTTAATTAATATTGATGAATGTTGTGTTTTAATTAATGTTAATCAATGTTAGGTGTTAATGAACGTTATGTGATATTAATGAATGAATGTTATATTTTATGAATGGTAGAAAGAATGAATGAATGTTAGATGTTAATGGGGAATTTAGAGTGATGTTTGGGGGGGGGGGGGGAGGGGCCAAATGAGCTTCTACCTTCACGTGGTTAGCCCTATTAAGTAGAGAATATTAAACTATTCTCAAAACCAAGCGAAGCTAAATAAGATAGCACACTTTTTAATATTTCATTATGTTGCACAATTAATCTTATTGAATAATGTATATTGAATCTTAATTGCAGGGTCCAACAAAGCCAACACGAACAACACCACCACAAGTTGCTGGGTATAATGAACTCACATATTGTCTTGTATGTACAGTAATAGTATGAGTTGCTTCTAGTGTTGATATCCATGACGGGACTTCAAAAGTTATGAATATGCCTCATCCTTAGTTTTTTTATTACTTGACATTTTCTTTAACATTTTAAATTTTCTTTATCATTTTAAGTCTAAACACTTTTATATGGAATTTATTGTTCTAGTTTTTATTACTTGACTCCATGGTTGCTCTGTGTGAGGATTATTATGACTATATGCTGCTATTACTTGGTGATTCATATGGACTATCATTTAGGCACTCTCCTTATCACCTTTGTATGATTTGTATTCCCCATAATTTGAGTCTTTCTTATACTATTTTTTATATGCTTACTCATTGCCTAGACTAATGCATAAAGTTCTATCAAAAGCTAGATAGTCCCTCATTGTTGAAAAGAAAACCTTTGAATAGTAGCATACTATCTTACCATCTTATAACAAGATGGCTCTCATGACATCCTCAGTAGCATTTGTGTAAGCTTCAATGAGAAACAAAGAATTAGGTAAGGTCAACATTGGAGCATTGTGATGTAGAGCATGAAAATTATATTGTCAAACATAATTGACAATATTCAGAGCATGATTATGCTAGCCTGTTGGATGAACTTGCTTTAACAACTACTTAGTTAGAACTAATGATTCAACCCTCTTCCTAAATAAATCAAAAATTGAATTGATCTGGTTAGCATTGCATTCTTATGAGTATGCCTTTAACTGTGAAGTGTCTAATATGTTTTGAGAATGCCTATTCCATGGGTTTTTTATATGTACACTTCCCTCATGTATACCTTGTGCTTGCACCATGTCTGTCATGTGTCTGGCATATGTGTTTTATATCATATGTGTCTTTGTGTTACTTCATGATTGAGATGTTTTTAGATGTCTATTCCATGAATACCTCTCTCTTGTATGATTCATGATCGATGTGTCTTCAACATGTCCACTCCATGAGAACCTTTCTATAAAGCTCTGATGCTAATAGTAAATAAGATGAGAGGGGGGGGGGGGAGTGAATCATACAAACTTAATCTTCAATATATTCAACAGATTCGACCTTGGTGGCTTATACTCTAGAATACATAACCAAAACTGTAAAACATTCAAATTCATGAACAAATAACATCACAACACATATAACACTAGATTTAACGTGGAAACCCAAATAGGGAAAAACCACTGTGGGATTTCGGACCCACTAAGAAATATACCCTTCTAGAGTATGCTCGTTTAAAAGCAAATCCTATTAAAGATTACAAACACATTGCTAGATGTGACCCGGTTAAGGGATTTCCCTCAGACTTGTTAGAGTCTTGCACTTTGTTAGAAGTGACCTTGTCAAAGGATTTCAAACACTCATTTAGAATGTTACCTTGCTAGAGGATTTACAAATAAGATTGTTAGGTCCACTCGGTTAAGAGATTTCCTATCACTTACATAATAAATAATAGTAATAAATATATCTGCAACTTCACATCTGAAATGCTAAAGCATATTCTTATTTTCTCAAAACAATCTTGTCATAAGACTTATCTAGTCCCTTGATGGGCTTCTCAATCTGTTCTTCAATCAGATATTCAAGCTTCTGAGCTCGGTAAACATTCCTGTAGCATCACTGTGCATACATTTTCCCGCACACATTGTTTATCAACAATTCCTTATTTATAAACAATTTCTAACCGCTTAATCTCCTTGATCACATTTCCCATGATCAATCTTAGCCATCAGATCATCAAACTTGACTAGGTTCAATGTATTCTTCAATCTGAAAATGTTTTACCTCACCTTGGAACTTGCATTCCTTCCTTGGAACTTGTGCTAGGTTATTGCGGTTCAATCTATGTTGTAGATCTTCCTCCTGTATTTTCCATGTCATCGATCCTTAACAAACTTTTTGCGCGACATACCAATCATTTATTCATCTCCAGCTCATCAGCATCCTTCATTAAATAATGCCTTTATCCATCTAATGCGATCTATTATAACTCGGTTGTTACTTGGTTAATACTGAACTTTGCTCGGTAGACATTCTGCCTTCTTTAACCGATATTGATAACCTTAGGGTTTACCGACTAGGTACCTTAGGGTTTACCGACTAGGTTCCTTGCTCGGTAACATAATACAGTATTAAACTTAAAATCAACAACATGTGTAGGATATCAAAACAATCAGAACAACATGATCTCATCATTATCTAACTCGGTAATAGTTGCCCATTGAATAACTTATATCTCCCCTTTATTATCACATTCTTTCTGTGTCACTTACCGACCTCTTAATACTCATCAAAACATACTTCTCAAGATATGGAAACATCATACTGAATCAAAAAATCAATTTCTTGACATCAATGACAAAATAATATTATTAAGACAGTAATCATCCTTCTTCAGTTAAATCAATAATCTCCAACAACCTTCTCAATATCCTTATTGAAATGCCAACAATCTCCTTTCTATTGTAATGCCAACACTTTCTCATATATTCTTGTACCTTATGTGTATTTATGTATTACTTCATGTTTTACATGTATGATTCATGCCTTGCATGTATTCATATATATGATTTGTCCTTTACATAGCTCATTGATGCCTTATATGCATTACTTCATGCCTTGCATATATTCATGTATGCTAATTCTTTGCTTACATGTATCCATTATCTTATGCCTTATATGCACACTTCACATCTTATGGTATTTATGTATACTTTATGCTACATGTATGTACATCTTATGGTATTATCTTATGGTATTTATGTATACTTTATGCTACTTGTATGTTGCATGCCTTAAGTGAATTCATGCGTACACTTCATGCTTTACATGTATTTGTGCCTTATGTGTACACTCTATGTTTTGCATGAATGCTTCTTGCCCCAAGTATATTAATGTATATGCTCTATATGTATTCTTTATGTTTTATGTATATATACTTGATAAATTATGGATATCAATGTGTCTGTTGTGTCTTCAACACGATTTCTTTATTGTATGATTTATACGTATACTTTTTCATATATGCATTGTACCTTAGGGGGTATTTGTGTGTATTACTTCATGTCTTGCATGGATGCTTCATGCTCCTGCCTTGCATGAACAATATGTATGTTTCATGACTTAAGAGAATTAATGCTCTACATATATTCAAGTGTAGGCTTTATGACTTCAGTGGATTCATCTGGATGCCTCATGCTTTATGTATGCTTCCCGCTTTATGCGTTAAGTATATTCACAAGTATGCTTCATGATTTAAGTATTGATTGTATGCTTCATAATTCAAGTGTATTCATTTGTGTGATTCATGCTTTAAGTGCTCATTGTATGATTCATGCTTCAAGGTATTCATTTGTATGCATTATGACTCATGTGTATTTATTTGTATTCCTCATGTTTCAATTGTATTCTTCATGCTCCATGCACAACATGTGTGCTTAAGTGAATTCATGGACACTCTATGTGTTACAATGAACATTCCATGCTTTATAAGATACATATATTCACATGTATGATCCTTATTTAAATCATGCCTTAAATATATTCATGTATTTATATGTACTTATTTATTGGTATGATCCAAGATTTATGTTTGATCGATATCTTATGTGTATTCATGTGTCTTGCACACTACATGTGTCAAAGGTATATTTCATAATTTATGTAAATACTTCATCCTTTATGGGGTTGACTCATGTTGTTGTGCTTTCAACATGATTAGTTCATGGATGTATGGTCCTCCCTAATGCATACTCATGTTGATGTGCAATTATTTGAATTTACATGGGTATACTAGTATCATGTCGCCTTGATTTTTTCAAGATCAACTTGAATGGGAGAGTGGTTGATAATGTAACTAAATTTGCATGGTGCCAAAATTTCATTTGGTGAGGTTGGTTTGAAACTTGTGTTGGCATAGCTCCCCAGCTCACTTAAAATATTTAATCCTTTAATTGGACAACAACATGTATAGTTGTCTGTTTGCACTTTTGTAAGTTGGAGGGTTTTATTCAACTTTGTAATGCAATAAATTCTAATATTGGAGCTTGTGTAAAGTAATTTCTTATTCAACTGGAAGGTCTTATTCAATTCTATAATCCAATCAAATCTAATGTTCAACTTTTAGAGTAACATCCCATACAACTGCAACACTTCAACATTAGATGAGTTGTCAATTACAATACTATTGGCTGGAGTACTAGAATGACTTGCTATGAAATTATATTTTCTGAGTTTGTTTTTCGTACAATATTTCATTCTTAATTGGTTTGATTATGTGTTATATGTTTGTAGAATGTTGTGCTAACAAATTTGATTGGTAAAGAGGGAGAAGTCAGCCCAGTGGAAAGTCAAAGAAATGAGTTTGAAATTGCTGGACTTGAGCAACTCTTGAAAAATAAAACACTCTTGAGGTGGGAAATTATTTTTAATACAATGTTTACTATTTTAAGTTTGTTTTATTCCAGTATACATTCATACGGTTCATTATTTTCTATCTTCCATTATCATGCTTATTTGTCATATTGTTTCTTTTCACTCATTGTTTTTTCTTCTTGTAACTTTTATCAATGTAGTTATAATGGAAAGGAGGTGAATCACTTTAATACAATCTCAGTGTCAATTGTATGTCTAAATAAGTTTAAATCTAAAATGAAAAATAAACATTCTATCTATGATACACTTCTCTTGTCTATGTTACCTTCATAGTGATTCATAATGTTGCATTTCCATGGAAAGTAACATTACACTATAGGATGGATTTCTTGATCCAACTGCATAATAACTTTTTCCCAATGTTTTGAGCTTCACTAATACACTCGTCATTAGGTAAGAACTAAGAATTTATTGCCAGTCATGTTACATGGGATTAGTTCTAAATTTCTAATCATTCTGCAAATTTTGTATTTTTTGCAATTCTTATGAATGGTGTCTGAATGACTGGATATCAACCTTTTTGTTTGCTGCTAATACCTTTACGATTCTCATGTGAGGCTAAAACTGATTAAAATTTGGATGAAATCAACTTATTCTCTTCAACTTCCACCTTCACCTTCTTCCAAGATTTAATTCAACCTTCTTTCATGGTATTGGTAATGGTTTGGGAGTCACTTTCTCAAGCAATGTTTTTCCAATCCTCAATCACAATTTAGAGAACTTTGATCAAAACCAACCGTCAATTAGATTATTGGTTAAGTTTCTAGGTCTGCAGATATTTATGATTGTTTGCCCATTTGAGTCCTGAAACTCCTCTCCTCTTCCAGCAAGCCAAGGATTAGTCTTAGCTAATTTATCAATTTTTTTTTAATGCCTTAGGAGGGAGGTTGCTGAACTACTTTAGGCTTATCAAGCATAATAAATGTTGGCTCATCATTGGAGGAGGCATACTGCATATATTAACAACTAGGCTTTTTGTTATGTTCCATGAATGTTTTTGAAAATGTTATTGACAAGGACTTGATTTTGTAATATTCAAGGAGAAGTTCAATCGCTTGATAGGTTTATCACAGTCACGAGTTCTAGATAATTCTCCCGACATGGAAAACTATGATGTAAAAATGAGAGAAAACCTTAATGGTATAAATGAACCAAACAGAGTGCAAGTTGCAGAGACTCAAAGTTGGCAAGATGAGAGGAAGAAGGCAAGGGAAGAGAAAGATAACCTTTCTTGTGGCAATGGCTTGTTTTCTGCTACATTGTCTCCCTCTATTACCATAAATGTAAGTCAACACATTTTGCTTGTGTTATCTATTGTATAGTTTAATGTGTATTTCATTTTCTTCCAACCCCCATTCAAGAATGATAAATCATCCTATTAATAGTACTTATTTATTCATTTTTTGGTATATTGGATATAATGGCACATGTTGCAGGTTTGTGATGATGCTCATTCGATTCCAATAGATATAGAAAAATATTTTATGGGTATGCGGTCTCATAGGGCACCAACATCCACTTCACATTTGTAGCATAGACCTTTGGGAGATGAGAGTACACCATGTTGGTTATATAGAGATGCATACATGCCAGATAGACCCAATGCTTATCAACTTGTACCAAGAACAATAGAAGGTGAGTTGTTTGGGAATGGGTAGGTTGAAGACCCCATCCAATAGGCTTAATAGCCTTCAATACCCGATGTATCAAAACCAAGGTCAAGGCCTGAATCATACCCCACATGCTAAAAGGGAACCAACAAGAACCATTGTAATTGGCATGCGTATTCTTTTTTTTAAAAATAAATCACCGTTAGAATTCTGACATCAACCCAACTTTGCATGGATGGCCAAACTGTCAGACAAACAACATCCTCGTCGGTGCATAGTTCCTGGCAGGTAGCAAAATTTTGACACTAATTGAAGAAACATCCGACAAGGATTTGTATATCCGACGACACTTTATTGTCAGATGCTCGTCATAGTCATTGTCACTGCAAATTCATGGTAAGCATTGGAATTCTGACGTCCATCCAATGAGATTTATTTACACCCAACAATATTCTTTGGTTGGATGAGCGATCATGGCCGTTATCAGAAGAGTTCAGGATGTCGTCAGAATTCTAACATTAGATGGCACCATCGGAATGCTCAACGACAAGTTTTTGACTACTTCATTTATTGACAGTCTGACAAAAAATAGTCAAAATTTTGATGATAGGCCATCGAAAATCAACCTCAAATGTACTAGTGCGCAAACGTGTATTGGAAGCAACAATATTGGCAGTGATGGGTGATCTATTGCAGGTTGACCATCTCAGAGAAGAGATCTGATCTGATTTGATACACCTCGTGGTTGATGAAGGAACCCTAACATGCCAAGATTGAATTTCCATTTTGGCAGGAAAGCTCACTTGTAAATTATTAGTTAGATGAGAGGGGGGGTGAATCAGATAACCTCAATAATAATTACTCTAATCAGATTCAACCTCGGTAGCATTTACTTGATATGCAACTTATGACTGTAAATCATTCAAACTCATAAATAGATAAACATGAAACATTAAATCACATTTGACACTAGATTTAATGTGGAAAACCTAATAGGGAAAAACCACTATGGGATTTTGGACCCACAAGAAAATATACTCTTCTAGAGTATGCTCGGTTAAAAGCAAATCCTGTTAAAGATTACATACACATTGATAGATGTGACCTGGTCAAGGGATTTCCCTCAAATCTGTTAGAATCTTCACTTTGTTAGAAGTGACCTTGTCAAAGGATTTCAAACACTCATTTAGAATGTTCCCTTCCAAGAGGATTTACAAATAAGACTATTAAGTCCACTAGGTTAAGAGATTTCTCGTCACTTACAAAAATAAATAACAGTAATAAAATATATCTGCAACTTCACATCTAAAATGTTAAAGAAGATTCTATGTACTCAATGTGCTCAAGATAATCTTGTCATAAGACTTATCTTTCTCCTTGTTGGGCTTCTTAATCTGTTCTTCAATCAGATCTTCAATCTTCTGTACTCGGTAATCACCTCTGTAGCATCACTGTGCTTCAATTTTCCTGCCTTCTTTTTTCAACAACATTACTTTATTTATAAGCAATTCCCAACCGCTTAATCTCCTTAATCACATTTCCCATGATTAATCTTAGCCATGAGATCTTCAAACTTGACTAGGTTCATTGTATCCTTGAATCTGAAAAATGTTTTATCTTGCCTTGAAACTTGTATACCTTTCTTGGTACTTGTGCTCGGTTAGGACCGTTCAATTTGTGTTGTAGATCTTACTCTTGAATTTTAGTTGCCATTGATCCTTAACAAACTTCTTGCACGACATTCCTATCTTCGATAAACCTCCAGCTCATTGGCATCCTTCATTTAATAATGTATACACTTATTTAATGCATTATGTTACTGCTTGGTTGATACTCGGTTAATACTGAACTTTACTCGGTAGACATTCTCTTCTCGGTGACTTTTTCTTTCATTAATCGACATCGGTAACCTTGGAGTTTACCGACTAGCTCCTTGCTTGGTAAAATAGAATAGTATCAAACCTTTACTCATTCTATTACATGAAATCTTTTCCCCTTCTTGTTTAGTCTTTGAATACACATATATAGGATATCAAAACAATCAAAACATCATAATCTCATCACTGTCTAACTAGGTAATAGTTGCCCATTGAATAACTTATTACTCCCCTTCATTTTCACATTCTTTCTATGTCACTTACCGACATCTTTATACTCATCAAAAAATACTTTTCAAGATATGGCAACATCATACTGAGACAGAAAATCAATTGCTTGACATCAATGACAAAATAATAATCTTAAGATAGGAATCATCCTTTATCAATTATATCATTCATCTCCAACAACCTTCTCAATATCATCAACCATCAAACTTATTGTAATGCCAACAATCTCCCCCTTTGGCATTGATGGCAATACCAACTTGATTTATTCCAATTGATTCAAATTGTTGTTATTCTTCTCCTGCTATCCTTGAGCTATAAACAATCATCTCCCCCTTTGACAACAATGCCAAAAGTAAGACTGATCCATAATTGCCCCCCCTGTGAAGTAATTTCCTTGTAGTTCAAACATATACAAATGTATCTTGGTCAGAGCAACTTTTCTTCATTCACTATTTCCTGCACAACTTTAGACATCCTTCTAAAGTGTGTAAATCAGCATCAACTTACAAATAGTATTCTTTGGAGTCATAGAATTGATGTTGTCACCGAACTCTGTTAGTGAGTCCTAGATAGGGGTAGGACCCCTAACTTACTTCTGAGATACTCAAAAGTGCCCCTTGGCAATGGCTTTGTGAAGATGTCTGTGATTTGTTCCTTTGTGCTAACATATTCCAGCACAACATTCTTTTCTTGAACTTCTTCTCTAAGATAATGATACTTTATAGAGATATGTTTTGTCTTAGAGTGCATTACCGGTTTCTTTGAAATGTTAATAGCACTTGTATTATCACAAAATATAGTTACTGGCTTGGTAATTGTCTCATTCATTCCTTCCAACAGTTGTTTGATCCATGCTATATTGGTACAATTCAATGCTGCAGCGACATATTCAACTTCAACTATTGACTATGAAGTGCATCCTTGTTTCTTGCTAAGCCAACTTACTAGTCTTTCTCCCAAAAAGAAAGCTCCACCGCTTGTTCTTTTCCTGTCATCAATATTTACTACCCAATCAGCACCAGTATAGACTTTTAAGTCAAAATCATTCCTCTTTTCATATAGTAGACCATAATCTTCAGTGCCTCTCAAATATCTAAAAATTCTCTTGACTGTTGTCATATGAGTTTCTTTGGGATCTGCAGAAAATCTTGCAGCTATACCTACTGCATGTGCTATATTAGGCCTGCTGTGAACTACATATTGCAATTTTCCAATCATAGATCAGTAAAGTGTCTCATCAATAGATGCAGATTCATCATTCTTTGATAGTTTACAATTAGTAGTCATAGGAGTACTTACAGGTTTAGAATCTTCCATTCCAAATTTCTTCAAGATTTCCTTTATATACTTGGATTGAGTAATGAAAATCCCATTTTTCATTTGCAGTATTTGTAAACCTATAAAATACTTTATCTCACCAATTAATGACATCTCAAATTCTTTGCACATCTCATTTCCAAAGTTCTTACATAAAGAATCATTTCCACAAAAAATAATATCATCAACAAATATGGCTGACATCAGTATTCCATTCTCATCATTCTTCATATACATGTTGTTGTTCTCACTAGTCCTCATAAACCCAATCTTTAATAAGTAAGAGTGCAACCTTTAAGACCATGCTCTAGGTGCTTGCTTTAGACCATATAAAGCTTTGTTCAACTTACATACCTGATCTTTATTCTTCTCTGCAATAAATCCTTCAAGTGGTTCAATATAGACTTCTTCTTCTAGTATACCATTCAAAAATGCATATTTAACATCCATTTGATATACCTTGAAATTTTTGTAAGCAGTATATGCCAACAATGTTCTTACTCCTTCAAGTCTTGCTACAGGTGAAAAACTTTCTCCATAATCTATTCCTTCTTCTTGAGCATAACCTTTGCAAACCAGCCTTGCTTTATTCCGAATGACCTCACCTTTTTCATTTAGCTTAGTCCTGAAAATCCACTTTGTACTGATTACATTTTTCTCTTTTGGTCTTGGGACCAGTGTCCATGTTTCATTTTTCTTGATTTGATCAATCTCTTCTATCATAGCATTTACCCAATGTTCATTGCTTAATGCCTCTTTTACTATCCTTGGTTCAAATTCGGATATCAAACATGTGTTGTGTCTCAGTTTGTTCCTTGTCATCACTGGAGCATCCTTATCTCCTATAATTTGACTTGATGCATGATTTCTTCTGACATATTTTGCTAATATAGGCTTGGTAGGCTCTGTATGATCTTCTTCATCACTCGGTAACTAAGTAATTTCTTCATTGTCTTTCTCGGTAAAACTTGTCAGTTGAACATATACAAACTCTTCATAATCTTCTGGTTCTTTGGAGTTTCCTTCATCATTCCTTTCTTCAAATTCATCAATTTTCACATTTGCACTTTCCACAATTTTGTTAGATGATTTGATCAGACATTTAAATGCTTTACTCCTAGAGGAATAACCAAGAAATGTTCCTTCCTTGCTTTTCTGATCAAATTTTCCATTTCTATCATCTTTGTGAACATAACATCTACTTGATAACTCAATGATGAATGTATAGTACCATACCGGTACTGAGAGGTGGGGGGGTGAATCAGTATAGACAAAAATCACAATTCTAAACTGGTTTGTTAGCAGATACTGTGCTTTTACAGACAAACAGTAACACCGATCTTAAATAGAGTATAGTCGACAAAACCCTGAATAACCGAGACAAGCATAAACCGGTTGACACTTATCTTCTCACACAATCTAATACTTCATTTCCATTTCATCCCAGTGCATGAATAGGTAAACTATCATCAAAGACATATATGTAAACAACTTGATCAACATGATTCACCTCTTGACAAAAAATAGCATATTATCACATGAAAAGGACATCAGATATGACACACATATTTTTCACGTGGAAACCCAACTGGGAAAAACCATGGTGGGGATGAATACCCACAAGCTTGTTTTTGAACTCTTTAGAAGTCCACTCTGTTAGGAGCCTTGTTCGGTTAAAGACTGATACAATAGGTTCTGTTAGGAACCGATCCTATTAGGGATCACCTGGTTAAGGGATGTCTAGAATACCCGGTTAAGGGTTAAACCTTGTTAAAGGTTACCATGTTAGAGGATTTCAAGAACTCAATGGTTTTGAGTCACCCTGTTAAAGGATTTACAACAAGTCGATTAAAGCTACCCTGTTAAGGGATTTCCTGACTGTTGAAGTGGTTAGAGATCAATAGGTATTACAATGATCTGGTAACAACACTCAATGCCAATGAAGATCTGCTTTAGCTCCTCTTCACCTTCTGGACTTACACTCTATAGGTATCATTTCTCTCCTCTAGTTTGGCAAGAATCATGTATCTCTTCTCTTGGATACACACACACAACTTTTGCCAACAACCTCAGAAAGAAACACAACATCGACCTTATAGGAAAATAGATAGGTCGATTGCATAAACCCTAAACCCTAAACCTGTTAGCTTAAGGAATTCAAATGGTTCAATCCTAACCATTGAGCACACTACACTAAATGCAATAGTCTTGATCCATTCTCAAGACATTGTCCATCGTTCATTTTCCACTGATTTCATGGCGGCTGATAATCCATCATGTGTTATCATCGTTTACAGGCTTCACACATTCTTGAGGTAGATGGGAACAATCTACGTCATGCAAGATCCTTCACACGCACAAGGCTTACGTGGCAACATGATCTGTTCTTCGTTACCATGCTAACTCATCACACAAAGTCATTGGTTGAGCCACACAGGCTTGAAGCACTTCAACTGGAAACTCTGAAGTTGAGACTACCAACCGGTAGTCATACAAAGCTTCCATGTGCCGGTTCCCATAACTATATGCCGGTTCACTTTGAACAAACACATCACTTCACTTTAGCACAAATTTCGGTCCACAGTGTTATACCGGTTCACATATATACCGGTTCTCTCCTCTTCAGCATATTGACATCAATGACAACATACAATGTCATTATATCCTCATACTGGTTCACATAATGCCAACAATCTCCCCCTTTGGCATTGATGGCAATATACAAAGATATCTCTCCGCTTCACATCTTCTCCCCCAATTTCTGCAGATATCTTCTCATCTTCTCTTCTTCTCCCCCTTTGACAACAATGCCAAAGTGGAGGCACAAGCTTCCCTGTTCCATTATGCTGCTCCCCCTGAGGAGTAGCATCCTTCAACATATCAATCCTGAAGAAAAATTTGACTATGCAATACCTGACTGATGTGGAGCATATACCTTTAATTCACCTCCTGAAGGGGCAGCACCCCTAATTCACCTCTTAAGTACATAAATGTAGCCTTTGGGAGAGGCTTGGTGAATATGTCTGCTAATTGCTCCTTACTGGAGACATGTTCCAGTGCAATCTCTTTGTTCTGAACTTTTTCCCTCAAGAAATGATACTTAAGCTCAAAGTGCTTGGTTCTAGAGTGCAAAACCAGATTCTTGGAGATGTTAATTGCACTAGTATTGTCACAAAATATACTTACCAGTTCAGATACAGGAATTTTGAAGCCATTTAATACATGCTTCATCCAAATTGTCTGAGTGTAGTTCATGAAAGCTACAACATACTCTACTTCGGCTGTGACTGAGAGATACAACTTTGCTTCTTACTCATCCATGAGACCAGTCTACCACCGAGAAAGAATGCACCACCAGTTGTGCTCTTCTGGTCATCTACATTACCTGCCCAATCAACATCTGTGAAGACTTTCAAGTTGAAGTCCTTGCTATATGGATACCACAATTCATAATCAATAGTTCCCTTCAGATACCTAAGAATCCGCTTGACTGCAACCAAGTGGGATTCTCTTGGGCTTTTCTAGAACCTTGCAGTAATGCCAACTGCATGTGCAATATCTAGTCTGCTATGCACTACATAATGCAACTTACCAATCATTGATCGGTATTCCTTCTCATCAACCAATGTTGAGTCATCCTCTTTGGAAAATTTACAACCAGTCACCATCGGTGTACCAATCAGTTTTCTATCTTCCATGCCAAAGGTCTTCAACACCTCTTTGACATACTTGGACTGAGTGATAAAGATTCCATCTTTCATCTACTGGATCTGCAGTCCAATGAAGAACTTAATCTCCCCTATGAGTGACATCTCAAACTCTTTCTTCATCTCATCTGCAAACTCATGACTCATCTTGTCATCTCCACCAAAGATAATGTCATCAACAAATACCTCACAGATCAGGATCTGATCTCCTTTAGACTTCAAGTAGATATTGCTATCTTCACTTGTTCTCTCAAATCCAATCTTCACAAGATGGGAGTGCAGGCGTTCATACCATGCTCTAGGTGCCTTCTTTAGACTATATAAGGCTTTATGTAGCCTACACACCATGTCACTATCTTCAGATAGGGCAAACCCATCTGGTTGCTCTATATACACTTCCTCTTCAAGTACACCATTTAGGAATGTAGATTTTACATCCATTTGATATACTTTGAATCCTTTAAAAGCTACATATGCAAGAAGCATACGAACTCCTTCCAATCTGGCTACAGGAGCAAAGGTTTCTCCATAGTCTTCTCCTTCTTCTTGGGCATATCCTTTACACACCAGTCTGGCTTTGTTTCTAATCACTATGCCATCCTCATTCAGCTTATTTCTGAAAACCCATTTGGTACCAATGACATTTTTATGCTCCGGTCTAGGTACCAAAGACCATGTACCATTTTTCTCTATCTGGTCAAGTTCCTCTTCCATTGCCTTGATCTAGTCTTCATCTTTATGTGCCTCTTTGAAATATTTAGGCTCAAATTCAGAGATCATACATGAGTTTTCTCTGACCTTTCTTCTTGTAAGGATTCCTGCATCCTTATCTCCTATGATCTGCTTAGGATCATGATTCAGCTTGACATACCGAGGAATGGTCTTGATAGATTCCTCTTGCTTTTCTTCTTCATCCTCATCTCCATCAGTATCAACATCTACATCTACCAATGTAGGAACACTATTACTGGTACTTGGTTGACTGACAACCGGTTCCCAGAAGGTTACAACTGGTTCATTTACCGATTGCTCACTGCTGGTTTCCTTAGTTTTCTCAGAGGTTTCATCAACTCTTACATTGATGCTTTCCATAATTCTTTGAGTCCTATTATTGAAACACTTGAGAGCTTTGTTCTTGGTGGAATACCCTAGGAATATCCCCTCATCACATTTTGCATCAAATTTGCTCTGGTGTTCGCTCCTCTTGATGTAGCATTTGCTACCAAACACTCTAAAGTAGCTAATCACAGGTGTCCTACTGGTCCAATACTCATAAGGAGTTTTATCCTTACCTTTCTTGATGAGTACCCGGTTCATTGTGTAGACTGTAGTGCTCACCGCTTCTCTCCAAAAGGTGTGGGCTACCTTTCCTTGAATCAACATACTTCTAGCTACTTCAACCACAGTCCAATTATTCCTCTTTGCTAGGCCATTCTGCTATGGAGTCCGGGGGGCAGATAGTTGTCTCTTGATGCCATGTTCTTCATAGTACTTGTTGAATTCACTAGAAGTGAATTCCCCTCCTTGATCAGTTCTCAGGCACTTGATTCTTTTACCGCTTTCCTTCTCTACTAAAGCTCTGAAAGCTTTGAACTTTACAAAAGATTCAGACTTATCTTTCAAGAATGTGACCCACATCATTCTTGAGCAGTCATCAGTGAGAATCATGAAGTACCTATCACCCTGCACACTCCTATTTTTTATAGGACCACACAAATCAGTATGCACAAGATCAAGCAAATTGTCAGTAGTGAAAGATTTACTTTTAAAGGTTGGGGAAGACATTTTCCCTAATTGACACTCTCTGCACAAGGTATTATCCAGTTTGCTTCGCACTGGCAACCCTCTAACTGCCTTGATCTTACTAGCCTTCACAATGTTATCAAAGTTTACATGGTAGAGTCTCCTATGCCATATCCAGCTATCATCAAATTTTGTCATAAGACATGTACTTATATTTGCATTCAGCTGAAATAGGTTACCTTTGGTCTGCATGCCGATGGCCACCAATTCACCATTCTTTCCTTTGATTCTGCACACTCCATTCTTGAATTCCAGAGTGAGACCACTGTCATTCAGCTGGACAACACTCAGAAGGTTGTCTCTAAGACCATCAACCCAATACACATTGTCAGCACTACTCTTTCCATTCAGAGAGATGGACCCTCTGCCTTTGACAATGCATGGTGCATCATTTCCAAAGTGAACCACACCACCATCATACTCTTCCAAGGATAGAAACTTGCTCCGATCACCAGTCATATGGTGAGAAAAACCACTATCAATGATCCACTCATTGGAATGATCAAACCAGGAGACAAGAGCCTTCTTGTCTGACACATCTTCCTTGACAGCAACAAACACAATATCTTCATTTTCTTCATCTTCTGATTCCTCATCTGTGACACCTTCATCAACTGCCACAAAACAGTTTCTCCGATTTCCTCCTTTGAATTTCTTTAACCTTTCCGGTTTGTCCTTGTTGTCCCCATTAGGATAGTTTACAGCAATATGTCCTTTCCGGTTACAAGAAAAGCATTTCAAAGGGAGCTTACCTCTGTATTTGCCAGTTCCTTTAGGAAGTTTCCTGGCAAGAAGAGCTTCAAATGCCATCAGAATCTGCTCATCATCCATTTCCCTGCTCTGTCTTGGTTCACCACTAGTGCTAGCTTCTTTTCCTTTTTTGGATGGTACAACAGAAGCTTTAAAAGCTGATTCAGTCTTTTGAACACTGCCATCAAAACTGTTTAGCTCATAGGCTGTCAACTTTGCAATGATGGAGTCTAGGGATACCTTAGTCTTGTCTATTGATCTCAACTCCTGAATAGCAGCAACCCTAATTGCATAGACCATTAATAAGGATCTCAGGACTTTGCTCACCATAGTAGAATCTTTTATTTTACCACCTGCACTCTTGATATCTCCAACAATGGTTTTGATTCTTATTCCATACTATTGAATGGTCTCACCTTCAACCATCTGCATGTCTTCAAACTTCCCTTTAAGGCTTTCTTCCTTAGCTTGTTTTACATGCTCATCACCGCCATAGATATTTTCAAGAGTATCCCATACCTCTTTGGGATTTACCTTATCTTGGACATCAATAAACTCAATGTCAGATAAACTACTAATTAGGGCTTCCATGACTTGCCCATTCTCCTGCATCTCTCTCTTTTGGTCATCAGTGAGAGTACCGGTAGGGGCAACATAGGCATTCTCAACATAGCTCCAGTGTTGAGCACCCATGCTTCTGATGTATATCTTCATTCTGTCTTTCCATATACTAAAATTTTCTCTATTGAACTTTGGACCTTCCCTCTTCATCATTAGACTGGGATCTTTACCTCAAGTGGTTAAGCTTATAACACAGAGGAACTAGAGGATGCTCTGATGCCAATTGATAACTCAATGATGAATGGATAGTACCATACCGGTACTGAGAGGGGGGGGGGGTGAATCAGTACAGACAAAAATCACAATTCTAAACCGGTTTGTCACCAAACACTGTGCTTTTACAGACAAACGGTAACACCGGTCTTAAACAAAGTACAATCAGCAAAACCCTGAATAACTGAGACAAGCATAAACCGGTTGACACTTATCTTCTCACACAATCTAATACTTCATTTCCATTTCATCCTAGTGCATGAATAGGTAAACTATCATCAAAGACATATATGTAAATAGCTAGATCAACATGATTCACTGGTTGACAGAAAACAACATATCGTCACATGAAAAGGACATCACATATGACATACATATTTTTCATGTGGAAACCCAACTGGGAAAAACCACGGTGGGGATGAATACCCACAAGCTTGTTTTTGAACTCTTTAGAAGTCCACTCTGTTAGGAGCCGTGTCCGGTTAAAGACTGATACAATAGGTTCTGTTAGGAACTGATCCTGTTAGGGATCACCTGGTTAAGGGATGGCTAGAATACCCGGCTAAGGGTTAAACCTTGTTAAAGGTTACCTTGTTAGAGGATTTCAAGAACTCAATGGTTTTGAGTCACCCTGTTAAAGGATTTACAACAAGTCGGTTAAAGCTACCCTGTTAAGGGATTTCCTGACTGTTGAAGTGGTTAGAGATCAACAGGTATTACAATGATCTGGTAACAGCACTCAATGCCAATGCAAATCTTCTTTAGCTCCTCTTCACCTTCTACACTTACACTCTGCAGGTATCACTTCTCTCCTCTGGTCTAGCAAGAATCATGTATCTCTTCTCTTGGATACACACACACAACTTTTGCCAACAACCTTAGAAAGAAACACAACATTGACCTTATAGGAAAACAGATAGGTCGGTAGCATAAACCCTAAACCCTAAACTTGTTAGCTTAAGGAATTCAAACAGTTCAATCCTAACCATTGAGCACACTGTACTAAATGCAATAGTCTTGATCCAATCTCAAGACATTGTCCATCATTCATTTTCCACCAATTTCATGGCGATTGATAACCCATCACGCGTTATCACCTTTTATAGGCTTCGCACATTCCCAAGGTAGATGGGAACAATCTCCTTCAAGCAAGATCCTTCACGCGCACAAGGCTTACGTGGCAACATGATCTATTCTTTGTTACCATGCTAACTCATCACACAAAGTCACCGGTTGAGCCACACAGGCTTGAAGCACTTCAACTGGAAACCCTGAAGTTGAGACTACCAACTGGTAGTCATACAAAGCTTCCATGTGCCGGTTCCCATATCCATATGTCGGTTCACTTTGAACAAACACACCACTTCACTTTGGCACAAATGCCGGTTCACAGTGTTATACTGGTTCACATATATACTGGTTCTCTCCTCTTCAGCATATTGACATCAATGACAACATACAATGTCATTATATCCTCATACCAGTTCACATAATGACAACACTACTTCCAAATATTTTAAAATAACCTACATTTGGTTTCTTGTCATACCAGATTTCATAAGGTGTCTTCATAGTTCCTTTCTTCAGTTGTACTCGGTTCAAGGTGTAAACTGTAGTGCTTATTGCTTCTCTCCAAAATATTTGAGGTACTCTCTTTTCTATCATCAAAGTTCTGTCACAATCTACAATTGATCTGTTCCTTCTTTCAACTATTCCATTTTGCCATGGTGTCCTTGGTGCTGACACTTGTCTCTTTATACCATGATCATTGCAAAATAAGTTAAATTCATCATAAATGAATTCTCCTCCTCTATCAGATCTAAGACATTTCAACTATCTTCTTGTTTCTTTTTCAACTCTTGCCTTATACCATTTGAACATTTGAAAAGCTTTTGATTTCTCTTTTAGAAACATAACTGACATCATCCTTGAGTAATCATCCACAAATAATATGAAGTATTTATCACCATAGTAACTTTGAACTTTCATAGGACCACAAAGATCAGTATGTACAAGATCTAAAATTCCTTTAGAAGTGTAAGACTTACTTGTAAAGCTTGATTTTTTCATCTTACCCATCTGGCATCCTCGACATATTTAATTCTCAGGTTTTTCCAAGCTCGGTAGACCTCTTACATGATGCTTCTTACTTATTTTGATCAGATTATCAAAATTTACATGACAAAACCTTTTATGCCATAACCAGGTATCTTCTATTTTTGCATACAGACAATTGTTCTGAGTTGAGTCAAGGTGAAATGTATTACCTCTTGTTTGAGTCCCGGTAGCAGCCAACTTTCGATGTTTGTCATGAACTTTGACAATTCCTTTCTAAAATTCTATTCAGTATCCTATATTATTTAGCTGTGCTACACTCAACAAATTGTATTTCAGACCTTCACCCAATATACATCATCATATTTAGCATTGTCAAGAAGTGTAATTGAACCTTTACCTTTCACAAGACATGGTGCATCATTACCAAATCTTACATGACCTCCATCATAATCTTCTAATTTAACAAACTTGTGTTTATCACCTGTCATGTGATGTGAGCATCCACTATCTATGATCCAAGAATCATTTTTATTTATGTGTGATATTAAGGCTTTTTCTTCATACCTTTCTTCATCTCATCCATCTTTGATAGCCACATATACAACTTCCTCAGTCTCAGTCTCATCAAATTTATCATTATTGGATTCCTCATCAGCTACTAGGCATGTCTTTCTTTCTCTCCTTTTGAAGTCTCGGTGCCTTCTGTATTGGTTGTCTTTTTGTCTATCATCTCGGTATTCTTTCTTTTCATTATCTTTGTCAGGATAGTTAGAAGCCATATGTCCAATTTTATCATAGTTAAAACATTTTAAAGGTAACTTCCCTTTATACTTACCTTTGCCTCTTGGTAACCTTCTCACCAATAATGCTTCAAACTCTTCTTGCTTTCTGATTTCCTCATATAGTTTGTGTACTTCTTCCATGTTTTTGTGAAATCTCTCACTTGCTCCACTGTGATTTCCTTTAGCATACTTACATTCTATCATTATAATCTTCAGATTCACTGAGATGAAAAGAATTGAATGCAGATTCAACTTTGTTTACCGAAGACCCACTGTTATCAAAATTACTTAGCTCAAAAGCATGTAGCTTACCGATAGTAGCATCCAAAGAGACTGGCATGTTTGGTATAGACCTCAATTCATTAATTGCAGAGACTCTAAAGGCATAAGCAGGTAGAAGTGTTCTCAGTAACTTACTTGTTACATCCTTTTCTTCAATAGTTCCTCCTGCTCCTTTGATTTGATTGATAGTTTCCTTTAATCTTGCACTGTATTGGATTATGTTCTCACCTTCATTCATTCTCATGGATTCAAGTTGTCCTCTTAGACTGTCTACTTTTTCTCTTTGAACATGTTTATCTCCACCATACACAGATGTGAGCTTATTCCACATTGCTTTTGCATCATTACAACCTTCTAGATCATTAAACTCTGAGTCGGTCAAAGCTGATGTTATCTCTATCATTGCTTGAATGTGTTCTTGCTTTGCCTTTATTTCTTCTATTGTCATAGGGTAGGTTCTAGGTGCAATGTAATCATTCTCTAGATAATATGTTGCATATTCTCCAATTCCTGGTAAGTGCAGCTTCATCCTTTTTGCCATGTGGTGAAACTCGACTTGTTCAGCTTTGGTGCATCTCTTTTATACATATTTGGATCTTGCCTCAAGTACCTTTAAAATTTTCTTCCGGAGTCCAGGCTCTGATACCAATTGTTAGCTAGATGAGAGGGGGGGGTGAATCAGATAACCTCAATAATAATTACTCTAATCAGATTCAACCTCGGAAGCATTTACTTGATATGCAACTTATGACTGTAAATCATTCAAACTCATAAACAGATAAACATGAAACATTAAATCACATCTGACACCATATTTAATGTGGAAACCCTAATAGGGAAAAACCATTGTGGAATTTCAGACCCACAAGAAAATATACTCTTCTAGAGTATGCTTGGTTAAAAGCAAATCCTGTTAAAGATTACATACACATTGCTAGATGTGACCCGATCAAGGGATTTCCCTCAGATCTGTTAGAATCTTCACTTTGTTAGAAGTGACCTTGTCAAAGGATTTCAAACACTCATTCAAAATGTTACCTTCCAAGAGGATTTACAAATAAGACTATTAAGTCCACTAGGTTAAGAGATTTCTTGTCACTTACAAAAATAAATAACAGTAATAAAATATATCTGCAACTTCACATATAAAATGTTAAAGCAGATTCTATGTGCTCAATGTGCTCAAGATAATCTTGTCATAAGACTTATCTTTCTCCTTGCTGGGCTTCTCAATCTGTTCTTCAATCGGATCTTCAATCTTCTGTACTCGGTAATCACCTCTGTAGCATCACTGTGCTTCAGTTTGCCCGCCTTCTTTTTTCAACAACATTACTTTATTTATAAGCAATTCCCAACCGCTTAATCTCCTTAATCACATTTCCCATGATTAATCTTAGTCATCAGATCTTCAAACTTGACTAGGTTCATTGTATCCTTCAATCTGAAAAATGTTTTATCTTGCCTTGAAACGTGTATACCTTTCTTGGTACTTGTGCTCGGTTAGGACCATTCAATCTGTGCTGTAGATCTTACTCTTGAATTTTAGTTGCTGTTGATCCTTAACAAACTTTTTGCACGACATTCTTATCTTCAATAAACCTCCAGCTCATTGGCATCCTTCATTTAATAATGTATACACTTATTTAATGCATTCTGTTATTGCTCAATTGATACTTGGTTAATACTGAACTTTACTTGATAGACATTCTCTTCTCGGTGAATTTTTCTTTCATTAACCGACATCGATAACCTTGGAGTTTACCGACTAGCTCCTTGCTCGGTAAAATAGAATAGTATCAAACCTTTACTCATTCTATTACATGAAATTTTTTCCCCTTCTTGTTCAGTCTTTGAATACACATATATTGGATATCAAAACAATCAAAACATCATAATCTCATCACTGTCTAACTCGGTAATAGTTGCCCATTGAATAACTTATTACTCCCCTTCATTTTCACATTCTTCTGTGTCACTTACTGACATCTTTATACTCATCAAAACATACTTTTCAAGATATGGCAACATCATACTGAATCAGAAAATCAATTGCTTGACATCAATGACAAAATAATAATATTAAGACAGTAATCATCCTTTATCAATTATATCATTCATCTCCAACAACCTTCTCAATATCATCAACCATCAAACTTATTGTAATGCCAACAATCTCCCAACTTATTGTAATGACAACAATAAATATGCAGACTAGAGATCATAGAAGATGATGCTGCAGGCCGTATAGAGGATAAGTAGAGCACGTCAGTGGTTCAGTCAAGGTGTAATCGGTAAAGATCAGAAATGATTGAGAGTGTGTGGAGGTGCAACTGACAACAGGGCTTAAGAGGGGTTTAACTAGTAAGGTTAGAGTGACTAGTAAGCTACAAAGAGTGTAGCAGTCAAGTAAACCAGTAGTGACAAGTTGTAGTGGGCTAGTGCGAGAAGAGAACCGGTAGAGATCAGAGAAGAGGTAGAGTGACAGAAAGAGATTCAAAGAGCAAGGGTTGAGGTAACTAGTGAAGCAGTTGCAGAGTCTATCAGTTCTCCTAACTGATAGTGTCCAAACGGGTAGGACTGAAGCAGAGAAGCAGTAAAGATATAAAACCAGCAGAGAGAGGATTCTACTGGTAAGTCAGAGGGAGAGTGAAGGGATATCCAGTAGAGATGATGCAAAGAACATAAAGCATCAAACAAAGATATGTGTGAGTTAAAAATCTCATTTGTAACAAGGCTATTACTATTGTATTTATTTATTTCATTGTAATCACTGAGTTGGAGTTCGGTGTAGGGGTTAGTGCTCCTTGGGTTGGTACCCTAAATCAGGGGTTGGTGCCCTAAAATTTGTATTTGTGTTTATTGGGAGGCTGGATTGGAGCAGTAGACTCCAACATCATTTCTCACCGACATTTTTCCCATGTTGGGTTTTCCTCGTACATCTGATGTTATGTGATGTGTATTTGTGTGTGCTTGCATCTTGTTGTCCTCCCTTATCTCACCAGTATATTTACTTTATGTTAGATCTGCTAACCGGTACACACACTTAGGATTCAAAGGTTAAAATATTGAAAACCACTGATTCACCAACCCGCCTCTCAGTGGCATCTTGTGTTCTATAATTATTCTAATAAATCTTGAAATAAAAATTTCTATTAGCAATACCTTTATTGAATCCAAGATTCATCAGATACTTATCCAATATGGCATACCAGGCTCTAGGGGCTTGCTTCAATCCATAAAATGGTTTCTTCAACCGACAAACCATGTCCTTTTCATCTATCAGTTGAAATCCATCTGGTTGCTCAATGTAAGCTTCTTCTTCTAATTCACCATTAAGAAAGGCTGATTTGACATCCATCTGATAAACCTTGAAATCTTTGTGAGCATCATAGGCAAGAAATATTCTAAGATGTTCAATTCTAGCTACTGGAGCAAAGGTATCCTCATAGTCAATTCCTTCCTTCTAAGAATAACCTTTACAAACAAGTCTAGCTTTATTTCAGACAACTTCACCCTATTCATTCAACTTATTCCAAAATACCCATTTAGTTTTAATTACATTTTTATCCTTAGGTCTAGGAACAAGAGTCCATGTATTATTTTTCTCAATCTAATTCAATTCTTCTTCCATAGCTTTAATCTAATTTTTATCTTTTCACTCTTCATCAACATTCTTAGGTTCAATCTTAGAAATCAAACAAATTTCTTCAGCAAGTCTTCTCCTAGTCATCACACCTTTACTCCTATCACCAATAATTTGATTTTTTTATGATCCAACCTTACATACCTAGGGGTTCTAGGATTTTATTGAATTTCAAGTTCTTGAATTCTTCCTTTTGTAGTAGCATCTGCACATTAATTCTCAGACTTTTCCTGAGCAATCTAAATTTGATTTTGGGTCTACACTAACTTTCCTTTATCTGAACTAGCATCCTGATCATTAGAATCATATCCACAAGATCTATTCTATCTTATATTACCTTCATCAACCTTCTCATTATTACTTTCAACCATCTTTCTCAATATTTTATTATAACACCGATAGGCCTTACTTTTAGTAGAATATCCAAGAGATTCCTTCATTACATCTAGCGTCAAACTTTCCAAGATCTTCATCTCTTTTAATATAGCATTCACTACCATTTTTTTTGAAATATCTAATAGTAGGAGCATGACCAAACCATAACTCATAAGGAGTCTTACCAGTATCACCTTTGATATTTACTCAGTTAAAAGTGTATACTGCAGTACTCATAGCGTCTCTCCAAAATACATGTAGAACATTTCCTTCAATCATCATGGTTCTAGTAGCTCCTTGAACTGTTCTATTCTTTCTCTCCACAACACCATTTTTCTGTGGTGTCCTAGGAGCAGATAACTGTCTCTTAATTCCATGCTCTTCACAATATGCATTAAACTCACCAGAAATGAATTCTCTACCTCTGTCAGATCTCAAACACTTCAGCGTCAATCCAGTCTCAGTTTCAACTCTAGCTTTGAAAATATTGAACTTCTTCAATGCTTTAGACTAGTCCCTTAAGAAGGTAACCCACATCATCCTTGAATAATCATCAATCAACAACATGAAAGACATGTTACCCTACAAGCTTCTCACTCTAGAAGGACCACACAAATCAATATGCACAAGATCCAACAATCCATTAGAATTATACTATTTTCTCTTATAAGTGACTCTTGTCTACTTCCCTAATTGACATTCCTTCATGGGGACTTCACTAAATAGACAATATCATATCACGTGTGTTCATATTGGGGGGTTTAATATCCCAAAAAAGAGGGTGCGATATATTGCCCATCGGTGAAAATAGGGGGGTTTTTAATTCAAGCTATGAAAATATACAATATTTTGTGCAAATAGCGGGGATTTTAATTCAAGGTGTGTATTGGGAGGGGGTGGAAAAAAAGAATTTTAGGGCAATATTTGTTGAAAATAGGGGGATTCTTTAGTATGCCATGAATGCAAGTGATATAACCTAGGTTCACTAAGTGAATCCCCCATGCATTCCTTACATACCAGATTAGAAGACTTTATTAACTTTGGTAGATCTCTATCACTGCTTGAGTAGAACTTATATTAACAATGCAATCAAAATTTACATGACACATCCTTTTATGCCATAACCAACTTTCATCAATCTGACCAATTAGACAACTTTTACCACCAACATTCAAGTGAACAATATTACCTTTAGTCTTTGTTCCTAATGAAATATCAGTTCCGAAGCTACTCAAGATCTCACATTTTCCAATCTTGAATTGCAAGTTATATTCCTTATCAACCATGTGACCAACACTCATAAGATTATGCTTTAAACCTTCAACATACAACACATCATTAGTATTATTCTTACCATCAAGAGAAATAGAACCTCTACCATGAATTACAAAAGCTTTATTATCACCAAATCTTACTATACCTATTGGAGTCAAGGAAGGAACACCGAGCGGGGGGGGGGGGGGTGTGAATTGGTTTTCTGCATTTACTAACTTTGACAATCTATCGTTTAAACCACTTAATGCATATGAAAGAAATTAAAGTGAAAAAACACAAAGAAAAGTTCAACAACATCATAACACCAAGATTTTTATGTGGAAACCCTATTAAGGGAAAAACAATGGTGGGATTCTAACCCACAATATTAATATACTATTAAAAGTATAAAAATGTTACATAGGGGAAGACACATGCATTCAGGCACACTGCCTAGAGCTCACTACTCAATTTTTACAAATAAGGTCTATAACCCAGAAGTCTCATTGCCTTACAAATGTTTGTAAGATATTACAATGAAGTAGCATCAAAAAATTCCTAGATATAGTTTTGGTTAGAGACAAAACATATTCTTACTCTCCTCTGCAGTACTACTCTGTTCTCATATTCTGCAACATATGAGAGCACAATTTTCACCTTGCACATGTGCAATTGTACACAATTGATCATACATACATCCTACACACTCATCGATCTCCAAAATGGTCAAATAAACCTTTCTTATATATCCACATCACCAATTTAGGTCACCACCATGTCAGCTTCAAGAACATGTCACAAAAGATGAAACATGTACATAAGTCAGCTCAATTCGATTCAAAAACAACTAAGAGGACCCAAAAAAATTTCCACACACTTCCCACAAGTCACCTTACCAACTTTGAATACATAAGCTTTCACCAAAATCAATCTGCAAGATCCGCAAAAATGAATTATCACACGTTATTGCTGATATGCATTGTTCTTGCTAGAATATAATTATCGGATCTTCTAACTTACACAAAGCTTATCACTGGAGGCCACAAACCTTGAATAAAGCATATAACATATCTACAAAACTTTCCCTAAAATATGCAAAGCATAATACTCAACCAAATTAATCCACCAACCAAAATATTGTACACTCTGCTAGATACCCTGTTCTCACCAAACCTCACCAATAGTTGATCAATCTCCAATCAATCTTTTAGAATGAAGAAAACATGAACCACAGATGCCAATTATGATATGAGTTGCCATAAATGACAACATCTCAACATAGATTTAGTGTCTCTTACCAACAATCTTCCCCTTTGGCATTGATGGCAACACTTAGTGAAAAATGACTGTGTCGGATCAAAACCAAAATATATACACTACAACCGAAAATATAATCACCAAATTCAGAACAATCAAAGAATCAAAGAATTAAGGAACTCCCCCTTTGATCAACATTTTTCACTTCTACACTCCCCGTTTGACATCAATGACAAACGTAGGGTCCCAGAAATCAAGGATTGAGGCAAAAAATACTATATAGTCTTCAAAAAAACTTGAAGATATGGGCATATAGATTCTTCAAAGAGTCTGAGTGACTATCCCAACCCTTTTGCAGATTCTCAAAAACTATTATAAACCCACTGAGAAGATAAGACTATGCTTTTACGGTCTTGAGATCATCTAGATCATCTGTCTTGAGAGCACTCTGAGCATCTTGAAGAGCATTTAGCATTACATCCAATTTAGGGATAATATGACTCCTAAGTTCTCCAACTCTGCCAATTATCTTTTCTTGATCATAGCTTAGACTTTGAATCTTCTTAAGCAATGAAACTACGTGATTTTCATGGTGGCTTAATGAATTTGATAGAGGATCAACTGACTAAGATAAGCTTTCCAACTGATCCTTGTACTCTTGAGAATTCCTCTCAATATCCACAGTGAACTTGCTCAGGGATAAGCATGATTTATACAAGTTTCCACCTACGGCTATTGCATCCTGCATGATTTTCACACAATTACTTAATGTGGTTCTATCATTTGAGATTATTTTCTTCAAGGTGCGAAGCCTTTTAGCATCAAATTCATTTTTGACCTTTACCTCTACAGATTTCTCAAAAGATTCAAAATGAGAATCAATAGAATCAATTAGGCTTTTCAATTGCCCCAATGAAGTATTAGATGTATCCTTTTGAAATGAGGGCACTAACTTCTCCAAAGTACTGACGGCCATGTTCATCAACAAGTTATCTTCAATGTGAGATTTTAAAAGGTCTTCACTGGCTTTGGTTTGAGAAAAAAGATGCTAGTTGAAGTTTTTGTATGGGAGATAGGGAAGCAAGATTGATTGGTCCTCGTATAAATTCTGGGTCATCAATGACCTACTTACCCATCATAAGCTCAGTGTCTCTTGTATCAGTTCAAACTTCCACCTTGACCTCAATCTTCTCCACATTTTCTTCCACAACTTCTTCCTTTTCAGGTGTTAGAGGGATCTCAACCTTATCTGCTTTATTATCTTCACCCACACCTACATCATTCTCCACTCGTCTTTCTTCCAGAATATTGGCTTCCACATGTTTTGCTTATTTAACTTCCAAAACAAAAGTATCACCCACTACCTGCTCAACTAGTTGCACTTCCAGAATTGAAGGTATATCCACCTTGGTTTTCTCAATTTCCAGATGAGTGTCATCATGATCCTTTGCCGGATTGACTTCATATAGATTTTCTTGCAAAACTTTTGTCCAAATTTTCTCTGTTTCCTTAGCAGCTTTATCAATTTTACCGAACATGATCTTGTTTACTCTGTGCTTACTTCAAAACTTATCCTTGGCTAACTGGAGTAATCTATCTATCTTTTCCTTGGTAATAAATAAACATAAATTAACTAATATATATTCCTTCAATTTATCATCTTCTTCATTTGTTATTAGTCTTTGAGCATCCAAAATGTCATACAAAATCTTCAAAATTATAGATGATAACTCTATCAAGGCTTTACTATATACATTCATATATTCAATTACGACTTCTGCTAATGAACTCTTCCCACTTTCATCAAAATTTTTATACCACTCAGATAGTGGTTTCAAATTACCATCTTTGACAACTAAATTAACAATCTGTTCCATGTAATAGAGGGAAAAATAGTGTAATTACCTTGAAGTTTTCATGACTTGAATGCCTCATCAAGCTCAAGTTTTAGTTTCCTGCTAGATCTTATTTTGGGGAATTGTTTCTCCTTAGAGACCTTGGTGAACTTAGGAGATTTTTCCTTTACTTCTCTTACTACCTCATTGAATTCAATTTCTTCTTCATCAACCACCACAAATCTCACTGATTTCTTCTTTTGCACTTCACCAGATGGCTTAACTGATGATTTAGGCTTGGGAGGTTGAGAAATGGGAACAATAATTCTAATTATGGCTTTAGGCTTAGAGACAACTGTGGATTCCTTCTTCACTCTTACCGACTTCCCTTCAGAGGCAATGTTTTTCTCTCTAGCTTTTTGAACAACCTCTTTTGATATCCCCATTCTTTCTGGAAAATCTTCAACCTCTTTCCGGACATTCTTCTGAATGACAGGTCTCTTAAACTGCTAATGAAGTTTTTAGGCTCTTCTCCTTGTAGGTTCTGAACTTTTATTCATTAGATTCCACCTGTTGGCTCAACAAATGTTGCGCATATAGTTCCAAAATTTGTTCATCAACCTCATAGCCCATTGGTGGAATCCATCAAGTTTGGGGCTCCACCGCTTCCATAAAGCACTGATTGATGTCAACCATGAAGCATATAGTGTCAACATATTTTTCTACAATTGACTTCAAAATTCTCTCCCTCTCATGCATTTCCTCTTGAAAGTTCTTGAAATATCCCCATAGATTCTTGTTTCGGGCTTTGGAATCACTAGAGCTGCAGAGATACTCCCGAATCTACATTCCCACCGACCTATCAAATGCCCATTGTACCAGACCAGGGCCCATTGTACCAGACCAACTCCCAGAATCTCATTAATGAAATAGAAGAGTATGCTCAGAAGTAGGGTCCGTATTTCAAGGGGTGCTTCTTATTTTCTTTGATCTCCTTCAAATTCTTGATGAGCTCACTTCAGAGAAACTTGGAATGATCATATTTCTTATTCTTCCTTAACATCTCATATGCAACACACACTCCAGTACCGAATACAAATTTCTTTCAGCTGGAGTAATAAATATTATAGCCTATCACCATGGATACAAACTGGATGTCATCCTCCAAGATCCCATCAATAGTCATTGCTTGTTTATCAAACTTTGACCTAGTTGCATTGGTTATTATGTCATTCTTCACTATTTTTCAGAGATAGCAATGGACTGGATGCACACAACATTGTAACTGCCTGAATCACACCTTTAGTGATCCTATGTGGCTTATCCAACCATATGAATTTATCATGAACATAACTTATAATATACCAGGTCCACTCTTGTTCATACACCATTGGAAATTTCACAAATTGAGCAAAATCCTTGCTTTCTAATCCTTGAAATTCAAGTTTCAACATGGAACTTTGATTGGATAATCAGTTATTGAAAATATTTAGCAATTGGGACCTTCCCAATTCTTCAATCGGACAATGTGTGTAAATCCTTATATCTTCAATATGCAGGACTTCGTAGGGGACGTATGAAAGTGCACTTTTAGGGTCATCCTTCGTTGAAATGAATGGGTGATTTTTAAAGTTGGGATGAGAACGCTCAGTGATATTGACAACCAGAGGGGATGTGGTACCAGATACAACCATTCTTATAGATTCAAATTTCAAACTTCAATCAAAAGAGGGGTTTTCATTGATAAATACCTTTGATGTCGGATTTGGTTTACTCGCCAAATCTCTTTGAAAATTGATAGCACCAAATTTTTGTTGATTGCCTTCTTGGTATAGATCTCTATACTTCTTCTCTTCAATCACAAACTGATAAATGAAGAGGAAAAGTTACCTTTTATTTTTTGCAAACCTAAATTTTCATTGCAATAAATGCACTCTACCTTAATTCTTTCAGATTCTCTATATCTATAAGAAATTCTTCACCGGATTTTCAAATAGGTTCAAATCTTTCAGAAATATACCACAAACATCTGCAACCTGCTAGAAACAGGCACAAATCTTCAAATAGGGGGTTTGAAAGATTTGCATTTTTACTCTCCCAAGGCTGGATTCCCAGGTTTAGTTACCAGATGTAGTTATAGCACCAAAATCAAGTGTGGACCCACTTCATGCCTCTGAATTAGTCTTCTTAACCCATGTCTTCTTCATCGGATCTCTAATTTCCTCAACTTTTGTGTTTCCCTTCTCATCTGGCTTCTCATTCTTGTTCTTGTCTTCTAGATCTCTCTTATTCATATTTCTTCTTTTGCAATACTTAGCAATCTAACCGGATTTGTTACAAGCATATTGAACAATATTTCCTTGCATATGTTTGAAATTCATCTGATTTCTTTTTGTTCTGAATTGATTAGCAACATGTCCAAACATACCACATGCATAACATATGACATTTCTCTTATCTTGAAAGCTATTCATCATACTTCTGCATACATTTTCCTTATGACCATACTTATTGCATTTGAAACATTGTCCGATAAAAGATGGACCATTATTGATCATCCTATTTTTACATTGACTAACCATATGGCTGAATTTATTACAAACAAAACAATTGCCATTGAATTTATGAGCATTAGTCTTATCAGAGGCTTTCTTGAGTTTTAATTCTATTGTTGACTCTTAGGATTTCTTTGACCAGACCCAAAGATTTCTCCTTTCTCATATCCAAGACCTTGAGTGTCATTAGAATTATTCTGACTTGAAAGCATTTCATCAACCTTAGCTGAACTGATCTGAAACTTCTCCTTGTATTCATTGACAACATCAAGATCATATCTAATAAGAATGATATGCCTTTCAAGATCTTCCTCATGTTGTCTAGCATCTTGTAGGTCAAGCTTCAATTGTCCATTCTCACTCTCAAGTCTGCAACATTCTTTAGATTTGTCTTTCAGGAGTTGAGTAATTTTTTCTTCATTCTTCTTCCTTTCTTCAATCTCTTTTGTCAATCTCATCACAATAGCTTCCATTTCATTCTTCTAGACTATATTCTCTCTAGCTAGTCTATCACATTCTTTTGTCTTTTCTCTCAAGGCTTCTTCATCAATGCTTTGACTTTCCTTTTGCTTAAGCTGACCACCAAGTTCCTTTCTCTTTTCCCTTGATTTTATCAGTTGATCCTTCAATGTTTCAATGTATTCTTCAGCATCTTTGAGATTCTCTTTTACTTTGCAGTTCTCATCTTATGCATGATCAAGATCTTCAAGAGAAACAACCAACTACTTTCTAAGACTACCACAATCCATTGATTCACCTTCCCAGATCAACCTTAAGTTGTTGAGCTTCTTCCTAAGAACTAGGCTCTAATACCAATTGCTGGAGTCAAGGAACACTAAGAGGGGGGGGGGGGTGAATTAGTGTTATGTAATTTTCAACTTTGCCAATCTGTCCTTTAAACCACTTAATGCATATGAAATAAATTAAAGTGCAAAAACAAAAAGAAAAGATCAACAACACCATAACACTAATATTTTTATGTGGAAACTCGGTTAAGGGAAAAACCACAGTGAGATTCTAACCCACAATATTAATATACTTATTAAAAGTATAAAAATATTACATAAGGGTATGCAAATGCATTCAGGCACACTACCTAGAGCTCACTGGTCAATGTATACAAATAAGGGCTACAACCCAGAAGGCTCGCTACCTTACAAATGTTTGTAAGAGAGTACAATAAAGTTTGAACTATGAAGTAGCATCAACAAATGCCTAGATATAGTTCTGGTTAGGCACAAAACATATTATTACTTTTCTCTGCAATACTGCTATGTTATGATATTATGCAACATACCGGAGCACAAATCTTCACCTGGCACATGTGAAACTATACAAAACCAATCATACATACATCCTACACACTCATCAATCTCCATAATGATCAAATAAACTTGTCTTTTATATCAGCATCACCAATTTGATCACCACCATTTTGACTTCAAGAACATGTCACAAAAGATAAAACGTGTACACAAGTCGGCTCAATTTGATCCAAAATAAACTAAGTGGACCAAAGAAAATGTCCAGACACTTCCCATAGGCCGGCTTACTAACTTCAAACGCATAAAAATTCACCTAAATCAATTCACAAGATCCACAAAATGAATTATCACACGTTACAACTGATATGCATTGTTCTTGTCAAAATATGATTACTGGATCTTCTAACTTACACAAATCTTATCACCGGAGGCCAAAAACTTGGAATAAGGCATATTACATATCTACAAAACTTTCCTAGAAATTTGTAAAGCATAATACTCAACCAAAATTATGTACACTCTGTCAAATACCCTACTCTCAACGAACCTCACCAATACATATCAATCTCCAATCAATCTTCTTGAATGATGAAAACATGAACCGCGAATGCCAATTCTGATATGAGTTTCCATCAATGACAACATATCAACATACATTCAATGTCTCTTGCCAATAATACCACCATCATACCTTTCCAATTTTACAAATTTACTCTTATCACCTATCATATGATGAGAGAAACCATAGTCAATTACCCATTCATCTTTTTCCTCAACTTTACCAGCTAAAGATTTCTCCTCATTAATGCAACTTGCAGAATCTATAGTTACATGTTCATACTCCTTGATAGAAATGAACACCAATTCATCATCTGAATTGCCCTTATCCAACTCATCATCTGTTAGACCTTGATTAGTAGCATAATAACACTTCTTCTGATATTTAGGCTTATATGGCTTCTTAGGATTTCTATCTCTTTCCAAATACCTTGATGCAAAATGTCCTATCTTATTACATGAAAAAAAATTAAGAGGTAACTTCCCTTCATACTTACCGACACCTTTAGGCAATATTTTGGCAATAAGTTCTTCAAGCTCCTCAAGCTCTCTTTCTTCATCTTCCATATCTTTCATCTCTTTATCATATATAGATACTCTTGTAGAATATTTTCCTAGATCATATCTTTGCTTCCCAGAAATAGCATCTTTGAATGCAAATTCAATCTTAGGAAGAGAGTCTCAAAACTCACTCAGCTCAAAAGAAGAAAGTTTACCAATCAACTTGCCTCTTGTCACATTTGTCAGAGTCTGGATCTCATAAATATTAGAAAATTTATGTTTGTAAGTAGGAGGCAAGGATCTCAACACTTTAGCAACAATCTTAGACTCTTCCAAAATTCCACCAGCACTTCATATTCCACCCACAAGCTCATTCACTTTCTACATAAAAGAGGTAATGTTCTCATCTTCACTTATCTTCAGGTTCGTATATTTACCCTTTAGGCTTTGCAACTTAACAATATTCACATGACTATCACCTTTATGCAAGGTCTCCAATTTTACCTAGATCTCATGAAGAATATCTAAGTCCATCACATTAGTCATTTCAAAATCTGAAAGGGCACTCAACAATGCTTCCTTTATCTCATTCAGAGTAGTAGGAAAACTCCATGGAATATTATATATATTCTTAGTAATCTTCCAGTACTCTTCTCCAATGCATCTCAAATGACATTGCGTCTGACTCTTCCAGAGAGTGTAGTTAATTCCATCAATTCTCGGACTATGCTTCTTGAAAGCAAAGGTTTCTATCCTGGATCTCCTCAAGCGGTCAAGCTTCTTTCAAAGGATCTAGCTTTGATACCAATTGTTGGCAATAATGTGGCAAACTAAGAGTGGGGGTGAATTAGTTTGCACAAAAACCTACATCAACTTAAACCACAAAACAAATCTAATAATTAACAGTTAAAGCATGAAACAACACCACATCAATAACACACATAACACCAATATTTTTGATGTGGAAAACCCAATTAAGGGAAAAACCATGGTGGGAACCTACCCTCAATGAGATGATACCATGTTAGGAATAAATATGAATATTATAAAGGGGAATGCACATGCATTCAGGCACACTGCCTCGAGCTCACTACTCAAAATATTAAACCCAGAAAGGATGCAACCTTAAGGGAAGGTTCACTGACTTACAAAAACATTCAGACTACAATCCGGATCACATGAACAATGTAAATGTCATCTCAATATGCTTGAGTACAATTCTGCTTAAGCACACAGTCTGCTCTGCAATACTTCTCTTCTCCTTCACACTTCCGAAAGATCAAATCACTTGTTCACACATACAACTCGATCATACACTTGTAGATACAATGCAAACACTCATATTGCATGATTATTACATTTATTTATACAAACCTTCTATTGGAACCCTAAATTTTGCAATTTTTAGAATTCCAGATTCCAAGACAAGAAATGAGAAAAATTATATATATATTGAATAGGTACAAGTAATATGTTTTATATTTGTTGCACAATATGAAACCATAACACAAACACAATAATGGGCATAAAAAATGGATTATGAAGCACCAAAGGGGGTATTTACATCATTTAAAGACCATTTATCCATTATATACCCATAAAATAGCCTTAAAATACCTCTAACATGCCGAAACAACTTGTAAAGTGACAATTAATTACATAAACTAAGGCAATTTCGGGATTTGGAATTATTTTTATTTAAAAGGGGGGTGTCTTTTCACCCAAAGGGGTATGAAAACCATTCAATCACATATATATGTGTGATATAAAATGTAAAGGGGGGGAGAATGGAGACAAAAAGTGGAGGCAAATTTTGTACTTTTAAACTTTTTATCAAAAATAACTGGTTGCATTTTCTTTCTCATATGTGTTGAGAGTTAACATATTTCCAGAAGGTAGTTGCTTGTGATATTATCTAAAGGAGATAAGGTTATTTGTGTTGTTCCAGTAAAGTTTTGTGTTTCATATTGTAGATTTGGATCAAAAGGATTTACTTTTGAATTGTAATTGTTCGTTGTAATTCTTCCTTGGATGGTCTCTTAAAGTTAGGGTTAAACTCATTCAAGCGGTTTACAATATAAACATCAAAATAGAGCTCATAAGAAACAGTAACTGACAGGCTTACCAAAAGGGGTGGGTTTAAAAATTGTCTCATAAGTTTACACAATAAGTCCTGAAGAAATATAAGACTCTGTAGCCCAAATAAGAGGAAAGGCACTGGTCATTTGTAAACAAACCCTTTAACCATACCAATTACCCTTTACTTTTAAGCATTAGGATTAGTAGAGTAGGTATAGTAGGTAATTTAGCCAAAGTGTAACATATATACTTTTACAAGATACATAGATCAATACACACATCTGAAATCAATCTGTTTAAGAAACTTATGCCATTCTGAGACTAGGAGATATCAGATTAAGACACTAAATCTGCTATAAAAAGCATTAGCTGAAGGAACAACTAGTGAGTAGGTATACCCACCTAGGTCCTGCAGAGCCTAAAGTGAGAGAGTTAGTAACCAAATAGGTTCACTCTATAAGTTGGCCAAGTCAATTGGAGGGTTTGATCATAGGAGTTGGCATTTCCTTAGAACCTATCCAATCTGTTGATTTGAGACCCAACACCTTCAACTCACAAAATTGAGGTCGGCTAAACCCTCAATATAAATTACAAAATAATATCTTCACATGCTATAACAATACATGCAGACCAAAACAATGTCGGCTAAGACATATGTTGCACCCAAATCAATGCTGCAAACATGAAACACCTACAACAATTATGCCTTGATCATCCACAACATGCTACAACCACGAAGAATGTTGCATAACATGAAGAACATCACCGGATAAGAAAAATCTTCAATAGAAAATACAATAATCAATGCGAACCACTAATACGCATAGAACATGATCTAGAGACATTCATAAGAAACGTGAATTCCATCACAACAACCACAACAACTTGGATTACTAGAATCATCATCATCTCTCTACCATAGCCCAAGAACATCAACATAACTAACTGTCAACCTGCAATATTTTCTTGTGGATTTCCAAATCATGAACCAATTGAACTGAGGACACACATAAACATCCAGAACACATCCCACACATTGGCAACTAAAGATATAGAAATTCCGGAGCAATACGGAGAACAAAGCAGAATATTGAATAACATGAACAATTGCATAACATACCCAAAAATGGATGTCATAACTTGATTATAACATCATATAGACCTCGACAAATGGGAATGAACCATCTAAAGACAACATACCAAAAACCCTTTAAACCGCATCAGCTCATCTGCAATACACATGCTAAACCAACTAATCCAATAAAACTACAATATTGGAATACACAGAAGAATACGTTAACAAAACTTTCCAACAATCTCCTTATCAATAGTCTCTACATATATTGACATCAATGACAACATATCAGCCAATATCCAATAATATATACATGATATATATGATTCATCATGAAAGCATATTGACCCTAGAGCTGAGTAGAACCCTTGCCCGTTTTGTGTTTTGTGATCATTATCCTTTGATGTATCCTTCTTGGGGGAATATCATTGTGATATAGTTCTTCTCTTTCAGATGAATGTATACTACCTTAAAGAAATTTCTCCTGATATGGCATGTGGAATCACTTAAACCTGGGGGTATACACTCTGCTCAATTTTTCTCCCTTTGCATATCTGGATACTCACGTTACTTATCAAACTTAGTCTTTTGATTTTTAATTTTGCTATTTTTCTTTTCACGACTCATAGTATGTGAACCTTACTGGACTAATAGTCATGGTTCTCTTTCTATCTTTCTTATGATGCCCCTTTTATCTTGACCTATAAGTTTAAAGATACCTAAAGTCCACTGGGGGCTTGGTGTGTCTTACATCCTTAACATCCTAATAAAAACCTTTCAATATGAGCATGTGTGCTTTACCGAGAGTATTATTATTCTCATTCTATCACTAAAGTTGGGGCTAAATGTAGCATCCTAAATTGTACTTCCTTACAATTTTGACTGCATGTGGGCCCTCACCTTAGCGTTCATGCTCTGAGGCTTGAATAAGACCTGATTATGCTCTTTCTTTGCATATTTATCACCATTTTTACTATGCACATCTTCCTGCCCCTCAATTTTGCTGCTTGATTTGGAAAGAACAAGGTGTGGCACCCTAGTCCTCTCAAGACTAGAGTACCCAGTGCCTTAGTCCTCCCAATAAAGACCCAATTTTGGACCCCTTAATACTTATAAAGTTTGAGCGGGAATTCCAACTTTGTGTCCGCTCATGTTGAAAAATTAGTTTGTTTTTCGATGGGAAAGTATAAAATGACATGTACCCCTCTCATTTGATAATTTGACAATCATATTGATCAATCAATTCAAGAAATCAAGCATTCAAGTTCAAGAAAGTGATTAATTGGTCTTCATTCAAGCATAAGAGAAGAGAAAGAGTCAAGATTCAAGCATTGGAGTTGACATTCATGTTCTATGTTCCCATGGAAAGTCAAAGATCTATTAATACAAGTAGCTCACTTTCTTTTGTCATTCATAATTATTTGGAGGATAAGGATGAATATATTGATGATGAGGGCAATTTTAAGTTTCTCGAGATTAAGATTTCAGATCTCTATCTGTGAAAAAGGCATGAAAGAAAAAACTTTACATTCTGTCAAACAGTCTGAGATAAATTTATTTGTTTTCTGAGTTGGTATTTGTCCTGTCTATCTCCCATTTCTCCTACCCAAAGATATTAAAAGATGGCGAGAAAAAAGATTCTTAAATGTTCATTTTTCATATGTTGATATTATTCTCCATCCCCATTTAAACTATGATATAGGTGCAGGATATTTTGGTACCCTAATAGACACCTATTTCGGCATATGGGACCAATCTTTTATTGCCCAGTTCAAAGGAGTCTTAACCAAAGCTACTGATGAAAATGAAATTGATCCCGAGGAAAAGAAAGGAGGAGATGTCCGCATAGCTGTTGGGCCAAACTTCACTATCTCCTTAGAAGATAAATATGTTCAATCTGCATTATGCCTTTTGTTACAAGTCAAAGGTGTGATTCTCCAGCCAAATTCTATCTATGCTACCATGGGAGGACGATGCATTTATAGGTTATTAAATATGCTCTTTCCACTGTCAAACTTTCTAGCAGGGGTAAGTTACTGAAAAGGAAACAAAAACATCTTAGACTTTGGGAGACATAGATCACACAAGATTTGATATTGGTTTTCCCATTATAGAGAAACTAATTAATCATACTCAACCTAGGTTCCAAGATTTACCAACCCCTAGCCAAAAATGGTTCTCCGACAAACCCAAAACCCATAATAGAAGATTATCTAGTATAGATCTAAAATCATTGCCTGATGAAACTCTACTTGAGCAACCAGAAACCTCGACTAGTGGAAGAACAAGTTTATCCTCCAGGTCATCTTCATTATCTAGAAGTTTTCCCAAGTCATATTTGCTATCTAGAAACTTTCCTAGCACCTGAAACAAGCCATATATGGACTATAATCCTGAAGAAGAAATACGATCATCAAGTCATTTCCCTATATACAAAAATCCTTATGTTAATCCCTATCCCTCAAAGGCTTCCTTAGCTACCCTGTCAGATCTAAACAGTAATCCTAAACTTATGGATAGATTGGCCAGATAGGTTAGTAAAAAATTGGCTCTAACCCCTAAAGAGGAAGAAAAGAAGCTAGACGACAAAGGGAAAGGAATCAAGATCACTGGGATGAGAGAAAAATATGGAATGATAAAAGAAATGCTTCCAAGGGCTAATAATGAGAAAACAAAAAATTATAAGGTCAAAATGAAAATGAAAGAACAAGAAGGTATGGGTTATGTGATGGGAAGGTGGCCAACCCCTTAAACCTTCACAATGGTAATCCTGATAAGAAGCTGTGAGGAAAATATGAAGCTAGACTTCATGTTGATATAGGTGAGAAGAAAAAAAATTCAGAAGCCCAAAGGAACTAGATGGCACAGTGGATGATTTATGCCCAGGACAACTTAGATGCCATGGCAATTGATATAAGAAATGTTGGAACCACTTGTATTGATTGTAGGTCCCGGGGACAACTGAGAGGGGGGGATGAATCAGTTGTCTAATAAATTCAAACCAAAATCTTATTAACCAACTTAATGCTTAATACCGGTAAGACAGTTAAATGTGCCGGTAAACAATGTTAACAGGAAATGTTGTACCGGTAAGAATTAATGCATGAAACATAAGCATAAAGTCAATCACAACACATGACACAAATATTTGTACGTGGAAACCCTGTAAGGGGAAAAACCATGGTGGGAAACCTTACCCACAATCAGATGATACTACTACAGATAGTAAGTGTACAAAGAGGGGTCTGCACATGTAGAAAGGCCAACAGCCTAGAGCTCACTGCTCAAACACAAATGGGAGTCACACTGACTATAGTTGGATGGTTAAATCCAATGAGAATGTATTGCACAAAATAACATCTTCATATGTTGGATTCAGTACCGGTGTAATACTGATATGCTTCTACAAAAACCTAACTTCACCTTCAAATGATGTCTTCATGTATATCTCTGCTTGATCTCACATATATCCTTCCTTAAATCTTTTTCGCATTCCCCATTTGATCTTACAAATAAGATCTTACATTTATACCATACCCTAAGACCAATTTTAGTAGGTCGGCTCTACAAGATATTACAATAAAACATTTTACAAATAATACAATATCCGATGCAATAACCGATTGAACATGTCGGCTTAATGCTTTTATAACAATAATAAATCATCTCCATAGCGTGCCATGCTGATCTGGAAAAGATAAACTTGCCGGTGTAAGCCTAGATAACCTGGACCTATTTGCCGGTAAAAGAAATAATGCAAATAAGAATATACCAATGATATTACTTCAAGGAAAAGTGTCCACATGATGTCTTCGACATTACCAAGTGTCTTCCATGTCATTGTAGGTACCGGTGAACATTATATCCTGTCGGTTAACCGTATATCGGTGATTGTTTGAACAGTTTACTGATTGCCGGTGAATGTTGCTGGATCTCCAAAGTAGGTGTATTTAGTAGGTGTTGACATCAATGACAAAACCATACCAAAATACCAACAATCTCCCCCTTTGGCATTGATGGCAACACAAGATGGAAAAACCATCAAAGTGCCAAAATAGAAATGCCAAGTACAAAAACCAATTCTCCCCCTGGGAGTAATATGTGTTTATACAAAGATTTATTTACAATACCAATCTCTCCTCAAAAAGATAATGCATTTTTCCATATATTTTTCCTTAATGTTTTTCCATATATCTCTCCCCCTTTGACATCAAATGCCAAAGTCACAAAAGGTCAAGTTCATACAAAATACCAGCCAATTCAATATACCAGCTACTCCCCCTAAGAAGTAGCTTCCTCATCAAATACCGGAATAAAAGATTTGTCCATTTAATTCTATCGGTTGATGACAATCATCAACTATATAAGTCTCTACCGGTGGAGGTAGGACTCCGAGCTGATCTTTGAGATACTCAAAAGTTTCCTTAGGCAAAGGTTTTGTAAAAATATCTGCAAGTTGTTTTTTAGTATTCACATAAACCAGTTTTATTTCCTTTTCTTCAACTTTTTCCCTTAGAAAATTCAGTTTGATAGAAACATGTTTTGTTTTAGAATGTAATACTGGATTCTTAGATATATCAATTGCTGCAGTGTTATCACAATATATAGTAATAGGTTCCTTGCATTTTACCTTTATGTCTTTCAACATTTGCTTAAGCCAAAGTACCTGTGTACAGTTTGTTGCTGCTGCAACATATTTTGATTCTGCTATTGATAAAGATGTACAACTCTGTTTCTTACTTAACCAAGAAACTAATCTCTTTCCAAGAAAGAATGCTCCTCCAGTGGTGCTCTTTCTATCATCCACATCTCCTGCCCAATTTGCATCTGTGTATGCATATAGATCAAAATTTTCATCCTTAGGATACCATAATCCAAGATTTGCTGTGCCTTGTAAGTACCGGAAAATCCTTTTTACTGCTGATTCATGATTTTCTTTGGGATTACTCTGAAATCTAGAAACTATACATACTGCATTCATTATATCAGGTCTGGTTTGTGTCAAATACAGTAAACCTCCTATCATAGATTTGTATCTAGTTGGATTAACAGGTGTAGATTCATCCCTTTAAGATAATTTGTCATTTGTAGTCATAGGTGTGCTTACCGGTTTAGAGTTCTCCATCCCAAATTTCTTGAGTAGTTCTTTCAAGTACTTAGATTGACTCAAAAATATGCCTTTATCAGTTTGTAAAATCTGCAATCCTAAAAAGAATTTTATTTCTCCAATCATAGACATTTCAAATTCATGCTGCATTTTAAGAGAAAATTCTTTGCATAATCCATCTTCTCCTCCAAAGATTATATCATCAACAAATACTTCCATAATCAAAATGTCATCATTAGTTACTTTGTAATATAAATTGCTATCTGCATTTCCTTTAGTAAAACCAATTTTTAAAAGATACTTATCCAATCTTGCATACCAGACTCTTGGAGCTTGTTTTAGTCCATATAGAGCTTTTCTTAATCTGCAAACCATATCATTGTTATCTGTCAAAGAAAATCCATCAGGTTGTTCAATATAGACTTCCTCTTCAAGATCTCCATTCAAAAATGCACATTTAATATCCATTTGATAAACTTTGTAATCCTTGTGAGCTGCAAAGGCCAAGAATAATCTAACTGCCTCAATTCTGGCTACCAGTGTAAAGGTTTCATTGTATTCAACTCCTTCTTTCTGAGAATATCCCTCACACACTAGTCTTTCTTTATTCCTGACAACCTTACCATCTTCATTGAGTTTGTTTCTAAATACCCATTTGGTTCCAATTACATTTTTATTTTCAGGCTGGGGAACTAATGTCCAAGTATTATTTTTCTCAATTTGTCCTAATTCTTCTTCCATAGCTTTAATCCAAAATTTATCTTCACATGCCTCATTGATAGACAATGGTTCAATTTGAGAAATAAGACATACTTCTTCATTTGCTAATCTTCCTCTTGTCATGACTCCTTTAAATTTGCTTCCAATTATCTGATCTTCAGAATGATTCAGTCTTACATACCGGGGTGTCTTAGTCTGTTGTTGTTCTTCAATTACTATGGTATCCTCTAATGATACCGGAGTAACTGGATCATCATTCTGTACCGGTGGATTTACTGTTGGTTCATTTGTCATAATTTTTGTTACTGGTTCAGAGTCTATATACCTTGAAGTTCCTCTGAATTGTTCATCAATCTTTACATTTGTACTCTCAACAATTTTCTGTAATATTTTATTAAAGCATCTATAAGCTTTACTCTTAGATGAATAACCAAGAAATATTCCTTCATCACTTCTAGGATCAAACTTGCCAATATACTCATCTCTTCTAATATAACATTTACTTCCAAAAATTCTGAAATACTTAAGAGTAGGAGTATTACCAAACCATAGTTCATGAGGGGTTTTACTGGTTTCACCTTTGATGTGAACTTTGTTGAATGTATAGACAATAGTGCTTACTGCCTCTCTCCAGTACACATGTGGTAGATTTGCTTCTGATAACATACTTCTTGCTGCATCCAAAATAGTTCTATTTTTCCTTTCAACAACTCCATTCTGTTGTGGTGTCCGAGGTGCTGATAACTGTCTTTTGATTCCATTTACTTCACAGAATGTATTAAAATCTCTAGATGTGAATTCTCCTCCATGATCTGATCTTAAACATTTAATTTTCTTACCGGTTTCATTTTCAACCATTGCTTTGAATAGTTTGAACTTCCCAAGTGCTTCTGATTTTTCCCTGAGAAAAGTAACCCAACACATTCTAGAATAATCATCAATAATTAGCATGAAATATCTATCACCTTGTAAGCTTTTAGTTCTAGCTAGACCACATAAATCAGTGTGAATCAAATCAAGAGCATTATTGGATTTTTCTGGAATACTTTTGAAACTTACTCTAACTTGTTTTCCAAATTGACATTCCTTACATATTGTATTATGAGGTTTCACAATTTTAGGTAGATCTCTAACTGCCTTAGAAGTACTGATCTTTACCATGCAATCAAAGTTTACATGATAGAGTCTCTTATGCCACAACCAACTTTCATCTATATGTGCAATCAAGCATGCCTTTTCACTATTATTCAAATGAAAGATATTACCTCTAGTCTAATTACCGGTTACAATTTCTAAACCAGTTCTATTCATGATTTTGCATTTTCCATTTTTAAATTGTAACTGAAAACCTTTCTCAACTAATTGACCAACACTTAAAAGATTATGTTTTAATCCTTCAACATAGTAAACATTGTCAATGTTATGTTTACCATCAAGAAATATTGAACCCTTACCTTTGATTGAACAGGCTTTGTCATCTCTGAATCTTACTAAAACTCCATTGTATTCTTGAAAGTTCAAGAATTTGCCTTTGTCTCCAGTCATGTGATGTGAGCATCCTGAGTCAATAATCCATTCATCCTTTGATTCAACTTTAGCTACTAGGGCTTGTTCTACCAGTTGATCTTCTGTTATAGCAACAAATACCCATCCGTTTTCTGCTGGATCCTCATCAGAATCATCAGTCACACCTTCATCAGCAATGTAACAAGATTTATCTTTGTTTTTCTTAAATCTGTATCTCTGATATTCAGGATTAGGTTTGTATGTCCTTCTAGCTTCTTCTCTTAGTCTAGCATGTCTATCAGGGCATCTTGAAGCCATATGACCAATCTTATTGCAGTTGAAACATTTAAAGGGTGCTTTACCTTCATACTTACTTCCAATTGGACCTTTTGGCATTTTTCTTGCAAATAGTGCTTCAAGTTCTTCAAGCTCTTCATTCTCCTTCCTGGTTTCTTCAAGTTCTCTTGCATAAAAGGCTCTCTAGTCTGATTTGTCAAAAGATGGAGCAGATGATGTTGATGCTTTGAAGGCCAAATCAGTTTTTATAGTAGGAACAGGACCAAATTCCTCAATTTCAAAAGTTGAAAGTTTTCCAATCAATGTATCCCTAGTTACTGATGTATTAGGCATTGTTCTCAACTCATTAATAGCAGTAACCTTCATTTTATATGCCGGTGGCAAACCTCTTAAGATTTTTGAAACAATCTCATCTTCACTCAAGGTTCCTCCACAACATTTGATACCTAAAACAATTTCATTTACTCTTTCCATAAAAGCAGAAATTCTTTCATCTTCTTCCATTTTCAGATGTTCATACCTGACTCGGAAGCTTTCAAGTTTTGCAATTTTGACTATGGAATCCCCTTCATTCAGTGTTTCCAAATGATCCCAAATAGCTTTTGCAGTAGATCTATCTGATAATCCCATGATTTGTTGATCTGATAATGCGCTCAAAAGTGCTTCTCTTGCTTTGCAATCATTTTCTTCGTCTTTAGCTAGAGTAATAGGAGCAGGCTGACCAGCTACAGCAGCAGTATAACCATTCTTAGTAACTTCCCAGATGTCTTTACCAATGCAATTCAGATGTGTCTCCATTCTGATTTTCCATATTCCATAGTTGGTTCCATCAAGTTTAGGACTATCCTTTCTGAAATAATTAGTAGACATTGGATCTCCTCAAGTTGTTAAACTTCTACAAAAAAAGAGGACTAGGCTCTGATACCAATTGTAGGTCTCAGGGACAATTGAGAGGGGGGGGTGAATCAGTTGTCTAATAAATTCAAACCAAAATCTTATCAACCAACTTAATGCTTAATACCGGTAAGATAGTTAAATGTGCCGGTAAACAGTGTTAACAAGAAATGTTGTACCGGTAAGAATTAATGCATGAAACATAAGCACAAAGTCAATCACAACACATGACACAAATATTTGTACGTGGAGCCCCTTTAAGGGGAAAAACCACGGTGGGAAACCTTACCCACAATCAGATGATACTACTGCAGATAGTAAGTGTACAAAGAGGGGTCTGCACATGCAGAAAGGCCAATAGCCTAGAGCTCACTACTCAAACACAAATGGGAGTCACACTGACTACAGTTGGATGGTTAAATCCAATGAGAATGTACTGCACAAAATAGCATCTTCATATGCTGGATTCAGTACCGGTGTAATACTGATATGCTTCTACAAAAACCTAACTTCACCTTCAAATGATGTCTTCGTGTATATCTCTACTTGATCTCACATATATCCTTCCTTAAATCTTTTTCGCATTCCCCATTTGATCTTACAAATAAGATCTTACATTTATACCATACCCTAAGACCAATTTTAGTAGGTCGGCTCTACAAGATATTACAATAAAACATTTTACAAATAATACAATATCCGATGCAATAACTGATTGAACATGTTAGCTTAATGCTTTTATAACAATAATAAATCATCTCCATAGCATGCCATGCTGATCTGGAAAAGATAAACCTGCCGGTGTAACCCTAGCTAACCTGGACCTATTTGCTGGTAAAAGAAAATATGCAAATAAGAATATACCAATGATATTACTTCAAGGAAAAGTGTCCACATGATGTCTTCGACATTACCAAGTGTCTTCCATGTCATTGCAGGTACCAGTGAACATTATATCCTGCCGGTTAACTGTATATCGGTGATTGTTTGAACAGTTTACTGATTGCCAGTGAATGTTGCTGGATCTCCAAAGTAGGTGTATTTAGCAGGTGCTTACATCAATGACAAAACCATACCAAAATATCAACATTGATAACCAGGCTACATTAAATAGTGTCTCTTCAATACAACACATGATAAGTTCCTCAGTTTCAAAAATACAAAAACAAACTACTTCTCTAATGAATGATATTTTTAGTGTAAGTTATCAGGTGAGACAACAACACCAAGATATAAAAACAATAACTTCCACACTCTCTCACCAAGATGATTACTTACAACATATCTATGGGAATCAAAAAAAACTTTGAATCTTCTAGAAAAAAAGATACAAACGAGCAGATAATTATTATAGAAATGGTAGCTAAAAAATTAGAAAAGATTCAACTTGTTACCAAGAATATTAGGAAACATCAAATTGGCAAAGACAGTTCATATGAGGAAGAGACAAAGAAGAGCCAAACTCCCGAACCAAAACCTAAAAGAGTGGTGATGTTAAGAACCTCAAGAACTAGGATAGTTGAAAAAGAGGTGGTAAAATCTTCTATCGAAAGGTCTAAACCTACTGCCAACATTGCCATGTCTAGAATAAAGGAACACTCTTTGGCTGCAAAAGAAGAAAAATTTAGGGATTGGTTACAAGAATAGAACATTGAAGAGGAACAATCAACACTTGTATATCTAGAAAAAGAACCTGGTTATGTGAGTAAAGAGTCAGAGGGAGAAACATCAAGTGTAAATAGCTTTGAGATATCAGCCTCTGATAATTTAGAATCAGATCACTCAATAGAACCTGTATATAGTTCAAAAGATGACTTCAAAGAATTAGATTTAGACCTTTCAGGTTACAACCAACTTCAAACCACCAAGCCATGGGAATCTATCAAGAAAATAGATATGGATATAGAAACGAAGGATTCTTTCACAGAAAATTCTAGGCTTGAACAAATGAGACCTTATTCAACTAGTGGCTACATCCTAAGTATTGATAAGATTGTGGAACCATATGATGCTATCTGCACTTGGGAAGACACTCTGGAAAACATGTTTGACAGAACTAGTGGTTGGAATGAACCTGCAAAGATCTTATATGCTGTGAGACTCTTATTAGGTAAACTAAGAAATTGGTGAAATAATTTGCCAGACAATAGACCTCTAACAAAAATAGATGAATATAATGCATATGTAAAGAAAAAGGATATGGGAAAAAAGGATACATTTGCTAAAATATTTGAAAGCTTCAAGCTTCTGTTAATTGATCTTTTTGGCAGAGAAATCAATAAACAAGAGTTAGAAGAAAACACAATGTTGCAATCTATGAAACTTAAAAATCTAGCCAAATTTCATGAATACAATTTGTTATTTGAAAAATATATGATTGCAGCAAACAAAATGCATGATCTAACAAAAAAATAGTATTACTTGAATTCACTGCCTTGTGGACTTGGAAAATGGGAAGAAGATTACATAATCAAGAAAGAACATTTGATAGTAGATCAATGCACATTCCTAGAATTGAAAAGGTTCATTGGGTATAAATTAGAAAAGCAATGTTTGCTAGGAGCACTACAGGCAAATAAAGATGAATATAACTACACTTGCAATCTGAAAGAATTTTGTAATAATCCACCAATCAATCAACTCACATATTTACATAGCTCAAACAGTTTAAGAAAAGAGGTTGTGGAGGAGGTAAGTGTAGATGTAAGAAGTGTTCTAGAAATTATCATAATGGGGAATACACTTTCAAGAAAAGCAAACATGGTAAGTATGGATTAAGAAAGAAATATAAGGTGATCCCATACAGAAAGGGAAAATTTTCAAAAAGAACCCCACCATACTTACTAAGGAAAAGGAACAAAAAGGTCTTCAAGGGAATTAAATGATTTATTTGTAAAGGACCTCATTATGCAACTGATTTTCCCAAGAAACTTAATCTTGGAACTAAAATATATGCCATGTTTGAAAAAGAAAATCAAAATTGGGACATTGTATGCAGTAAAGATTATTCTGATAAACTAGAAAGTTTGTATGAATTAATAGAAGTAGCTCTTGATAAAGGATATATGTTAAAACATAAGGATCTAAAGGATAGGCTGAGGAGACATGAACATAAAAGCTCTTTGCCATAATCATCCTCTGAAGAAGATGACTATTTGGTTTCTCTACTTAAAAGTTCTTTAAAAGATATAGAGATAAAAATTCAGATAGAGAAATCCAAAGATCCTTATAGGAGCTTAGAAACCAAAGAAGATAGATAGATAACAGTCAAACAACACTCTACTACATTAAGGAAGCTTGAGGCAGAATAGGCTGAGCTCAAAAAATGTCTTAGAAGACAAAGAAAACCTGAGCACTTAGACAATGGATACAAGATCCCACTATGGGCTAGAGAAAAATCTTCTCTTTCAAATCATTCCTCCAAACATCACAAGGATTCAAATTATGATATTATTGATGTCTTTAAAAATAGATCTTTTATGTGATGATATTACTAATCTTACTAGATTAGTTAAAACTCAACAAAAAGAGATGCTGAATCTTTCTACCATAGTGGGAGAAAAAAAGGAGGTTTTGTTCAAAGAAGATCAACAACACAATGAGTCAGGATCCAATCCAAACACAAAATTAGAAAAAGAAGTAGAAAACAACAGTAGTAGTGGTAATAGCTTAATCAGAAAAACTAGAGATAAAACTTGTTCTTTGTTATTAGCTAATCATGGCAAATATATCAGGATAAATTTTTGCTTTCTAGGATTTAAAAGAATACCACTAGATGCATTTGTTGACACATGATCAACCGGATCATTAGCCAAAACAAATGCCATTCCACCAGAATTTTGGAAACCATGACCTAATATACCAAATACTATGCCATTAATGGAGAAAAGATTAAAATGGGAAGGTATGCACAAGATGTACATATAAAGATAATGGGAAAAATGTTTGTTACTAATTTCATAGAATATAATGATTTAGATGATGATGTGCTCCTTGGTTATCTTTTCCTCATGAAATATCAGCCACTTCAATTTTGGAAACATAAGATATCTCTTAGGCATGAAGATGGCCAGATAGAAATCCTAGCTCTCAAAATCATCCATCACGAGTTTGACAAGAAGGACATAAAGGGGAAAAGAGAATCTATAAAATAAACATCAGAAGCACCATTAGAATTATTTGATGAAGTCAAAAGTAGACTTAAAAATGAGTGTTGCAGTCTCAACCCATTACAATTCAAATCCCAAGATCATGAAGAATGTGAAATAAAAATTAGCCCACAATGCCAGTCAGTGATACCTCATGAACCGACATACCTCATGAGCCCTGTAGAAGTAGAAGAAATGGATGAGAATTTAAGAGAGTTATTAGATGGCCATTTCATTAGACCCAACAAAAGTCCATTTGCATGCCCAACATTTTTTGTCAACAAGAGAGCTGAGAAAGAATGGGGTAAAAAGAGGTTTTGTATCAACTATAAACCCCTTAATGACATTATTCTTCCCTTCAATTATCCAATCCCATGTAAGGGTTCCCATAGATACTGAGAGGGGGGGGGGTGAATCAATATCTGACCGGTAATGAAATTGTCTTAAAACTGAATATGCAGAATATAAAGTAACAGTATACCGGTATGCAAGAATTAATGCAAATAACAGAATAAAAAGCATCCACATGAAAACAACACCATAACACAAGATCTTTAACAAGGAAACCCGGTGTGGGAAAAACCTCGGTGGGATTTGTGACCCACAATATTCACTTACTGGCCAATAAGAGAATATTACTTACAATAGGGGCCTGCACATGCAAGAAGGCCAACTGCCTAGAGCTCACTGCTCAATAAGAAGTCACACTGACTTACAATGAGGATTTACACAAATCTAATATTCTGTACTGCTTTACAATAGCATCTTCAATGCCTGATTCAGTACCGGTTCTTGCTCTATTCTTTACATATACCCTTGACCTACAATTCGCACATTAGGTCTGCCTTATAATTTATTTATTGCTTTTTTAATCCATATCCTACAAATGCCTACAATGATCTCTTTTATATACAAGAGTCATTTTACAATTTGCCAAGTTGGCTTACAATGATAAACAAAATATTACATATCAAAAATCCTATTGGCCTCTGTGCCGGTATACATATTTCCTTCTATGCCGGTGTACATCTTGTGTGCCGGTGCCAGTGTAGATTGATTTTGTTGATGCCGAAGCACTATTTTGTTTGAATAATGCTTTGCTGGTATAATGTCTTGCCGGTGCCATAGGATTGCAAGGTTTCCTGAGTAATGCTTTGCCAGTGCCATAGGATTGCAAGGTTGCCATCAATGAAAAAACCTTCAATCACACACAATGTCTCATTGGAGTGTCCATATGCCAACAATCTCCCCCTTTGGCATTGATGGCAACACTCATGAGAAATTTCAAAAAGATATCCAAAAATGTGTAGACCAAAAAATGTTACCAAAAATGTGAGAGCTCCCCCTGAGCATGTGATCCCCGTGTTTTGAATTTTCTCATCTACTACTCCCCCTTTGGCATCAATGACAAAGGTTAGTAGATTTTGTAGTTGTACCAATTCATAACCTCAACCTTGTAGTTGGGTAGTTATTATCTGAAGAATATCTCCCAAAATTAAGTTTATGCCATCCATAAACTTCTTGCTCTCCTTTATTGCTATCTCAGTTTTGTATACTGTACCGGTGAGATGCTGCAAGTGCTCTGTCGGTGTTTTGCTACCCTATGTTAGTGCCTCTAAGATTTTCTTACGCAGAGATGCTAAATAGTCCAATCTTGGACTTAGTTTAGATCTCAAAAAATTTGCCTTGTTTATTATTTTCTCTTTTTCTCTTTCTAATTTGAGCAATTCTTCCTCAAAATTTGTTATCTTTTCCTCAAAAACTGATAATGTATCAGGTGAGTTAACAAAATTATCAGCAAGTTTATTGATCTCTACCTGTACCTTGCTCATCTTTTTGTCTACATCCATGGTCAAAAAGTTTATCTTACAGGTATCTTTGTATAGAGTTTTGTACTCTTTCAATAAATTGCACAGTTTCGGTAGAAGTGTGTCAAATTCCTTGTTACACTTCTTTATTCCTTCCTCAAAGAATTTTTGTTTCTCTTTTTCTACACTTTCCTTTACAGTTTCTACCTTTGTTTGCTCAAAATTTCCAAAAATATATTTACAAAGTGTATCCAACTGGCCTAAAGAATCTTTGTTGGCTATATTACAATTGCGAGCTATTGATTTCAAAACTGGAATTGAATCATCTATCACTTTATAGGCTTGTGAGCTATAATCAGTTATTTTCTTGATAGATTCGAGCAATACCTCTATTACATTTGATGGTGACCCAATAGACTGAGTGCCGGTGGAAGTGACCATGCTGGTATTGACCTTTGGTAGGTCTGTTTGTGTCTCCATCTCTTTAAGCACAGTTTTTCCTGTATCATTTCTTACCGGTGGCATCTATTCTGGAGCCTTTAGCTCTGTTGGTTGCTCTGTTTGTGTTCCAGATTCCACCTTTTTCTCTAAATCTGCTGTCGGTTGCTCTTTCTTTCCTGTTGTCGGTTGCTCTTTGTTTTCTATTGCCGGTTTCTCTTTGTTATCAGATTTATCTGTGGTATCCTTATCTACCACTATGTTGATTTTTTGAGTATCAACATTCATAGTATATAGGACTTTAGGATTAGGATTATTATCCTATGTGTCCATGCTCTCAGTTGCCGGTTGATCTTCTGCAGTTGTTGTTTTTACCGGTGGAGTATTTAAAGGAGGTGGGGGTAAGTTGTCTCTAATCTTGATACTTGGTGGTTCACCAACTTTATCTTTCCCTTTGTCCTTTTGATATACCAGAATGGGCTTGGGATTCCTATATTCTTCTTGTTTTTCTTTTTCAACCAAGAATATATCCCAACCATTTTCTGTTTCCTCTGAAACTTCTGTAACTCTACCTGCCATTAGTGAAATTTGCCGGTGTGCAGTGGAAAAAATAGTTCGGTTGGCCTGAGCTATCAAATCATCAATTTCCTTAGGTGAGTTGACCGGGTATACTGCAAGTAATTTTTCTATTTTAATTTTCTTATCCAACTCAACTATTCCTTGCCTTCTGGCCTCAAGTCTTTTATATAATTCATCAGGAATTTCATTTAGGACTTGCATCAAAAACTTTTTATACATGTCCATGTGTAATATAACACTTTCCTCGACTTGTCCTGTCTCATCATCTGATAGGGTGTCTTAGATTTTCCCTATGTTTTTCAATTTACCTTCCTGTGTGATCTCATTCAGTAATATGTCAAAAGGGGCCAAGTCAGTGTTTGTCTTCTTCTTCTTTTTGGGGGTCAGCTTTTTCTTAGGTGTGGCTTTCTTGACTGGAGACCTTACAGCTTGTTGCTTTTGTCTTGTCCTTCTAGGTGAAGGAGTAGATACCGGTGAGGGGTCTCTTTTCCTAACAACTCTTTTGAAAGTTGCTGGCATATCTCCTTCTGAGGAGGTATCTACCGGTGAAAGATGAGTTTCAGGCTGTTGGGCTGCCAACTCTTCTTCTGTTATGCCGGTTTTCTTTAATACATCATCTTTTATGGCTTTTGCTTGCCTAGTTCCTTTCCTCACAACTGCCTCAACTTTCTTTACTCTCTTTTTAGATTGAATTTGACTTTCAATGGTCTCAGCACTACCAAATACTTCTTCGTTTGGTTCATTGGGGGCTTCCAGAAGTGCTTTGGCATAAGTTTCCACTATGTGGTCATCTATTTCATACCCCATCTCTGTAACCCAGATTGTTCTTGGGATGACTGCTTCCATCCAGATCTCATGCTTTTTTATTACAGAACATATGTCATCCTTGTATTTGTTGACAATTTCCTGTGATAGTCTGATTCTTTTATTCATTTTGACCTTTAGTGCTTGAAAATACTCATTGATATTCTTTTCTCTGTTTTCACCCATGTTGTTGAATAAGTCAGATAATTGTTTTCCTACCGGTATGTCAAATCCAAAATCCTTGTTGCCTATATCGGGAGCCTGTTTGGTTATATGTAGCATTAAACATACAAGTAGATTTCCAAATCTAAAGGTTCCTTTCTTATCCTTCTTTATTTTTGCCAAATTGTCAATTAACTCATCTTTTAACCATTCACAGATATCAATTTTTACATTGTCCTTAACCATGTCATAAGCACTTTTTATGCATAAACTGGAAACAGAGTTAAGCCTATTTGCATGAGTTGCTTTGTAACCTAGAATCATGCTAATGAATCTCACATTTGTATTGGTCACATCATTAACCCTCAATGATCTTTTGTCGGATGTTGCACCAGTTAATTTCATTACTAGGTCATTGGAGACCTTCTTGGTTTTATCAGGTCTGGTACTGGTGGAAGGTAACCCTGTTACTACTTTCACAGCTACCTTTGTAATTTTATGCACTGAGTCAAGCCAAAAGAATGAGCCATGTACCCTACTAAGAACTATCCTAACCACTTCCTTGGGAAATTTAGGAATGCAAAGGATTTTAGTGAATCCTAGGGTTTCAACAATTTTATGTTCATGTTTCACATTTCCGGCATTGTCACATATAACAGATTTATACATGTTTTTGATTTCTTCATCACCTAATTCCTCTATGTTGCAATGAATATACATTCTAGGGTCTTCTGCATAAACGACACCCTTTGGAATTTGGGAAAAAGTACCTGTGTTGTCATCTTTCTTAGCTACCTCAGGAACTAGCTGAAACACGGGCCTAGGTCATTTTATAACCTCGACTACTGTAGGGTTTGCTATGAATTCAGGTGCAGAGGAGGATGCCATGATGATAGATACCTTTTTCCGCCTTTGGATGGATTGATTGCTGAAGTGCTTTGCCTCTTTGCTCGGAATGCCTTAGCTCAGAAATCTTTGTGCTCTCTGAAAGTTTGAATTCACGGTGAAATGAAATGGAGCCAAAAACCTTATTTTATAAAGTCTTTTCTGCTACCTACCACATTAATTGTTTGTTGGCAATGTATTAACTCAACTTTATTTGTCGGTAATGAAGGATTTTCAACTTCTTTTCTCTAACCGAGGGAATAATAGCACATGTGTCATTAAATTGCCAAACCCTCAAGATAATTTTCTTCAATTTGATGAAGAACATCCTGCCGGTGGAGCATTGCTCTGTCCTACCAGTGGAGCATCATATTGTCCTGCTGGTGAAGCATTTGTTGGTTCTACTGGTGGAGGAGTAACCCCAATATTTAGATCACCTTTTCTAATCCATTGCTTTGAAAATTCTTGCTTAACCTCTTCAGCCTTTTCTTTACCTTTCAAGCTATTACTTTTGTTATCTACCGGTGTACCTTTACTTCTACAGAATTTAGCAATATGACCAATCTTGTTACATGCATAACAAGTTAGATTATTTTTCTGAATAGCTTTCCCATAACCTATGTCGATTTGTGTTGTGCATTTATTTGATAAATGACCAAATCTTCCACAAACATAACATCTTACATTCATTCTGCAATTTTCAGAGTTATGACCAATTTTGTTGCATTTGGTGCATTGACCAGTGGGAGGATTGATGTTCTGATAATTCCTAGATCTACATTCATTTGCCCTATGACCATATTTATTACAGTTAAAGCATTTTCCATTGAACTTGTAAGTATTAGAGGGTCTTACCAGTTTGCTTTGATCATGGGTATTTGCAATACCGAAGCTTTCTCCAACTTCAAATCCAACTCTAGAAGTGTCACCTTTGGGTTTTTGATTCTTCAATAAGGTACCAAGTTCTTCTGAGCTTTTCTTGAATTTTTCTTTGTGTTGATTTGCAATTTCCAATTCCCTTTCCAAGATCTCTTTTTGTCTCATTAGTTCATTCGAGTCATTTTGAGTATGCATTAGATCTGTCTTCAACATGTCATTTTCATAGCTAAGTCTTGTGTTCTCATTTGCTGCATCACTTAGTCTTCTGGTCAATTCTTCTTCATTCTTCTTTCTATCCTCAATCTCTTTGCAAAATCTCATAGTCATATCCTTCATTTCATTTTTTGTTGTCATGATCTCTTGTTTCAATTTTCTTATCATATCATTTAGTGATTCCTTTTCATCATTTTCATTTTGCAATTTTTCACAAAGTTCTCTTCTCTTGTTTCTTTTAACAATAAGATTTTCTTGAAGTGCCTGAATAATGTCCTGAGCTGCTTTTAAATCATCTTCTAATTTGATATTTTTTAACTTCTCTGCATCATAGTCAGTAAGAGCTCCTTCAAGTTGCTTCATCAGATTTTCCATCTTTACCGGTGTCAAGATCTTCCTCAAGCTGTTAGGCTTCTGAAAATAGAGGACCAAGCTCTGATACCAATTGTTAGGGTTCCCATAGATATTGAGAGGGGAGGGTGAATCAGTATCTGACCGGTAATGAAATTTTCTTAAAACTGAATATACAGAATATAAAGTAATAGTATACCGGTATGCAAGAATTAATGCAAATAACAGAATCAAAAGCATCCACATGAAAAGAACACCATAACACAAGATGTACAACGAGGAAACCCGGTGTGGGAAAAACCTCGGTGGGATTTGTGACCCACAATATTCACTTACTGGCCAATAAGAGAATATTACTTACAATAGGGGCCTGCACATGCAGGAAGGCCAACTGCCTAGAGCTCATTGCTCAATAAGAAGTCACACTGACTTACAATGAGGATTTACATAAATCCAATATTCTATACTGCTTTACAATAGCATCTTCAATGCCAGATTCAGTAGCGTTTCTTGCTCTGTTCTTTACATATACCTTTGACCTACAATTCGCACATTAGGTCTGCCTTATAATTTATTTATTGCTTTTTTTATCCATATCCTACAAATGCCTACAATGATCTCTTTTATATACAAGAGTCATTTTACAATTTGCCAAGTTGGCTTACAATGATAAACAAAATATTACATATCAAAAATCCTATCGGCCTCTGTGCCGGTATACATATTTCCTTCTGTGTCGGTGTACATCTTCTGTGCTAGTGCCAGTGTAGATTGATTTTGTTGATGCCGGAGCACTGTTTTGTTTGAGTAATGCTTTGCCGGTATAATGTCTTGCCGGTGCTATAGGATTGCAAGGTTGCCTAAGTAATGCTTTGCTGGTGCCATAGGATTGCAAGGTTGCCATCAATGACAAAACCTTCAATCACACACAATGTCTCATTGGAGTGTCCATATGCCAACATCCCATTTAGTGTCAAATTAATTAGGAGGGTCGCTAACAAAAGGTTTTTCTCAAAGTTTGACTGCAAATTAGGCTTCTGGCAAATCAAAGTCAAAGAGACAGACAGATGCAAAACAACATTCTCAGTCCCACAAGGACTCTATTAATGGAATGTTATGCCTTTCGGCTTGTGTACAACACCAACATAATTCCAAAGAAGAATGGACCAAGCATTAAGAAATCTAAAATATTTCTGTGCCATTTACACTGATGATATAATAGTCTTTTCAGACTCAGCAGAAGAACACCTGCAACACTTGGAAGAAATTTTTGCAGCCATAAAAAAGAATGGAATATGTCTATCAACAAAAAAGATGATAATTGGGAAAAACCGAATTGACTTCCTTGGTTTACATTTGAACAAAGGCCAAATCCAGTTGCAACCCCATATCCTACAAAGGATACAAGAGTTTCTTGATATTCTTCAGGACAAAGAACTCATTCAAATATTTTTGGGATGCCTAAATTATGTTTTACCCTTTTATAAAGGCTTTGTAGAGGACATGAAAGAAATCCAAGAACATCTAAAAGATAACAAAGAAGGATGGTCATTGAAGGCTACAAAAGTTGTACAAAGAATTAAGTCTAAATGCCAAAACTTGCCTTCCCTCCAAATTCCATCTCGAGAATTACCATTATTTTTATATACTGATGCTTCTGACAACACTTGGTCTACTGTGCTGATACAAGAAGGAAATGAGAAAAGAAACATCGATGGCTATAGGTCTGGCACCTTCACAGATACAGAATGCATATATCATATTTTTGAAAAAGAGATACTGGCAGTAAAGAAGGGTATAGAAAAATTTAAATTTTTTCTTAAACTAGTCAAATTCACAATAAGGACAGATAGTCAGGTCATGACAAGCTTGCTGAAAAAGAAGCCTAATAAAGACATATCTCAAGGGATGATTGCACGATGGTATTTTGAGTTCATTGGTTATGATTTTGATATTGAATGGATTAAAGGAGAAAAAAATCCATTGGTTGATGCCCTCACCAGGGAATTGGCAGGAGGCATTTATAATAGAGGAATTTTATTTGAAGAACCATATTGGTTCTGAGAAGATGGCACAACAATGTTCATCAGAGTAGACAATGACGTAAGCCTGCCGATCATACCTACTCACATTGTGGAATGGTTACTAGAAGCATATCTTTTGGAAAGATGGTTGTTCCGAGTAAAAGCAACTATTACTTACCACCACTGACATGGCTTTATGGATAATGAAGAAGAAAATGAACTTTTAGAATTCCTAGGGCTAGAAGATGCTCCTGTTCAACATTGGTGCACCAGTTATGGGACTATTCATCTACGCATCAAAGGTCTCTTTATAATGAATTGGTCAAAAAGGAGTAAAATAAATCTACTCAAAAACTTGAATTTTGGTTTTATTACACACATAAGCTTTGACCAAGATACATTCAAAGAATATACTGATTTGATAGGAGGGCTAACTTCAAAGAAGACATGAAGGAATTTCTGAATCTAATACATCCAAGGTTGTGGATTACCATGGTAAATTGCATGATGGAATATCTGTCAAATTACCCAAATTTTGGATATGATTTCCCAAGAATAGAATTTTATCCATTAATGGCTAATTAGTGGGCCAACATAGAAATCCAAGATATGTGTCTTTTGCCTGCAACCTTAACTAGATGCATTGAGTTAGACAGAGCTTATGCAGATGACTATGTAGTACAGTTAGATTATGTTTTCCAATAAAGATCTGATGATTGGGATTTACCTTTCACTCCACTTCTAGAAGATGTAATGGACCCCATCCTGTATTGTCTAGCACATGGGCTTGTTAGTGTCGTGATGTCACACACACTATGATGTGACAACAAGATGCAACCCTGTTTAAAAAGAAGAATCCATGTAGCCACTTATGGGTGTGGACCCTTCTCACTCACGCGTTTTCAAAAAGTGACTTTAATAAAGTAACTTTAGGTAGTGGGACACTTGTCATTTTTCTATGGTTGGATCTCAACTTAAATTATATTATGTAAAAGCCTTCACCAAGATTTGCACTCTATAAATAGAGTCAATATATCATTTGAAGGCATGGGGAGTCCAGAGTTTCAATAGGTTCTAAGTGTTGTATCCATAGAAATTTATCATAGAGAGTATGCTCTATCTCTTTAATTAGAGATATCAGAAATCAGACTGGAAAATTGCTTATGTTGTGCTTAAAATGTTGTGTCTATATGTACCTTTGATCATATGATTATCAATCTATAATTAATGGAAATTATTCTCATTTGTTCTATTATTTGTTTGTAAAATAATTAGCAGTTAAATCATGAAACAAAACCACATCAATAACACACATAACACCAATATTTTTTATGTGGAAAACCTGGTTAAGGGAAAAACAACGGTGGGAATCTACCCACAATAAGATAATACCTTGTTAGGAATAAATGTGAGTATTACAATGGGGAATGCACATGCATTTAGGCACACTGCCTACAACTCACTGCTCAAAATATGAAACCCAGAAAGATTGCAACCTTGAGGGAAGGCTCACTTCCTTATAGGAAGTCTCACTAACTTACAAAATCATTCAGACTACAATTTGGATCACATGAACAATGTAAATATCATCTCCATATGCCTGAGTACAGTTTCGATTAAGCACACAGTCTACTCGGCAACAATTCTCTTCTCTTTCACACTTCTGAAAGATCAAATCACCTATTCATACATACAAATTGATCATACACTTGTAGATACAACACATACACTCACAAACATAAATATTGCATGATTATTACATTTTTTTATACAAACCCTCAACCCATGAAATTAAGGTCGGCTAAAACATCAATACAAATTACAAAAAAATATCCTCACACACTATAACAATACATGCGGACCAAAACAATATCGTCTAATACATAATCTGGACCCAAATCAACACCGCAAACATGAAACACCGGCAACAATTATGCCTCGATCATCCGCAACATGCTACAACCACCAAGAACGTTGCATAACACGAAGAACATTACCAGACAAGGAAAATCTTCAATAACACATCCAATAATCAATGCAGACCACCAATATGCATAAAACATGATCTAGAGACATTCACAAGAGACCTGAATTGCATCACAACAACCGCAACAACTCGAATTACTAGAATCATCATCATCTCTCTACCGGAGCCAAAGAACATCAACATAATTGACTGTCAACCTACAATATTTTCTTGTAGATTTCCAAATCATGAACCAATTGAACTAAGAACACACATAAATGTCTAGAACACATCCCACACATAAAAAAATAAAGATGTACTAATTCCAGAGCAATAAAGAGCACAAACCAGAATACCGAATAACACGAACAACTACATAACATCCCCAATACCAGATATCATAACTTGATTATAACATCATGAGGACCTCGACAAATGGGAATGAACCATCTACAAACAACATACTAGAAACCCTTTAAACCACATTAGGTCATCTCCAATACACATGCCAAACCAACTAATCCAATCAAATTGTAATACTGGAATACATAGAAGAATACGTTAACAAAACTTTCGAACAATCTCCTCATCAACAATATCCACATATATTGACATCAATGACAACATATCAGCCAATATCCAACAATATATACATGATATACATTATTTATCATGAAAGCATACTAGTGATAACTTTAAGAAAACCCCCCTCAAAGAAAGATATAAAATATTGGCGAATTTTTATTTATTTTGGATAAAAATAATAATTTTATTGGCGAATCTTTCATTTTTTAAAAGAAAAATATTAATTTTATTAGTGAATTTTTTTACATCAAATTTTTTTGGTAGAAAATATTGGTGGATCTTAGAAAATAACACAAGTATGCATTAATTATTACTATTGCAAATAATTTCATTAAAAAAAATAAATTCTTATAGAAAAGTAGATGCTTAAGGTGGAAATCATTAATGAGTTTAAAGGGTAAACGCTACTTAATTTAGTTACTAGCATTAATTTAAATTAATCTGATAGCCCTCTTCGTATTTTGTCAGATAAAATGTACTTAAAATTTGTAATACTCATGGGGCCCAAAATTGTTTTTATACCATTGATTTCCATTGAGGCCAACAATTGAAAAGAAACTCAACTCCCATGAGCATTACAACTTGTAGGTACCGTTTACCTCATGGAATGCAATGATGGTCATTAGATTATATTTTGAATCAGTGGTGGCAACTAAAGATTGCTGGTAGAACCCTAAAGTAACTAAAATTATGATGTATTATTGGTGAATTAATTTAATTTTTTACAATAAATAATAATTTTTTGGCGAATCTGATCCAACCATGTATCGAATATTTTGGCAAATCTTTGAGTTAAAAAATTTAATAAAATAAATTCTCTGGTGATTTAAATAAGATTGAAATAAAATTTTGCAAAAATGTGGAGATTTAGGTTGCCTTAAAACTTGAACTATTAGCCAAATTTTGATTTCCAAATTTGAAAAAATAGCTAATTGGCGAATATTAGCCACTAAAAAAATCACGAAGCATATTGACCCCAGAGATGAGTAGAACCCTTGCTTGTTTTGTGTTTTGTGATCATTAGCTTTTGATGCAACCTTCTTGGGGGCATATCATTGTGATAAAGTGCTTCTCTTTCGAATGAATATATAGTACCTTAAAGTAATTTCTCCTGATATGACATGTGGAATCACTTTAACCAGGGGGCATACACTTCACTCAATTTTTCTCCCTTTGCATATCTCGATACTCAAGTTACTTAGCAAGCTTAGGTTTTTTATTTTTAATTTTGGTATTTTTCTTTTCATGACTCATAGTATGTGAACCTTACTGGACTAGTAGTCATGGTTCTCTTTTTCTGTCTTTCTTATGATGTCCCTTTTATCTTGACCTTTAAGTTTAAAGATACCTAAATTCCACTAGGGGCTTGGTGTGTCTTGCCTCCTTAGCATCCTAATAGAAACCTTTCAATGTGAACCTTTGTACTTTACCTAGAATATTATTAGTCTCATACTCTTGCTAAAGTGGGGGATAACTGTATCATCCTAAATTGTACTCCCTTATAATTTTGACTGCATTTGGGCTCTCACCTTAGTGTTCATGCTCCAAGGATTGAATAAGAGCTGATTATACTCTTGCTTTGCATATTTGTCACCATTTTCATTATGCACATCTTCCTGCCCCTTAATTTTGGTGCTTGATTCAGAAAGAATAGGGTGTGGCACCCTGATCCTCTCGAGAATAGAGTGCCCAACACCCTAGTCCTTCTATTAAATACCCAAATTTGGGCCCTTTAATAGTTATAAAGTTTGAGCAAGAATTCCAGCTTTGTGTCACCTCATGTTGAAAAATTAGTTTGTTTTTCGATGGGAAAGTATAAAAAGAGGTCTACCCCTCTCATTTGATAATCCGACAATCATATTGATCAATCAATTTGAGAAATTAAGCATTCAAGTTCAAGTAAGTGAGGAATCAGTCTTCATTCAAGCATTAGAGCAGAGATAGAGTCAAGATTCAAGCATTGGAGTTGAAATTCATGTTCTATGTTACTGAAGACTTCATGGTACCCTAATTCTATGTGGAGACAAACAAAACTTCACAAGGAGGTATATCGCTTGTGTTTTAGTCATTATTCAATGTCTCCCTCAAAAGAAGAACATTTCCATTATTGCAATTCAATTAGATTTCATTTCTATTTCATGATTGATTCCAAAACTAAGGTTTGACCTAAGGAAATATCCTATTCTAAATCTAATTCCCTTGCCTAGTGTGTGTAGGAATAGGTACGAAGATTCAATCTTCAGGATAAGCTTTATTTGTAGAGACAAATTAATTCTCCATTAGAGTGCAAAAGGTGCAGAGGACCAGAATGACCATCAGACCGGTCTCGATAAATGAGAAGCTCCTTCTAGGAATAGATCCAAATCATCTTACAATCCATAGATCTAGGTTTGTGGCTCGATCCAATGCCTGTAGCTTATTGTTTATGAATTTTTACATCAACTCCAACACATTTACCCTAATTTCAGAAAATTCAAAAAATCAATTCAACTCAAGGGAAATAAGAGGATTGATTAACAACCCCAATAATTAGATCAGTATTCAGACCTCTTAGGTTTAGATCTATGTAACTCCTATTTTTCCCTAATGTATTGATCCCCAAGTAAAAAATAATAGTTTTCGTACATCTAATGGTGGAAACCCTAATTTTTTACCCATTACAATACTTATGGGTAAGTAATCTAAGATTATCTTACCATATCTATTTCTATGGGAAAAGTAAAATATTTTCATGTACAATTGATTCACCCCCCCTTTGTCTCAGTTGTCTGAGATATTCAACAATAAATTCCTAGATCTTTTAGGTTTTGATATGCTTCTAACATCACCATTCCTCTTTTTGCTAAATTTTATTATGTCTCATCAAACATTTTTAATCTTTCTTCACTCAAATCTTTAGGCAATGTAAGACATATCTCCACAATACTCATGCACTCATCTTCAAACACCTCATAGGAAATCTTTGAGACTCATGAAATCCTTAGAATTACTACCTCCATAAAATAATTATCCTTATCCACCATGAGTGTGTTCTCATTTTTATACCAATTCACTATATTTGGAGGAATCTAGTTCCTGATAACCATCTCCTTCTAGAGATCCATAAATAACATATAGAAACTTGCATTACTATCATCCAAACTATCCAAATAGTCCTTAATTTTAGCAGCAATAGTGACATCTTTTCTCCATACTATATTTTTCATTCTAGGAAATGTGTTAAAAATATAGAACACCATGCAAATAATAAGCGAGTCATACTAGAATGGTTACATTTCATCCTTTGTCATCTGAAGATTATCCTCTAGGTGACACCACAAAAACTTACACATATCATAATACTTGTTCTCCTTTACAACTTGATAAGCCACATAGAATTTTGTAGAGGAAGACAATCCTTACCAATTCTTCAACTATACTTTGTACAAAATTTCCATAGTCACATACCTTGCACCCATATCAACAATTTTTCAATTCAAAGATCTCGCTCATCAGATACTAATCCAGTTTGCTATTTAAATTTTCATTCTTTATTGAATTCAAATAAAGTACCTTTTTGATACAGCACAAGACGATCACATCCCTTAGGGATTAATTGGAAATCAAGTATGGTTGATCCAACTATAGAGAGCTTGTTGGCATAAGATACTATTCTGGTGATGCTTCAGTGAAGATTGATGATGTTTGATGCATAATATTTCTTAGGAGTTGTCATTGATGGTAACTCAACCCATTGATCGTATGTAGTATGGAGTTTGGGATATTAGGTATGAAGTTTTTGTATAAGTCTGTTAGTGATACTTTGTGAAGAGTTTTGGTGAACAGTTCTCATTTCCAGTGATGTGTTTTTGGTTCCTATAATTTGAGTTAATGTTATTGAGTATGGGAAGTATATTATCATGCAATATTATCCTTTGGTGTTGATTCTTTAGCATGTTAGAAGGTCTGGTAGATCAGTAAAACAAGGTTACCTTATTATTGTTGGTGTAACATGTGAACCAGATTCTTTGAGGTAATTTTGGTGGTTGATTAGTAAGTTCGAGGTAATTGGGCTAACTTATGGGAAGCGTGTGATCATATGTTTTGCATTTGGAATATTATTTTTTGGAGATTTGAGCCGATTTGAAGCTACACGTTTCATATTTTGATACTTTGTGAAGGCAACTTGTGGGAGATCAAATTTGCTAGTGCGGATATATAAGATCAACTTGGTTAATGCATTTATGGGTGAAATGATGTGTGAGATGATTTTGGGAGTGATTGAGCACAGTTGCACTTACGCACCTTGAATTTTTATGATCTAGTAATCAGTATTAGGGTAGAACAAAGCAATCTATCAGAATAGTGCAGCGGATCAGTTTGTGCCTAACCAAAATTGTTATTTGGCATATTTAGGTGTTTTTATTTAGTTCATTACACATTGTAATCATTTTCTATTATCCTGTAAGGCAGTGAGCCTTGCCTTGAGTTGTATCCCTTTTGTAATTTAGCAGTGAGCTCTAGGTAGTGTGCATTCCAACTCATGTAATATTGTTTTACTACTAGCCATAGTATAATAATATTGTGGGTTTAAATCCCATCATCATTTTTCCCTTTCTGGGTGTCCACATAAAAAATACTGGTGTTATGGTTATGTGCTTGTTTTCTTTGTGTTTCTGCATTTTAGTTTCTTATTTGTGCATCGGGTTGATTAAGAATCAGATTAACAAATTTATAAATAATGGAACACTAATTCACCTTCCCCCTCTCAGTGTTCAGTGATTCCAATAGATCCTTCATATATTTTATTCAGAAAAATATTTATTGTTTCTTCATCACAAAATATAGAAAAATTTCTCCATGTATCCAACCCCATCTGCCCTAGACTAGCATAATCAGATTTCAAACTTTGCAAATTGTCAAATAGATGAACTCTCTTAAAATCACTGATCTTGCCATGATTTTATTCTTCTATAAAAAAAATAATATAATAGTGGACATCCTCTTTATGTATAGCTTTGTCAAGAACAAGAGATAAAACATAGGCAAGGCCTTCTATTATAGGAAGAAATGAACGATTCTCAAAAACAAGTTGAGCCTCATCATGGACACTAATAATTTTAAAATTTTCCATTTGAAAGATCATAGTTTTAAAAATACCTTTGATCATGTGCAATAATTCCCTTTTTTCTCTTCGCATTCACCAACTCCTCAATTACAATTGCACAAAATGAACTTCAAAAAATAATATATACTTACTAATTAGGGTTTCCCATCAAGTTGATACACTATACATTAGAGACCATAGAAAAAGTTTTCGATAACCAAATCCACTCAAAAAATATCATACACATCTTCCAAACATCTACCATGCTCTAAGAAACTCAACATCCAAATCACAAGGGGTGTAAAAGATCCACATTAAATTCTCCCACTCAGACAATGCAATCTCAATTAGTTTCTAGAAGAAGGGTAAGGACCCAAAGCAAGTGTGGATCCATCTTCAATCTTTTCTTAAACCTTAACCTATAATTTATTTACCCATGTCATCTTTATTTTCTCCTTGTCTTCATTGATATTAATTTTATATTTCAGATCAATTGTCTTCTCATTCCTTCTTCTGTAGTTTTTTGCAATATGTTCCATTTTATTACAATTATAGCATACCAGACATTGTTGATATTTACTTCCATTTATTCTCCTATTTCCACTTCTTCCAGAATTCCTATTTAACATGCAATCAATAACTTTGTTCCCATGTACATTGCAAACATAATAGTATCCATTGAAAGATTGAACAAGTACGCTAAAACCTGAACTTCCATTTCTGTTCCAATTCAACCTACTTTTGCACTCTCTTACTTTGTTCCCAAACTTATTATAGTAGTGACAATTTATGTTAAAGGATTGATTTTTTACTTGACTTCTACATTGACTAGCTCTATGTCAAATTCTATTTCATGAAAAAAAATTACCATTAAAAGATGAATGCTTGGAAAGAATAAGAGAGAATATCCTGACATTCTTCGAGTTCTGGAAGCTTCGATCTAAAGTGAAATCCTTCTGATCTTTATTAAAATTTCTCATTTAATCCTTGAATTTTTCCTTTCCTTTATCTTTCTTTCTAGATGACTTAGAATATTCACCATCTTCAAAATCAAGTCCACCTTTATCTTTAATTTGTTTTTGAGAATTGATCATAGAAATAAGAATTTCATTGCCACCTCTGAGTTTCAACCTATTATCAATCAGATCCTTTGCATCTTTCAATTACTTCTAAAATATAATCAATTCTTCTTTAAGTATTGAACATTATTTAGTCTTATAATCAAGCTTTGTTTTAGAATCATCAAGAATCTTCCTTCCTTTATCAAGAAGGCTTCTTAAATAAGAGATATTTTCAACTGCCTTATTATGTTTTTCTCTTCTTTTATCTAGTCTCGCTAATGCAGATCTTACTTCTCTTTCCATCTCAACAAATCCATCAACAACATCCCAACCACTCTAACCCATAACATCCATATCATTCAATTCTTCTTTGAACATAATGTTCAAAATATTAGATCTATGCCAGTAGTTAAACTGTCTCTTCAGGAACCAAATCTCTAATAGCAATTGTTCAACACTACCAGATTCAATGAGAGGGGGTGAACTATCATATACTTAAATTTGATCAGATTACAACATTTATTCTACATAAACCATTCCTCATATGTGCATGAGAATAGATAACTGAAACAAAAAATATATCCACACAAGAGCACCTAGATTTTGACATGGAAAACCCAAACTTTGAATAACCATGGTGAGAATCAAACTCAAAATATATAATACGTGTTTACAATGGTTTAGGCCATAGGTCTGGGAGCTCATTGCTCCACACTTGCAAGCTATGACACACAACCTTAGGGGAAGATACAAAACAGATACTTGCACAACTAAGGATCACTTTTTAGGGAAAGATATAAAACATTTGTCTTGATAAAATAAGAATAACAAATTTAAACTACAAAGGAAATAACATCTACCAACATGTAGATAACAGTTCACAACTTAAAACTCATCTGATTTATCTTTCATCTCTACTTTGTAACACATCCAGACCTTTGTACCACATCTAACTTGCATCACATTCACATCCTACTTCACTTCATATTTTATACATTCACTTGTCACCTTCTATCTATCTAATCTATTTATTATGTTACCAAATAGATCAATTGATCTATATTTATATATCCACTACATCATCATTAATCTCTATTAGGTCGACTCAAAAGATGTGATGTGTATATTCATCATCAACCCCAAAAATTGCATGTGGAAGACAAATAAGACATGTAATGATTCACAACATTGTGTCACACCTTCTAGTTATCCTCATAAAGATTCTACAGACAACCACACAAACCTAAACACTTAAGCCGATTCATATCAATCTGCTTTACCCAAAAAGAAATTCAGACCCAAATATAAAATATGCAATCCATCACAAATGAAGGATGGTGTTCTAAGAACAATATCCAATAATCCAAAATATCCTCAAGGCAATAGCAACATGAGAAATTCAACACATTCCTCCACAAAGTCCTAAAACTGCACCAACATTATTCACAAACATAAATGATGCTCATAGAGAAACATCCATCTAACTAAGAAACTGAGATCACTCTACCATAATTATTTTAGTTCAAACCACATAGTCATCCAATACATATCTAGTACATACAAGATAGTAAAGATAGTAACACATTCAAGATCAAACAAAAGACATTAATCTTTTGGAAACATAACATATCATCAACATTAGCCATCCATAAAGCTTATAGACATTTAACATCTACCTATTCCTTAAAATGCCTCATCAATCATCATGAGAATATTCATACAACTCTGCATTATTGTAGCGTCCTAAAATTGCGACACTTGCAATTTCGACTGCATTTCGGTCTTCACGATGGCGACGCAACACGCAACCTGAATGGAGACCCCGAAACTGGCTCACGACACCAAAAACTGCATTTTTCAAGCACCCTGGCCTGAACCTCCTTGCACCCTGCTGTCCCGGGAGGTGGGACCAGAGCGCCCAGTGCCCTGGTCCCTCAGGACCAGGGCGCCCAGTGCCCTGGTCCCCAGGACCATGGCACCCAGCGCCCTAGTCCCTGGGTCCTATTTTGGGCCCGGTCTCCTAAGGGGTCTCGGGTCTTTTTGTTTGCAATTTGGAAATTAACTTTCCTGGTCGGCCTAAGGTCGGGAAAATCAGTCTATCAGCCCTAATTGACAAGTATATAAACTACATTTTCCTCTTTCATTCGACATGATGGAAAAAGCGTGGAAACTATACTCAAGCATTCAAGCATTCCTTCAAGCAATTGATCATTTCAAGTCTCCATTCAAGGCTAAGTGTTGCATTCAAGACAAGGATTCAACCATTGAAGAGGAGATCACATACTACATGCTACATACAACATACAACATATAACATCTAAACCTTCGCACATAAGGATACCAACATCCTTAGAACAAGGTATTAGTACTTGTCTTACAGTCATTTACATTTACAGCTCTTGCTCATTTCTTGGTTAATTCCAAAACTAGGGTTTGACCTAAAGGCAAACCCCTAATCCCTAACCCCCCAATTGTCTTCGCTTTTCTATGTGTAGGTTGCAGGTATGTGGCTGAAATTGAAGATCTGGAATCCTTGTGCAGAGACGAACAGATCCCCCTTCGTTTCGTGGATTTTTCGGAGGACCGTGGCACCGGGCGCCATCGTCCCGACAACTTTTGCTCAAATTTGCAGGACAGCGCCGTATCGACATTTTACTGCTAATTCCAGGTCCGCAGCTTCATCCTATAATCCGAACTCAGTTTATAAGCAAATCTTTATCACTTTCTATGCATGCCTAGCTTAATTCTTCTATCAACATTCTTTACAAAAGAGGGTAGCCTTGCTGTCTTAACCCTTGAAACACATTTAGCATCCAATCTTGCATTGCGTGGGATTGGATCTTGTGGGTTTCAACTCCTCTTTTGAATGTAAAGTCTCTCCCCTAAGTGAAAACCATCGAATCCTAGCGAACCTCCCTTCTCTCTCCTCGGAGTTGGAAGAGGGGAGAACAACTAGGGTTCGATCGCGATTTTCCGCTTTACAATTATATCAACCAAATACAACCAATATCAAGAACTTAACCAAAATATAGTGTCAGACCATATACTTCTATATTGCATCACTTCCCAACCATTAGCACCAACAACTGGACCAAACCAACACCCAAACCAATTGTTGGCATTTGTGCAGAGTTTGATGACATGATAGGATTGTATGTTGTCATTGATGTCAATATGCTGAAGTATGAACCAATATATTGAAGTAAGCAAACTGGCAAGAGAACCGGTATGATGGTATGAAGTGAACCGGTATGATGATGCAAACCGGTATATGCGAAAAGGTGAACTGGTATGTTGGAATGTGAACCAGTATATGGAAAGTTTGTATCGGGGTTTCATTTGATATGACTACTGGTTGGTAGTCTTAGCTTTAGGGTTTTCGGTTGATGCATTCCAAGTCTGTGTGATTTGACCGATGACATCCTGTGATGAGTTAGCATTGAAATGAAGATCAGATCATGTTGCCATGTCAGCCTTGTGCGCATGAAGAATCTCCTTATGGATTTTGCATGAAGATTGATTCTATCTACCTCAAGAATGTGCAAAATCTTAGTAAACGGTGGACAATGCATGATGGGTTATCAACTTCTATAAGCGGCAAAGAACGAATGATGCAGAATGTCTTGAGATTTGTTCAAGATTGTTTTACCCTATGTAATGTGTTTAAATAGTCAGGATTGGATCGACTGTATTGTTAACCTAGATGCTTAGGGTTTTAGGTTTTGGCTACCGACCTAATCATTGTCTATAAGGTTGATGATGATTCTCATTTGAGATTGTTGGTAAATGTATGTGTGTGAAGTGATTCTTGCTAGACTGGAGCAGTGAGTAGAGATCTGCAGAGTGTGATTGTAGATGTAAAGGAACTGAAGTGGATCTGCCTTGGAATTGAGTGTTGTTATCAGATTAGTGTATTACATGTTGACTTCTAACCATTTCAACAGTTGGAAAATCCCTATACCAGGTAGCTTTAATAGGATTTTTGCAAATCCTTTAACAGGGTGACTCAAAATCATTGAGTTATTTAAATCCTCTGTCAAGGTAACCTTTAACAGGGTTTTAACCTCTAACCGGGTATTTAGCCATCCCTTAACTGGGTGATCCCTAGCAGGATTGGTTCCTAGTAGAACCTATTGTAAAGTCTTTTACTAGAATAGGCTCCTAACAGAGTGAACTTCAGAAGAGTTCAAGAACAACTTATGGGTATTCATCCCCACCATGGTTTTTCCCAGTTGGGTTTCCACGTGAAAAATAAGTTTGTCATGTGTGATGCTTTTTCATGTGATGTTTTAGTGTTTTCTGTTAAGTGGTAATACAAGATGATCTAGTCCTCATTATATTTATGATGTATTACTTGTTTAAGCATATGGGTGAAGTGGAAATGAGATATTAGGTTTTGTGAAGATCTAAGTGTTACCAGTTTATGTCTTTCACAGTCATACTATGTTTTATCGGTAGTGCCTTGATTTAGATCAGTGATATTGTTTGCCAGTTAGTGCAGTCTTTGCAGTTTAAGTTGTTAAAGAAGTTTTTGTCTATACTGATTCACCCCCCCCCCCCTCTCTCAATATCCATTGAGTATTTACTATTCATCATTATTCATCAATTGGTATCAGAGAATCCTCCAGGTCCTCTGTGTTATAAGCTTAACCGCTTGAGGAAAAAATCCTATTCTAATGATGAAGAGGGAAGGTCCTAAGTTCAACAAAGATAACTTTAAGAAATGGAAGGAAAAAATGAAGATATAGATTAAAAGCATGGGTGCTCAACACAGGAACTATGTTGATAATACTTATGTTGTCCCTACCTGTACTCTCACCAATGATCAAAGAAGAGAAATTTAGGAGAATGGGCAAGTCATGGAAGCTCTTATCAGCAGTATATTTGATATTGAGTTTATAGATGTTTAGGATAAAGAAAATCCTGAAGATGTATGGGATACTATGGAGTCTATCTATGGCAGTGATGAGCATGTGAAGAAAGCTAAGGAAGAAAGCCTTAGAGGAAAATTTGAAGACATGCAGATGGTTGAAGGAGAGACTATTCAACAATATGGCATAAGGATTAAAACTGTTGTTGGAGACATCAAGAGTGCAGGAGGTACAATGGATGATTCCACCATTGTTAGCAAAGTTTTGAGATCCTTATTACTAGTCTATGCAATAAGGGTTGCCGCTATTCAGGAGTTGAGATCTATTGACAAGACAAAGGTATCCCTAGATTCCATCATTGCTAAGTTGACCGCATATGAGCTAAACAGTTATGATGGCAGTGTTCATAAGACTGATTCAACCTTTAGATCATCTGCTGCACTATCTAGAAAGGGTAAAGAAGCTAGTACCAATTGTGAACCTAGACAAAGTAGAGATATGGATGATGAGGAGATCCTGATGGAATTTGAAGCTCTTCTAGCCAAGAGACTTCCTAAGGGAACTGGAAAATATAGATGTAAGCTCCCTTTGAAATGATTTTCTTGCAATAGGATAAGACACATTGTTGTCAACTATCTTAACAGTGATAATAAGGACAAACCGAAGAAGTTTAAAAAGTTCAAAGGAGGAAATAGGAGAAACTATCTTGTTGTAGTTGATGAAGGTGTCACTGATGATGAATCAGAAGATGAATAAAGCGAAGACATAGTGTTTGTAGCCATTAAGGAAGATGTGTCTGACAAGAAGGCTCTCATCTCCCACTTTGATAATTATAATGAGTGGATTATTGACAATGGTTGTTCTCACCACATGACTGGTGATCGGAAAAATTTTCTATCTCTGGAAGAGTATGATGGAGGTGTAGTCCGATTTGGTAATGATGCATCATGTATGGTAAAAGGCAAAGGGTCCATCTCTCTAAATGGAAAAAGAAGTGCTGATAATGTGTATTGGGTAGAAGGTCTTAGGCATAACCTTTTGAGTGTTGCTCAGTTGAATGATAAAGGACTCACTCTAGAATTCAAAGATGGAGTGTGCAAAATAAAAGGAAAGAGTGGTGAACTGATGGCCACTGGTATGCAGACCAAAGGTAACTTATTTTAGTTAAATACAAATATTAGTCAATGTCTAATGGCTAAGTTTGATGATAGTTGGATATGGCATAGGAAACTCTACCATGTAAATTTTGATAATATTGTGAAGGCTAGTAAGATCAAGGCAGTTAGAGGATTGCCTGTGCTGAACAAACTAGAGAATCCTTTGTGCAGAGAATGTCAACTGGGGAAAATGTCTTCCTCAACATTCAAAGGTAAATCTTTCACAACAGATAATTTACTTAATCTTGTGCATATTGATTTGTGTGGTCCTGTGAAAACTAGGAGTGTTCAGGGAGATAGGTACTTTATGATTCTCATTGATGATGACAAGTCTGAAGCTTTTGGAAAGTTCAAAGCCTTCAGAGCACTAGTTGAAAAGGAAAGCGGTAAGAGGATCAAATGCCTTAGAACCGACCAAGGAGGTGAGTTCACTTCCAGTGAGTTCAATAAGTACTATAAAGAGAACGATATCAAGAGGCAATTGTCTACCCCCCAGACTCCATAGCAGAATGGCCTTGTAGAAAGAAACAATCGAACTATAGTTGAAGCAGCTAGAACGATGCTAATTCAAGGGAAGGTTGCTCACACTTTTTGGAGAGAAGCGGTGAGCACTGTAGTCTACACTACGAACCAGGTACTCATCAAGAAAGGTAAGGATAAAACTCCTTATGAGTATTGGACTGGTAAGACTCATGTAGTAAGCTACTTTAGAGTGTTTGGTAGCAAGTGTTATATCAAGAGAAGTGAAACCAGAGCATGTTTGATGCAAAATGTGATGAGGGAATATTCCTAGGGTATTCCACCAAGAGAAAAGCTCTCAAGTGTTTTAACAATAGGACTCAGAGAATTGTTGAAAGTGTCAATGTTGGAGTTGATGAAACCTCAAAGAAAACTAAGGAAACCAGCAGTGAGCAAGTGGTAGATGAACTAGATGTAACCTTCTGGGAACCGGTTGCAAAACAACCAAGTACAAATAACAGTGCTCCTACACTAGTAGATGTTGGTGAAGATGAGGATGAAGAAGAAAAGCAAGAGGAATCAGTTAAGATCATTCCTAGGTAAGTAAAGCTACATCATGATCCAAAGCAGATCATAGGGGATAAGGATGCAGGAATACTTACAAGAAGAAAGGTTAGAGAGAATTCTTGCATGATTTATGAATTTGAGCCCAAAACATTTAAAGAGGCACATAAAGATGAAGATTTGATTAAGGCTATGGAAGAGGAACTTGACCAAATAGAAAAGAATGGTACATGGTCTTTGGTACCCAGACCTGAGTACAAAAATGTTATTGGCACCAAATGGGTTTTTAGAAACAAGCTGAATAAAGATGGCACAGTGGTAAGAAACAAAGAAAGATTGTTATGTAAGGGATATGCTCAAGAAGAAGGAGAAGACTATAGAGAAACCTTTGCTCTAGTATCTAGATTGGAAGGAGTTCGAATGCTTCTTGCATATGTAGTCTTCAAGGGATTCAAAGTGTATCAGATGGATGTGAAATCTGCATTCCTTAATGGAATACTTGAAGAGGAAGTGTATATAGAGCAACCAGATGGGTTTGCCCTATCAACAGACAGTGATATGGTATGTAGGCTACATAAATCCTTGTATGGATTGAAGCAAGCACCTAGAGCATGGTATGAATGTACACACTCCCATCTTGTGAAGATTGGATTTGAAAGAACAAGTGAAGATAGCAATATCTATCTGAAGTTAGAAGGAGACCAGATTCTAATCTGTGAAGTGTTTGTTGATGACATAATATTTGGTGGAGATGACAAGATGAGCCATGCATTTGCAGATGAAATGAAGAAGGAATTCGAGATGTCACTAATTAGAGAGATTAAGTTCTTCATTGGACTACAGATTCAACAAATGAAAGATGGTATCTTTATCACTCAGTCCAAATATGTCAAAGAGGTGTTGAAGACCTTTGGCATGGAAGACAACAAACCGGTTGGTACACCGATGATGACCAGTTCTAAATTGTCAAAAGAAGATGACTCAGCATTGGTGAATGAGAAAGAATACTGGTCAATGATTGGTAAGTTACACTATGTTGTACACAATAGACCGGATATTGCACATGCAGTGGGCATTGCTGCACGTTTCTAGAAAAGTCCAAGAGAATCCCACTTGGTAGCAGTCAAGTGGATTCTTAGATATTTGAAGGGAACTATAGATTATGGATTGTGGTATCCATATAGTAATGATTTCAATCTCAAAGTGTTTACTAATACCGATTGGGCTGGTAATGTGGACGACCGGAAGAGCACAACCAGTGGTGCATTCTTTCTTGGTGGCAGACTAGTCTCATGGATGAGTAAGAAGCCGAGTTGTATCTTTCAGTCCATAGCTGAAGCAGAATATGTAGCAACATTTATGAACTGCAGTCAGACAATTTGGATGAAGCATGTATTAAGTGGTTTCAAAGTCCCTGTATCTGAACCGATGAGTATATTTTGTGACAACACAAGTGAAATTAATATATCCAAGAATCCAGTATTGCATGCTAGAACCAAGCACTTCGAGCTCAAGTATCATTTCTTGAGGGAGAAAGTTCAAAATAAAGAGGTTGTATTGGAACATGTTTCCAGTAAGGAGAAGTTAGCAGATATATTCACCAAACCTCTACTGAAGGCTACATTTACCTATTTAAGAGGTGAATTAGGGGTGTTTCCCCTTCAAGAGGTGAACTAAAGGTATGTGCTCCATATTAGTCAGGTATTGCATTGTCAAATCTTTTCAGGATTGGTGTGTTGAAGGATGCTACTCCTCAGGGGGAGCAGCATAATGGAACATGGATGTTTGTGCCTCCACTTTGGCATTGTTGTGAAAGGGGGAGAAGATGTGAAGCAAAGAAGATATCTACAATATTGAAGACATGTTATGGAAGAAGATGTAGAGATATCTTTGTGTATTACCATTAATGCCAAAGGGGGAGATTGTTGGCATATGTGCAGAGTTTGATGACATGATAGGATTGCATGTTGTCATTGATGTCAATATGCTGAAGTATGAACCAGTATATTGAAATAAGCAAACTGGCAAGAGAACCAGTATGATGGTATGAAGTGAACCGGTATATGTGAAAGGTGAACCGATATGTTGGAATGTGAACTGGTATATGTAAAGTTTGTATCGGGGTTTCATTTGATATGACTACCGGTTGGTAGTCTCAGCTTCAGGGTTTCCGGTTGATGCATTCCAAGTTTGCGTGATTCGACCGATGACATCCTATGATGAGTTAGCATTGAAATGAAGATCAGATCATGTTGCCATGTTAGCCTTGTGCGTGTGAAGAATCTCCTTGAGGATTTTGCATGAAGAAGATTGATTCTATCTACCTCGTGAATGTGCAAAATCTTAGTAAATGGTGGAGAACGCGTGATGGGTTATCAGCTTTCAGAAGAAGCAAAGAACTAATGATGCAAAATGTCTTGAGATTTGTTCAAGATTGTTTCACCCTATGTAATGTGTTTAAATGGCCAGGATTGGACTCACTGTATTGTTAACCTAGATGCTTAGGGTTTTAGGTTTTGGCTACCGACCTAATCATTGTCTATAAGGTCGATGATGATTCTCACTTGAGATTGTTGGCAAATGTATGTGTGTGAAGTGATTCTTGCCACACCGGAGTAGTGAGTAGAGATCTGCAGAGTGTGATTGCAGATGTAAAGGAACTGAAGTGGATCCGCCTTGGCATTGAGTGCCGTTATCAGATCAATGTATTATCTGTTGACTTCTAACCATTTCAGTAGTTGGAAAATCCCTTTACTGGGTAGCTTTGATAGGATTTTTATAAATCCTTTAACAGGGTGACTCAAAATCATTGAGTTCTTTAAATCCTCTTACAAGGTAACCTTTAACAGGGTTTTAACCTCTAACTGGGTATTTAGCCATCCGTTAACTAGGTGATCCCTAGCAAGATCGGTTCCTAGTAGAACTTGTTGTAAAGTCTTTAATCGGACTAGGCTCCTAACAGAGCGAACTTTAGAAGAGTTCAAGAACAACTTGTGGGTATTCATCCCCACAATGGTTTTTCCGAGTTGGGTTTCTATGTGAAAAATAAGTTTGTCATGTGTGGTGCTTTTTCATGTGATGTTTTAGTGTTTTCTGTTAAGTGGTAATGCAAGCTGATCTAGTGGTTATTATATTTCTGATGTATTACTTGTTTAACCATATGGGTGAAGTGGAAATTTGAGATTAGTTTTTGTGAAGATCTAAGTGTTATCGGTTTATGTCTTTCACAGTAATACTATGTTTTACCGGTAGTGCCTTGATTTAGATTGGTGATATTGTTTTCCAGTTAGTGCAGTCTTTGTAGTTTAAGTTGTTAAAGAAGTTTTTGTCTATACTGATTCACCCCCCCCCTCTCAATATCTGTTGAGTATTTACTATTCATCATTATTCATCACCAATAACCAGACCACCAGTACATCAACTAGACCAAGTGGGTTGACATGTCAAACCACAATAATAGGCTTGACATCAATGACAACAAAGTTTTATATTTGCAAGATCCTATGCTAATTAATTCCCCCCCTCAATTTAGGCCAATTGCATCAATACAATGATTCATTTATTTCTCACAAAATTTTTAAACTCTTTGATAAATGTAATCTTTGGTTTGCAACCAATAGACCCGCATTTTCCTTATTTGATATCAACCGAATGTTTAAAGTACCTAAAACTATTGTTATTGTGTCATGGTTTTGCACATATTGGTATGCACCATTTGCAAAGGTTTTCTTATAGGAGACTCACTAGTATGGAAGGTTGGTCTATGTTAGTTTATAACAAGACATTTAGAACAAATAAGACTCAAATTATTAAGAGAAGGAAGCCATTTTACAAATTGTTTCTTACTAAGAGTAAACAAGTGCTCAAGTGAACAAAGTGACAATGACATATCATAGAAAGATCATTATACTTAGTCACGAAGGCCTGTTTATTGTCAATTGTATCAAACCTAAACATTTTACAAAATTTAGAAGTACTTGCAACAATCCTAAAGATTTTAGATTTATCATGGAGGAGGCATACCTTTTTATCATCATTTTTGTCAAATTGAATTCTTATGTCATTTTCCTTTTGTTTACCTCACTCTATTTTCTTTTCATTATTTTTTCCTTTCTACTAGTCACATATTTTATTTGTGTATTTGTCTTATTTTACACTTGAAAATAAAATGTATTATATAAGTAATATTATGCTTTGGTGAAACATTGATGGCAAGTTGATTATTATATTAAATATTTTGACATATAAATGGTTGTCAAAATTAAGACAAAAGATTAAAAAAATTATTAACACGATCATACCATTACACTCCACCTCTTACTGCCATTATAGAACATGCCTAACATAATTACTGTTAATAAAATGTTATACTAATATAGATATATTATATACATCTATCTAAAAAATACATAGAGATATCAATTTGTAGCTATTTTATTTACTTAAAAAATATTTTATTTTATTTCTGGCTATTTTGTTTACTATTATTTTTTTTAAATCATAAAAAAATTAGTTTTTCTTAAAGTCTATCCATAATTTTTAAAGTAATTGTTGCTATATTTTAATTATGAATAATAGTTTGATTTAAAATATTTATTTTTACTACTCTTCTTTAATTAATTTATTTTTGCATAACAAATATTATTTATACTTTTATATAAAAAATATAGTTTAATTTCAAATTTTATCTAGATTTGTTCTTCAATTATTTTGAAGGTATTAGGTTTACTATTAAATATCAATGTTGAATATGTAACTACTCTCAACTTTAAGATAAAATGTGAGAATTGACATTAAATGGTCATATCATTAGACCTCATGTCTTTTTACCATTATAAATGCCTCTCCATATTAATTAATTTATTCTAAATCTAATATTGATAACCACATTCTATCCAATTTAATATACTTTAATATATAATTTTGGTAAATGGAGGATTCAACTAAGATCGAATGTTTGAGCAGACGACACAACAAGCTGCTCGATGTTTTTTGATTCTTATTCAATAAACAATATGTATAAGCCATGTGCATCTAATTAAATTATATAATCTTAAGTTCTAATCTGAGTGATATTTAAGTTTTACTAAAAATTAAATTAATTTATATTTAAATAAAATAAAGGGAAAATGATCTTGATGATTTTTAAGTAGAATTGGTCAAAAAATTAGCATTGCTTAAATTATATTAAATTTAGTGTTTCTAATGATATAATGTGATGGTTAAGTTGTGGTGTTGTGATTCTTGTTACCAAAGTTTAAAATCTTATAGAGATTTTATTGCTAAGTGTTCATAAGAGGATGAGGTCCTCTTTTTGTGGCCTCACTAATTCATAGCAGTGTTCACCTAAAAGAAGATTATATTAAATTAAGTAGTATTTAATTTTAAATTAAATAAGAATAAATAGAAAAAATATATTATCTTTTTTGCATGTGGGCACCTCACGTAAACAACTAATATATTGTTGTGTTTGTTATCCAAAAATGCGAATGATATTTGACATCATGGCCTTGTCATTCCAAACTCAACAACTTGAGTAAATGTGATAACTCAATGATGAACCACTAGTACCAAACCGGTACTGAGAGGGGGGGGTGAATCAGTACAAACACAAATACAGTCCAAAACCGGTTTGATAGAAAATACTCCAAATGACTGACAAACAGGGATACCGGTAAAATAGAGTGCAACCGCTAACATCCAGTAGAGCTCAATCAGTCATGAACCGATCACTTAATAAGCTTTCCTCTTAGCTCAATACTACAGTATCGTTATATTCTCATGCATAAACAAGTAAACTTAACCATCAGATCTTCACAACAGTGAGTTCAATATGTTTTATAGACAGGCATAAAACATAGAACCTTCATGTGCTTAATAGGTAAAACAATGCATCACAAGACAAAAGCATTTCACATGACACACATATTTTCACGTGGAAACCCAATTGGGAAAAACCACGGTGGGGATGAATACCCACAAGCTTCTTTTTGAACTCTTTAGAAGTCCGCTCTGTTAGGAGCCTTGTCTGGTTAAGGACATTACAATAGGTTCTGGTAGTAACCGATCCTGCTAGGGATCACCCGGTTAAGGGATACCCGGTTAAGGGTTAAACTCGGTAGCGTCACCTTGTTAGAGGATTTCAAGAACTCAATAGCTGAAAGGATCTCCTAAGCTCTCTAGCTTCTCAGAACTCATTAACCTCGAGTTACCCAGTTAAGGGATTTTAATCAAGCCGGTTAAGACCACCCAATTTAAGGGATTTTGAATCAAGGTAGTTAAGGCTACCCTGTTAGGGGATTTTACAACTGTTGAAGTGGTTAGAGATCAACAGGTATTACAATGATCTGTTAACAACACTCAATGCTAATGTAGATCCATTTAGGCTCCTCTTTTCCTTCTGCACATTCACTTTGCAGGTATCTCTTCTCTCCTTTGGTCTGGCAAGAATTACGTATCACTTCACTTGGATACACACTCACAACTTTTACCAACAACCTTAGAAAGAAACACAACATCGACCTTATAGGAAACATACAGGTTGGTAGCAAAAACCCTAAACCCTAAACCTGTTAGGTTAAGCAATTCAAGCGGTTAAATCCTGACCGTTGAATCATACTGCATTAAATGCAACAATCTTGAATCGATCTCAAGACATTCTCCATCGTCCATTATCCACTGATTTCTTGGCGGTTGATAACTCATCACGCGTTATCACCGTTTGACAGACTTCGCACATTCCCACTGAGGTAGACATGAATAGTCTTCTTCATGCAAGATCCTTCACGCGCATAGAGCTTATGTGGCAACACGATCTGTCCTCCATCATACTGCTAACTCATCACACAGAGATCACCGATTGAGTCACACAGACTTGAGGTACTCCAACCATAAATCCTGAAGTGGAAGCTGCCTACCAACCGGTAGTCATACAATGCTTCCATGTGCCAGTTCCCATAACTACATGCCGGTTCACCTTGAACAAATATGCTGCTTCACTTTCCTTGAACAAATATGCCGCTTCACTTTGGCATATAAACCGGTGCATACATATGCCGGTTCCTCTCTCTCTTCAACTATCACATGTGCCGATTCACACCATGTCTCATATTGACATCAATGACAACATACAATATCATTATGTCTTCATGTTGGTTCAAATAATGCCATGCCGGTTCACATAATGCCAACAAAATGAACTATACAAGTGCGTGTAAATTATTTTGACTCAAATCAAAATTATAATAGCTATTGAGTAGCTTTATTGTGAAATCACTTGTTCCCTCTTTAACTAGCACTCGATTTGGGTTGATTTAATGAAATGATGATGGGGACCTCAAACTTTTTCTTAACCAACAAGGAATAATTTTTCATCCTATCTCTCATATGTCGTCATCTACTATAAGCATCAACAATGAAAATAATCATGATTGTATTGTGTTTTGTCATTTGTTAAATATCCTTGGTTATCACAATAGTCTATTTAAATTTATTGGGCCCACATTATAGGCTTCATCATATTTTTGTGGCTTATATGTGATCATAAATTCAAATCTAGACTTGGTCCCTTTATATGCTCAATTTATTTAGAATTCAAACATTTGATTTCCAATCTTTTATTATGTGTTATGAATTATGGACTAAATTTTTTTTGAACACACCAATATGTTGAGAGGGGGCTGAATCTATACATCATCAAATCTTAGCTTTTAATATCTAACATATAATCATCACTTAGATGTAAGGATCTAGTACAAGAGGTAAAACATCCCTAGATGCATAGCCAATACCCACTATTGAAACATAAATCCAATGATACAAGTTCTCTCAATTAAAAATTCACAAACTATCAACTCACATAAACTACTTTAATCATTTATAAACTACAATAAGTACAAATTTACATCATAATTTTTTTTTATCTGATCGTATAAGAAATTATTTTGCTTAGGACATATCTACAATCGCACTTCTTATTTCTCAATACCCACATAGGAGGGAACACATACCCCATTTTGTAATCTTCCACACCCTTACTCAAACATTTACAAATTAATACCATACCAATAACTTTGTGTTTAATTTGAAAACTCACCTCTGCACATTCATTAATAGTTCTTCACTTGTTATTGTGTGCCCCTCTATCGGGCTTAGTGTAACACCCTACCAAGGAACCCCAAAGGATCTAACTAAACAATCTCAAATAAGAGTGATTTTTTTTTTTTGAAACATTAAGTGTACATTGCATAACAATAAAGGAACAATATTAAACCTAATTTCTCAAGTGCAAGGAAACTACTAAATTATCCTCTAAGGTTCCTCAACATCGTTACTAGACTACCAATACAACATTAAAGAAATCAAATCTAATCGTAGTTGACATTTGAATCATTGATGAACATTGTAGAGAACCCAAAAATAAAGAGACTTAATTTAAACACAAGATTCCACCAAGAATGAGCATAATCGACCATTGTATATATAGGTAGAGTGATTGGGTCGAATCATAAGTTGAACCCAACACTCAACAAGTGATGGTGAGTTGCCTACCATAAAGGTAGTACGAGGTGTCGAAAATGAGTTGAGACCTCTCTAACAACTCCTAACCAACTTGACATCTAGCATGGACAAGTGTCAAGCATAAATGCATGGCTAAGTAGGCTTAATAAGACTAAGTATAAATAAATAAAGTAAATACACTAATACCTCTCTTAAGTATAGCTTAGGTGGGGACGAAGGAAATGGGTCTCAGCTACTAGCCTAGTTAGGTACCCATGTACAATGAAATCTCTCATAAATGGAGAAAGATAGAAAACCTCATGGGAAAAAAATATCCTCCACAAAAGAGATAAGAAGAGAAGACCATGAAGCCCCCCCTCAAAATAGAATATGTTAGAAAGAAGCCAATGTTTGTACCAAGAATGTAAAATTGTGACACAACCAGGTACCAATGTCAATGAAGAATGACCGATGAATCACTCACTGCAACAAAATGAAGATCGGGCTTGGAGACACCTTCTTTGAGCATCAATTGAATGGTCATGTCAATGGTAGATTGGTACAATCGAAGTCCCATTGGGCCATGTACAAATGTGTGCAAAATGACTTATCATTTTGGATGTGTAGGAAGTGATGTGGCTATCTCTAAAATTTGCACATGATCGAAAGACTGAAACTTGTCATACTAGTTTCCAAATCTGCAATGCTGAAAACTGGTATGCATATTTTATTGTAAGGAAACATGGAATACTTTATGTGAAGCATTTATAGATTCATAAGTAGCAACAAGTAAGGAGATCGTAATGCTTTCCATATGAATATATTTTACATCCCCATAAAGATCAAGAATGATACCCCCCTTGATTTAATATGAGATTGCATGAGTGTGCTAGTTAGATTCGTGGAAAAAAATCATGCACTTTTGCAAAAAAACAAACTAAATTCTGATTAAGGATCTTGGACGCATGAAGCTTTGCAACCAAGAATGCGATCCTTTGAAAACCTAAGCCGAGAGGCTATGAGGGTCGGCGGTGGGGGCTGCAAGCTGCCATCACAGGAGAACATGAGGTGGCAGCAAGGGTTGGTGGTGGCGAAGAGAGTTCCAAGTGAGGCCATGTCGAGCATTGGCGATGGAAGTTGCAAGCAAGACTGTGAGGCAGCAAGACTGTGCAGGCTGCCATCGATGGAGGTCATGAGGCAATGAGATCATGCATGGTGAGAGGAAGTTGAGCATTGAGTAACTCGGAGTGATGCAGTGAAACATGCAACCAAGGTTACTAGGACCTAGACCTGTTGGAGTTAGGCAGGCTATGTGACATCTACACGATGATATATTAGAAAATAGATGCTCTTTTGATGGAGTCCAGCGATTTCCAGGCAGGCTTCTGGATAAGTGGAGAGAAAGAAGATTCTTGTGACATCGTTTTGTATGTCAACTAGATTGAACGCCACAACCCCCGTTTGACATTTGCAAGGGGACACCACCGTTCTCACATCATTCTGTATCTGAATCACAGGCTAATCTTGCTAATATTCCATCATATGTGACTTGGCTAAACAGTACCTAGTTGATAAACCCCAAATTTCTTTCAACCCCAAACAATCTCCCAGTAAACAACTTGCCCCAAGGAGTAGCCTTCAAACCAAAATAGATTACATAGAGCTGGAGAAAGGAAACCCCTTGCATATTTCATCCCAATCCACAAGCACAAAATTCAGATGCAAAAGGTAATGAGAAATGCCTAAATGGTACACCTAAAGAGGGTAGCTGGGCTCCAGTCTCGCCAAGGAACAAGATTGCTATTAATACTGGAAAATTAGACAAATCTGAAGGTGTGTATAAGATCATTTTGTCAGACCACCTTATTCAACCTCAAATAGATCTACTATGCACCACAACCCTCATTCGTAAACTACATTCTACTATTTCCTTTATGCAACTTTCATTTTGGGCTAAACAAAATTGGCTGGGCTTGAAGGATATTTTTTTGATGGATAAGTAGTCTCTCTTTTTTATTGCCATTTTTTATTCTAAAGAACATAGAAATTGTGTTAATAGATATAATGGATGGTTTTGTAAGGGTGTTGGTACTATCATTTTGGTGTGGGTTCCAAATTTTAGCCTCGAGTTAGTTCCCCCTCTTTTCATGCCTTTTTGGGTTACTCTCTCGGGGATCTCGCTTGAATATTGTGATCCAAATATTGTGGAAATTTTGGCTAACCAAATGGGTATTTTTATCAAGCATGATCTTATCCCATATGAACTTTCCCATTTAACCGTCAGGATATGCTTATTGTTAAACCTCACAGAGATACTTCCCAAGTCCATTATAATGACTTCCTCCATAAGGAAATGGAATCAAGACATTTGCATATAGGGTACTAGAGATATTGATGACCGGATAGATAAATTGGGTCATTTTAATTTGCAGTGTCAAGGATCGGGCATTGCTGCTATTAGGGTCTACAAGGACTTTGTGACTGATTACCATAAATGCTCCTTTTATCAATCTGCTCCATCTCCTCCTTCTACACCAAATGGGATAGCAAGTGTAGTTGACTCAATAGAGAGCTCCATACCTCTAAACAATGTTGATAATATTGCAAGACCTTTCTAGTGTGTTCAGTTTCAGGATGTTCCTCCTCTCTCTCTGATTCCTTCTCAATCTATTTTGGGCTCTATGACCGATGCTTTACTTCCAGTAGAAAAAAGAACAAAGCCCTCCAATTTGAAGAAATCTCCTCACTATCAGGTTGCTATTTTTGGTTTAAGTTATTTGCAAAAATTTGGGGGTAGATACAAGAAAGTATCTTTTAAGATCCACTGCTCTTCAATCCTGGTTGATTGGTTGTATAATAATATATTTGCTTCCTCTCTCTTTAGGAAACCTACTTCTTTTTTGAGTCTAACTTCTATGGGAACCTCAGATACTCAATTCTAAGAAATCTATATATCACAGAATGCAAAGGTCAACCTGATTCACAACTTGATGTTTAATTGTCAACCTTTCCATGTGATTCATCGCAATCCTCCCATTGTTGGATTTTCATCAGATACTGCAAATATTGAATTAATGGAACATGATATCCTTATCTCTATTGCATCGAACTTGATAGATGAAATTTCTCTTGAGGAATTTCCAAAAATTTAGGGTGTCCCTACTCTTGATGCTATGCCTCTTGTTCTCAATACTTCACCACCCATTTCCTCATCCTTATTAGAATCTAGTCATGTTGAACACCTTATGGCCGAAGATAATTCATATCAGCCCTTTTAGCCTCCCACATAGCTTGACTTTTATTTTTCTCAACATCTCTCTCTTGTTTAAATAGTTTCTTCATCTCCTCTATTATATTAAACACCTAAAAAAAGAGGTTGGAAGCCAAAGATTCTTAAAACCTAAGAAGAGATCGCAGCAGGTATCCAGACTACAATTATAGATAAGTTTTCACCCCACACAAGACTGAGAAGAACATGTTATTCTTATTGGATGCAATGAGGATCATATCTTGGAATGTCAAAGGTTTGAATGCCTCTTAAAAGAGGGGACAGATCAAGCAGCAGCTAGATTCCCCCCCAAGCAAACATCATTTTATTACAAGAAACAAAGCTTTCAGATGAAGCCTCTCAAAAGATTTTTTAAAAATGGACTTTATGGGATTTCAGACATATTCCTACAGTAGGGGCTTCTAGTGGTATTATGACCTTTTGGAATACTAGGACAATCAAAGCAAAAACTTTGAGCCAAGGGACAAATTGGCATCTTATTCTTATTGAAAATTTTGATTTATCCTTTGTTCTCTTTAATATCTATGGCCTAATAGCTCCTCAAGAGAAACATGCTCTTTGGCATACTATAACTTGTCAGATCCAACAACAAGGAGTTTATAAAATCATCTTAGGAGGTGATTTTAATGCCATCTTGTCTTAGGATGAGAAAGAGGGAGGCAATCCTACAACGTCTAAGGTGATTGAAGACTTTAGATCTTTTGTGTTTGATAACACCCTTTCTAACAATTCACCTTCTAATGGTCAATTTACATGGACAAATCGGAGAACTTCCCTTCAAATTGCAAGTAGATTGGATAGGTTTTTCACTTCATATGAATGGATCCTTCAGAAATATACTTTCAGCTCTAAAATTCTATCGTTCTCTGGATCTGACCATTTTCCTATCTCATTATGCCTAGATAAACATGATGTTTCTCATCATAGATCTTCTTTTAAGTTTGAAAGAATGTGGTTTCAGCACCCACACTTTCATGCTCTGCTTTGTCAATGGTGGGTGAGTTCCCCCTTCTACAGGGGGAACAAAATGTTTCAACTTTATATGAAAATACAGTTTGTAAAAGCAAATATCAAAGTCTGGAATAGGGAAGTATTCAAAAATATCTTTGCAGAAAAAAAAAAGGTAGAGAAGGAATTAAAGGATGTCAATGAACTTATCTTTTCTACTAGGATTAATCCAGAAACTTTCTCAAAGCAGAAGCATTTACAAAGCTACTGGGAAGAATTGTGCTCTAGAGAGGAGGAATACTAGAGATAAAAATCAAGGGAACTATGGCTAAAAGAAGGGGATAAAAATACTAAATTCTTCCAGGCATCTGCAAAGATTAAGCAAGCTACATCTACTTTATTTTCTATAAATGCCTGTTCTTCGAGGGTAAAATTAACTAATGAACAAGAAATTAGGGAAGAGGGTGAACTCTTCTATAAAAATCTTCTTGCTCCCTCCCCTCCTTTTGTTCCCAAGGAGTCCAGTATCGACATGTTGCTAGACTCCATTGCTTGTCTGATTTCACAATGTGATAATGATTATCTTATGCAACCTTTCTCTCTTGCTGAATTACAAGAGGTGGTAGTTTCGATGGCTCCTGACAAGTCTCCTAGCCCTGATGGTTTCACCATACTATTCTTTCAAAAGTGTTGGGATGTTAGGCTTTGATATTTTAATGGCTTTGGAGGAGTCAAGACAAAAAGCTTTTACTCTCAAGAACTTCAATTTAACCCATCTTTCTCTTATCCCCAATTCCAATAACCCTCAATGTTTTGCAGATTTTAGGCCTATCTCATTGTGTAATTTAGTGTACAATATTTTCATTAAATCTATCTATCTCCGGTTAAAATCCTTGATACCTAAAGTAACATCTCTTCAACAAGGACATTTTGTTCCTAGTAGGGAAACATCATAAGGTTGCTTGTGGCCCATGAAGTTTTGCACTCAATTAACTCTTCACAGTCCCCTACTTTTATAGCTAAATTATACATGTTGAGAGCATATGATAAAGCATGTTGGTCCTTTCTTTTGAGAGTGCTTAAAAAGTTTGTATTTTCAGATAAGTGGTGCAAATGGATCAAAAATTACCTCTGGGGCACATTTTTTAGTTATTGTTAATGGTAATCCTTCTAGTTTTTTTTGAGCCACCCAAGGAGTTCAACAAGGTGACCCACTATCACCTTTTCTCTCCGTTATCATGGAAGAAGCTTTTAGCAGATTGGTCAATAAGCAGTTGAGTCTGAGTCTTTGGAAGGGGGTATGCATCCCTAATACCTCAATTTCTTTCACCCACACTTTATTTTCATACGATACACTTTTATTTGGTTGTTCTAATATACGAGAAGCAAGGCATATTAAGAAAATATTGGACATATATACTTCTGGATCTGGGCAAAAAATCAGTGCGCAGAAATTTAAACTATTCATATTGAATAATTCTGAAATGGTCTCTAACAGTATTATCTAGACATTGGTATTTCCAGTAGATTCTCTTCCATCATCATACTTGGGTATCCCTTTCTTTATGGGAGTAGGGAAACCTTTTTGGAATTCTGTGATTGACAGACTAAAACCAAAAAAAAATTGTGTGGAAAGCTAGATGGTTATCTCTGCTAGGCTAAATCCTTCTTGTCAAAATTGTTTGGGCTACAATTCCAAACTACTACATTTCAGTCCTTCAAGCCCCAAAATCTATTATCTCTCATATCGAGAAAATTATTCAGAATTTAATTTGGAAAGGTAATTTTTCAGAAGGTAAAAAGATCCTTCTTGTGTCTCTCAACAAAATGACTCCAAGCAAATCTATGGGCGGGGTGGGTCTGCACGATATTTCAAAAAGGAATAAGGCCTTTGGGGGAAAGCTATTTTGGAATATATATGAAAAACCACATGCTTTCTGGTGCCAAAATTATGCAAGAAAAGTATTTATATACTCCTACCCCTTCATGTATATTTACTATCCTTGACCCCACATCAGGGTCTACAGTTTGGAAGTTCATGATGGACTCTAGGAATGTGATTACTAGATACTTATCGTGGCAAGTACATAGTGGCAAATAAGTCAATTTTTGGGATGATTCATGGAGTGGTCTCCCCCCTCTTAATGTTGAGGAATACCTAGTAGATGTGATCCCTATATTTACTGCTCATTGGGGTTCTCACCTTTATGATTACATAGATGATCTTGAGAAGCCTTCAAATTGTGTCATTTGGAAGAAGCTAGCTCTACTCCCAATCTCCCCGGGTCAAAAGGTAAAATTTTCTTTGATTTTCAAGAACCGCATTATCTTTATCTCTAATGGTTTGGATAAATTGATATGATGCCCTACGAAGAATGGAAAGTACTCTATCAAGGAAAGGTATAAGGCAATTCATCAGATGTCTGTTCAATCCTATTCACAAGGAGCCTACAATTTTTGTTGGAACAACAGTGTTCTTCCCAAGGCAAGGATGTTTGCTTGGCTTGCTCTAGCTAAGAGAATACTCACCAGTGAGAGACTTGTTAAATTGAATATTGCACATCCATTTGCTTGTGTACTTTGTGGTGAACACAGTGAAACATTAGATCATCTCCTCCTCCAATGTGATTTTGCTCACTATTGTTGGATGTTTGTGCTTGATAAGCTTTCCTTTAGCAACCCTCTTCCAAATAATATATGGGATTTCCTCCAGTCATGGCCAGTCTTATACTCATCCTCTCTTTTTTGTATGTATTTGGAAAGTGATCCCATCCATAGTAGTATGGTCACTTTGGTGGGAAAGAAATAAGCGTATTTTTAGAAAGCAAACATCTCCTCTTTTTGATGTTTTCAATTATATTGAAACATCAGTATCAAAACTGGTTAATGCTCATGTTTCAAATCAGTTCAATTCAAATAGAGAATTTACTTCTTGGGATGGTCAAGTTATTAATTGCTGGAAGGGCATCTCTATTCCTATATCACCTTGTCTTCCAAGAGTGAGAACTAGTAAAATTGATAGAAATAAAGTGAAATCGTGTCCTCTAGATTTAATGCATTTCAAATTGAATTTTGATGGCTACTCTAAAGGGAAATCGGGTGATGCAGGGATAGTTGTATGCATAAGGGATCACACAGGATATGTTTTTTGCTTTGAAATCTGCATTTATTCCACTAGGTACTAACAACTTTGCAGAGGCATATGCTTTACTTGAAGGCATTCTACTAGTAAAAAAACTGAACATCTCTTATATTCACATTGAAGGTGATTCAACTATTATTATCAACACTTGCATAAAGAGAAATATGGATAATTGGTAGATAAGATATTTACTTGAACAAGCATGGACACTAACTGATACATTTACAAACTTTACCATTTCACATGTTTATAGAGAAGGGAACTGGGTTGCAGATAATTTGGTAAATATGGGAAGTTCCAAGGAGGAACTTAATATGATGGGTTTGAATTGTGATTTCGATTCTTATCCAATTCTCAAGGGGAAAATTTTGGAGGATATGGGTACAAGATAATATTACATATAACTATGCAGTGGTCTTTTTCATAATGATATAAACTGGTATGTATGGTATTATAAGTGCAAGGTCCTGTGGTTTTGTTGTATCTGTATGTTCTGAATGGATGTTGATTTGAGAAGCGTGCTAGATTGTAAGTTGGATAAATGCATAAGTGAGACAGATTGTGGACTGCTATGTAAATGCGTACATCTCTCATGATGTTTTGGTTTCGACTGCACCTTGTTCAATATATTCCAGAAAGAATTCGATACTGGGGGACGTTTTGTGGCACTCGGTATTCTAGACATTATAAGATATTGTATTTTTTCACATATTTGAGATTTAAATCCCACAACCTTTCTATGTATTGTAGAGCAAGGATCAGAGTTTTTCTTACTGGTTCTTTTCTCCGGGAGCTCTTTGAATCAACTTTATATAAATAAAATATATTAAGTGGCACTGCCACCTTTTTATTTAAAAAAAACACTAAATTCTAATTTGCCAAGCAAAAGTTAATGAGCAAAACATTTTTTCCTTATTGAAAAATTAATCCTCTTCTAAAAAAATTTCAATCAAAGAAAATTTTCCAAAATTTTTTGTTGAGGTCCAAGGGTGCCTATTGTTTGTAAAGGTGTAGGCGTGCCTGTATGGAGCAGCCTCTGTGACGGTCATGGGTGGAACTGCCTTTTCCTTGTGGTGAGGCATCTCCCTATCCCTTCTTCAAACACCGCTTCCCTTACTTCCAAGTCCATCATCCTTTGTCTGTTTCGCATTGAAACACAAACATCATGCATGGATTGAACTCTTGCCTTTAAAAAAAGCCTCATTCTGCTCTCATACCATTTAGAGAACCTAGAAATAAAGAGATTGAATTTAAGCATAAGATTCAACCAAGAATGAGAATAGTCAACCATTGTACATATAGGTAGAATGATAGGGTCAAATCAGAAGTCAAACCCAACACTCAATGAGTGGTGGTGAGTTGCCTACCACAAATGTAGCATAAGGTGTAAAAAATGAGTCGACACCACTCTAACAACTCCTAGCTGACTTGACATCTTGCATGGACAAGTGTCAAGCATAAATGCATGACCAAGTATTCTTAATATTCATAAGTGTAATAAAATAAAATAAATACACTAACAAACATAAAAAAAATACCTATGAAAATAATCCATCCATACATATTACAGAATCAGGAAACTACATTGCATTCAAATAACTTCTTAAGCTAAAATCATTATATAACCAATATCAATAGTTCCTACAATATACAAAGTAATGAACAAAGAACATTTAAGCTTTTATTTGCATAAGATCAGTAATTCCATTTACTAATATAAATCACATCACCTAAACCTTATTTCCTTTACATCAAAATTGCATCTTAGATACATGATATTCCTCAAAGGAATGTACATAATATAATTGTTGGTATTATAACAGGCAAAGGGAGATTGTTGGCATTTTTATAAGGATATTGAGAAGGTTGTTGATGATTATGGATATAAATGCTAAAGGATGTTTACTGTCTTAATATTATTATTTTTTCATTGATGTCAAGAAAATGATTTTCTAATTCAGTATGATGTTTTTGATTAAGTAAAAATAGGTTTTAAGGGACCCAAAACCCGATTACATTCGAAAGATATCCAAGAAGGAAACAAAACAAGATAGCTGCAAAAGACTAGCAAAAACACCAGCAGCAGAGAAAGGGACAGCAAGAGGCCATCAAGAAATTGGCCCCAAGCCCAGCATTACAAGTTAATTAAAAACTCTTCATAGTTTCCTTAGCATTCTATACCAAGAGCATCATCGCCTTGGCCGCTTCCCTCGGGTCATTGTTTTCCTATCCCAGCTGGCTCTCTTTCATTTTGGTGTCCTTCCCAATAGTGGTCTACCTAGTTCTACGTCTAGGGTTCTGGTGGGTGGCGCTGGAGGTTGGAGCATCTTTTACAATTACCAGGTTTTTATCCTGATTTTTCCTTTCCAAATGATCCACCAAAGCGTTCATATTCTGGGAAGAAACTTTAAGGACCTGGAGGCTGTGGTTCATGAGGCTTTTCAAAGCCTTCTCATTACAGGCGATCCGGGTGTTGATGTTGTCTTTGTCCTCCTCCACCTGCTCTTTCAGAGTTCTAATAACATCGTCCAAATGTTTCAGGTCCCCTTTGATCAGATCTTTCTCCAACCAGTCCTCCATCTCCATTTCCTCCTCAGCTTCACTATTTTCCGTATCCTCATTCTGTTTCCCAGAGTTAGAAATCTTAATCATCTTATTAATCTTATATTCCAGCTCCCTTTGCTTACCTTGCATACTGGTGATGTTTTCGACAACCCATTTCTAGAAATTGAAGAATTCTAGAGTGCAGTTATAGGAGGTGTCCAAGATGGTGTTCGCAGAGTCCTTGCCCTATTCAATCTCCTCAGAGTTAGGGTTGTCATACTCCTTAGGATTCAGAGCAACATTCTCACTTTCCGAGCCCTTAGGGTTAGAGTGAGGGTTTTCAGAATTACCCCCTTCCTCCCCTTCACCATAGTTCTCATCCTTATTTTTCTCCATTTCAGTATCAGTGTCCTTATCCTTTTCCTCTTCTTCATCACAATGCACCTCCTTTTCCTCATGCTTTGTTTTAGCTTTCCTTTTTTTGTGGGTAGGGGTGTTGGGCTGATCCCCATTCGAGTTAGAGTCTTTGCAACTCTCAGAGATATGAGCGTTAATGATCAAAGGGTCATCCTTGGTTGCCCTAGCCTTATCCTTTAAATGTATATTAGCAGTATGAGCCCCTGGTGAGTTAAAGGGTAAGAGTTAGGATTTTTAGCATGGTTTCCAAGGCTCTCATTTAGAGAGGACGCTAAATAGAAGGGCAGGGATATTTTAGCCCCATGACGGAAATGGTTCAGAATAGCGAAATGATAGTTATAAATTTTTGTAAATCTGCCATCCACAATCAAATACTCCATTAAAACCCTTAGAACTTTTTGCCAGAAAGGCTTTACCTGCTGGGGAGTGTAGTAGGAGATGTTGTTCTTCTTCACAAGCTTGCCCTTCTCATCCTCTGACTTTGGGAAGTTTTTGAAAGCTTCAGCTACATACTTCTGATCCCTGTAGAATTTAGTCCCCTCCGTCTGGAGACCCGTGACCTCTGCAACCGTGTTTTCATCAATTTGCCAATTCTCCCCGAATAGGGTGACTTTGTTGCTACTCCAGCTTTTAGCAAAACCATAAGACATAGAATTTCTGCTTCCGTGAAGCTTTTCCATATAGTCAGTGAAGCCGTATCTATGGAGCCTTCTCCAGACCTTTCGTTCACTCTTCCAATTTTCACATCCTGGATGCTCAATCTTGTTTAGGTTACCACCCATTCCGAGCTCCAAGTAAAGATACCCACTGCTGTAGTTCACAATCCGCAGATAAGACTCTGAAAAATTGTTATTTCTGGAATTCCCGTGTAAAGACTCTTTCGTTGTTTTGAAATTGTTGCTTATGGCCACACAAACCCATCTATTATTACTATAATCTTTCACACACATATGATCTTGGAAATAATGCCAAAAAATAGTCATAATCTGACAGTTAGTCTGCTCCCAAAATCTATCTTTGGAAATCGTTCCCCAGAAAGTAATCATGAGATTAACTTGACCCATTGATGCGATCAAAGTATAATTTCTCTTTAACCTCCCTTTTGATGTGAGTTTCTCTCCAATTTATTTGACATCCTTCTCCAAATTGACCCCTTCATTGGCTAGGATATCCACAACCTTATTGCCCTCTCTAAAGGTATGAGTTATACTAATGCTAACATAGTTATTTAAAAGATATTTAGCATTTTTAATTAAATTGGTAATATTCCAGGAAACATAACTTGTACCTTTGAGGGCTTGTATGATGTTTAAAGAGTCCCCTTCGAGCCAAATTTTTTTGAATTTGAATTCCTGAGCTAGCTAGAGGCTCTTTAGCATTGCTAGAGCTTCAACCACATGGTTATTTTGGACCCCAAAAGGAGAAGCAAAAGCAGCAATGCAAATTCCTTGAGCATTTCTAATAACTCCTCCACCACCAGCCTTTCTAGGGTTCCCTTTATCCGCCCCATCAAAATTAACCTTTATCCAGTCATATTCAGGAAAACGCCAGACAATGTTATCTCTCCTATTCTTATTTTACGATCTGTAGACCTTATGCATTAGGTTCCATTCAGTGAGGATGTCTCTTTTGATATCATTCATATCAATAACAGACCATTGCTGATTATTCTTGTGAGGAATATTGATGTTCTCCTTTATAGCCCTGCAGATTTTTTCAAAGACCACCTGAGTGTTACACTTAGCTTCCCTAAATATCCTATTATTTCTTTCTTTCCAAATGCCCCAGCAAATCATGGGGAGGGTCAAAGACCAAAGGTTCTTGATAATTTGGCATTTGGTTGGAAAATTCCATTGCCAGATAATATCCTTGATACTCTTGTTCATAATCAAATTAACTTTCCATTTTTCCCACATTTTGCACCAAATATCCCAGGTAAAAGAGCAGTGAAAAAAGAGATGATCAACTGATTCCCCCTCCTTCTGGCATAGCTCACATCTATTAGAGAATTTGGAACCTCTTCGGATTAAATTGTCAAGAGTAAGGGTACTATTATGAGAAGCAAGCCGAAAGAAAATATTGACTTTAGGGATCAAAATGTTGTTCCAAACTTTACTCCAAATGGATTGCTGGTTTGAGAAAAGGTGTTTTTATAGGCTGAGGCAACTGTAAATTCACCTTTAGGATCACTTTTCCAGAGGAAAATATCATCATATTCTTTGTTAGGGGAAAAGGACAGCAACAACTTCTAGAGGGAGGAAAATCCAGAATGAAAGTTATCAAGCCTAACCCACTTGTCCTCCTTCGAGTAGTCACACACCATAAGCCCAAACCTCCTTTTACACTCCTCAATAATTTGACTGTTGTTTTGATCATAAAGAGCTTCATTCTTCATCCAAGGGTCTTCCCAAAACCTTATTCTATCACCTTTTCCAAGGACCCATCCAGCCCCAGCTTTTGCCACTTTTATGGATTTAGTAATGCTATTCTAGATGAAGAATCCAACAAGGATGTCTTCAGAGTTAAGGACCCCTTGGATAGGCTAATTTTGGATGTATTTGTCAAACCAAATTTGATTCCAATCTTTCTTAGTATCATAGGCTCTCCATAATTGTTTAGCAAGAAGAGCTTTGTTAAAGGTTTTTAGAGCTTTAATCCCCAACCCCCCTTTGTTCTTTGGTCTACACACTTTGTCCCAAGAAGCCAAGGGTATTCTCTTTTTTTATTCCACTCCTGACCATAAAAATCTCTTCTGGATTTTTTCCATTGCTTCAACAAATTTAGTCAGGATACCAAATAGGCTGAGGGCATAAACAGGGAGATTTTGAAGAGTAGCTTGAAGGAGCTGCAGTTTTTCGGCCTGAGATAACATTGAGCCTTTCCATCCAGCAAGTCTTTTATTTAATTTATCAATAAGCATATTCCAGAAAGAATTTGGGGGAGCTAAACCCAAGAGAAGACCCAAATAGGTGGAAGGGAGCATTTCCACTTTGCACCCAATAATTTTAGCAATTTTCTATTGTCTTATGACCGGAGTATTCAGGAAGTAAATAGCTGATTTGTCCCAATTGACTTGCTGACCAGTAGCCAAAGCATAGGAGTTAAAAGCAGTTTTGAAGGCATCAACCTCCTTGACAGAAGAATATCCCATGAGGATAGTGTCATCAACAAACTGTTGATGAGTGCAAAAAACATTGGTGGAGGAAGGTTGAAGACCTTTGATAATTTTGCTTTGTTTCAAATTGTGAATCAATCTGCTCATACTTTCAGCCAAAATGGTAAAAAGGATAGGAGATATGGGATCTCCTTGTCTGAGCCCTCTTGAAGTTTTAAAAAAATTGGTAGGAGATCCATTAATCAGAATAGAGAACATAGGAGTGGTGATCAACTCTCTGATTATTTTGGTTACCTTTTCATCAAAACCAAAAGCCCCCATGATTTTGAAGAGAACATCCCACTCCACTCTATCATAAGCCTTCACCAAATCCAACTTTATCAAGAAAAATTCTTTTTTAGCAGCACTGAGGGAATGAATGTTCTCATGAACAAGAATAATTGAGTCCAGAATCTGCCTACCAGGAACAAAACCTTTCTGCTCCTCAGAGATGATGAAGGGAAGCACCGCCAAAATTATAGTGGTCATAACTTTGGATATGATTTTGTAGTAATTCAGTATGATGTTGCCATATCTTAAGAAGTATGATTTGGTGAGTATAAAGATGTCGGTAAAAGACACATAAAGATTGTGATGAATAAGGGGAGGAATAAGTTATTCAATGCGCAACTATTGCCGAGTTAGACAATGATGAGAACATGATGTTTAGATTGTTTTTGATATCCTACATATGTTGTTGATTGTAAGGTTAATACTATACTATGTTACCGAGCAAAGAACCTAGTCGGTAAACACTAAAGAACCTATTCGGTAAACCCTAAGGTTATCACTATAGGTTAATGAAGACAGAATGTCTACCGAGTGAAGTTTAGTATTTACCGAGTTGCAACCGAGTAATAACAGAATGCATTGAATGAATAAAAGCATTATTTAATGAAGTAAGCTGATGAGATGGAACTGATTAAATGATTGGTATGTCGTGCATGAAGTTTGTTAAAGAATTAATGGCAAAGGAAAATCGGCAGGAAGATCTACAGCTCAGATTGAACCGCAATACCCTAGCACAAGTTCCAAGAAATGTATTGAAGTTCCAAGGCGGGGTAAAACATTTTCAGATCGAAGGATACATTGAACCTAGTCAAGTTTGAAGATATGATGGCTATGATTGATCATGGGAAATGTGATCAAGGAGATTAAGCGGTTGGCAAATTATTTATAAATAAGGAACTGTTGATAAACAAGGTATGTGGGCAAGTGTATGCCTAGGGATGCTACATAGTGAATACCGAGCACAGAAGCTTGAAGACCTATTTTGAATAACAGAGTATAGAGCCCAGCAGATGGACAAGATAAGTCCTATGACTAAATTGTATTGAGAAAATAAGAATGTGCTTTAGCATTTTAGATGTGAAGTTGCAAATAGATTTTTATTACCGTTATTTTGTAAAGTGACAGAAAATCTCTTAACCGAGTGGACTTAATAGTCTTATTTGTAAAACCCTCTAGCAAGGTGACATTCTTATTGAGTGTTTGAAATCCTTTAATGAGGTCACTTCTAACAAGTTGAAGATCCTAATAGATCTGAGGGAAATCCCTTAACTATGTCACATCTAGCAATGTGTTTATAATCTTTTACAGGATTTGCTTTTAACCGAGCATACTCTAGAAGAGTATATTTCTTAGTGGGTCCAAAATCCCATAGTGGTTTTTCCCTATTTGTGTTTCCACGTTAAATCTGGTGTTATGAGTGTTATGATGTTTATATGCTTATGAGTTTGCATGTTTAGCAGCTCTGGTTATATTACTGAAGTATATGTTACTGAGGTTGAATATGTTGTTTTTATGGAAGATTAAGTTTGTATGATTCACCCCCCCTCTCATATTATTAGCTTGGCATCTCTACTTACTTTAAGTATCAGAACTATCAATTGGTATCAGAGCTTTGGACTCCGGAAGAAAAGTTTAAAGGTACTTGAGGCAAAGATCCAAAGATGTACAAGAGGGATGCACCGAAGCTTAACAAGTCAAGTTTCTCTATATGGCAGAAAAGGATGAAGCTGCACCTATCAGGAGTTGGAGAATATGCTGTATATTATCTAGAGAATGATTTCATTACACTGAGCACCTATCCATTGACAATGGAAGAGATAAAGGCAAAGCAATAACATATTCAAGCAATGATTGAAATAACATCTACATTGACCAACTTAGAGTTTAATGATCTAGAAGGCTGCAATGATGCAAAGGCAATGTGGGACAAGCTCATATGTATGTATGGCAGTGATGAACATGTTCAAAGAGAAAAAGTGGACAGTTTAAGAGGACAACTTGAATCTATGAGGATGAATGAAGGTGAGAACATAACCCAGTATAGTTTAAGACTAAAGGAGATTGTCAATCAAATCAAAGGAGCAGGTGGAACTATTGAAGAAAAGGATATAATGAGTAAGTTGTTAAGAACCCTTCTACTAGCTTATGCAATCCAAGTCTCTGCAATCAATGAATTGAGGTCTGTACCTAATATGCCTGTTTCTTTGGATGCTACTATTGGTAAGCTACATGCATTTGAGTTAAGTAATTTTGATAACAGTGGATCTTCGGTAAATAAAGTTGAATCTACATTTAGTTCTTTTCATATTGGTGAATCTGACGATTACAATGATAGAATGAGTAAGTACACTGAAGTGGATCATAGTGGAGTAAGTGAAATATTTCGCAAGAACATGGAAAAAGTACAAAAACTGTATGAGGAAATCAGAAAGCAAGAAGAGTTTGAAGCCCTATTAGCCAGAAGGTTATCGAGAGGCAAAGGTAAGTATAAAGGAAAACTACCTTTGAAATGTTTCAATTGTGATAAGATAGGACATATGGCTTCTAACTGTCCTGACAAAGATTCTATTGAAAAGAGAGATTACCAAGATGAGAGACAAAAAGATAATCATTACAGAGGACACTGAGACTTCAAAAGAAGAGATAGAAAGTCATGCCTAATAGCTGATGAGGAATCCAATGATGATAAATCAAATGAAACTGATACAGAGGAAGTATTTTATGTGGCTATCAAAGATGGATCAGATGAAGAAAGGTATGAAGAAAAATCCCTAATATCTCATATAAATACTAATGATTCTTAGATCATAGATAGTGGATGTTCACATCACATGACAGGTGATAAAAACAAGTTTGTTACATTAGAAGATTATGATGGAGGCTATGTAAGATTTGGTAATGATGCACCATGTCTGGTAAAAGGTAAAGGATCTATAACACTTCTTGACAATGCAAAATGCAATGATGTTTATTGGGTTGAAGGTTTGAAATACAATTTGTTGAGTGTAGCACAGCTAAACAACACAGGTTGCCGAATAGAATTTCAGAAAGGAATTGTCAAAGTTCATGACAAGCATGGAAAGTTAGTTGCTACTGGGACACAAACAAAAGGTAACACATTTCACCTTGACTCAACTCAGAACAAGTGTTTGTATGCAAAGACAGATGATACCTGGTTATGGCATAAAAGGTTTTTTCATGTAAATTCTGATAATTTGATCAAGATAAGCAAGATGCACTGAGTAAGTGGTCTACCGAGTTTGGAAAAACCTGAGAATGCTATGTGCCAAGGATGCCAGATGGGTAAGATGACAAGATCAAGCTTTACAAGTAAGTCCTACACTTCCAAGGGAATTTTAGATCTTGCGCACACTGATCTTTGTGGTCCTATGAAAGTTAAAAGTTATTATGGTGATAAATATTTCATATTATTTGTGGATGATTACTCAAGGATGATGTCAATAATGTTTTTAAAAGAAAAATCAGAAGCTTTTCAAATGTTTAAATGGTACAAGGAAAGAGTTGAAAATGAAACAGGAAGACAACTGAAATGTCTTAGATCAGACAGAGGAGGAGAGCTCACATCTGATGAGTTCAACTTATTCTACAATGATCATGGTATAAAAAGACAAGTCTCTGCACTGAGAACTCCACAACAAAATGGAATTTCTGAGAGAAGAAATAGATCTATTATGGATTGTGCCAGAACCTTGGTGATTGAAAAGAAAGTGCCACAAATATTTTGGAGAGAAGCAATAAGCACAACAGTTTACACCCTGAACCGAGTACAACTAAAGAAAGGAACTTTGAAGACATCATATGAAATCTGGTATGACAAGAAACCTAATGTAAGTTACTTTAAAATCTTTGGAAGTAGATGCTATGTACACAAAGATGATAGAAATGGAAAGTTTGATCAGAAAAGTGATGAAGGAACATTTCTTGGTTATTCTTCTAGAAGTAAAGCATTTAAATGTCTGATCAAATCATCTAACAAAATAGTAGAAAGTGCAAATGTGAAAATTGATGAATTTGCAGAAACAAATGATGAAGGAAACTCCAAAGAACCAGAAGATTATGAAGAATTTGTCTATGTTCAACCGACAAGTCTTACCGAGAAAACTATTGAAGAAAATGAAGAGAATATCCAGTTACCAAGTGATGAAGAAGATCATACAGAGCCTATTGAGCCTGTATTAGCCAAGTATGTCAGAAGACATCATGCATCAAGTTAGATTATAGGAGATAAGGATGATCTAGTGATGACAAGGAACAAACTGAGACAGAACACATGTCTGATATCTGAATTTGAACCGAGAATACTGAAAGAGGCATTTAATAGTGAAGATTGGATAAATGATATGACAGAAGAGATTGATCAAATCAAGAAGAATGACACATGGACATTGGTCCCAAGACCAAAAGACAAAAATTTAATTGGTACAAAGTGGATTTTCAGAAACAAGCTGAATGAAAAAGGTGAGGTCATTCAAAATAAAGCAAGATTAGTTTGCAAAGGTTATGCCCAAGAAGAAGGAATTGATTATGGTGAGACTTTTGCACCTATGACAAGACTTGAAGGAGTAAGAACATTGTTGGTATATGTTGCTTACAATAATTTCAAGGTATATCAAATGGATGTCAAATCTGCATTTCTAAATGGTATATTAGAAGATGAAGTTTTTATTGAACAACTTGAAGGATTTGTTGAAGACAAGAATAAAGATCAAGTATGTAAATTGAACAAATTTTTATATGGTCTGAAACAAGCACCTAGAGCATGGTATGAGAGATTACACTCTTATTTAATCAAGATTGGTTTTATGAGAACAAGTGAAAACAATAACATGTACATGAAGAATGATGAAAATGGAATACTGATCTCAACCATATTTGTTGATGATATTATCTTTTGTGGAAATGACTCTCTATGCAAGAACTTTGGAAATGAAATGAGCAAAGAATTTGAGATGTCATTAATTGGTGAGATAAAGTATTTTATAGGTTTACAAATACTGCAAATGAAAGATGAGATTTTCATTACTCAATCCAAGTACATAAAGGAAATCTTGAAGAAATTTGGAATGGAGGATTCAAAACCAGTAAGTACTCCTATGACTACCAACTGTAAACTATTAAAGAATGATGAATCTGCATCTATTGATGAGACACTTTACCAATCCATGAATGGAAAGCTACAATATATTGTTCACAGCAGACCAGATGTAGCACATGCAGTAGGCATAGCTACAAGATTTTCTGCAGATCCCAAGGAAACACACATGACATCAATCAAGAGAATTTTTAGATACTTGAAAGGCACTAAAGATTATGGCTTAGTATATCAGAAAGGAAATGTTTTTGATTTAAAAGTTTATACTGATGCTGATTGGGCAGGCAACATTGATGACAGAAAAAGCATAAGTGGAGGAGCTTTCTTTTTAGGAGAAAGACTAGTGAGTTGGCTTAGCAAGAAACAAGGATGTGTTTCACAGTCAATAGAAGAAGCTGAATACGTTGCTGCAGCATTGAATTGTACCAATATAGCATGGACCAAACAACTGTTGGAAGGTATAAATGAGAAAGTTACCGAGCCAGTAACTATATTCTATGACAATACTAGTGCCATTAACATTTCAAAGAATCCTGTTATGCACTCTAAGACAAAGCACATCTCTATCAAATATCATTATCTTAGAGAAGAAGTTCAAGAGAAGAAAGTGGTGTTGGAGTATGTTAGCACAAAGGAACAAATAGCAGATATCTTCACCAAGCCACTGCCAAGGGACACTTTTGAGTATCTCAGAAGTAAGTTAGGGGTCCTACCCCTATCTTCTATTCATTGACCGAGTTCGGTGAAAGCATCAATTCGATGACTCTACAAATTATCTTTTAGGAGTTGATGTTGATTTACAAACTTTAGGAGGTTTTTTTTCTAAAGGTGTGCAGGAAACAATAACAGGGAACAAGAATTGAAGACAAAATGCTCTAACTGAGACTAAGTTGACACATAACAGTAGGAAATCACTTCATACAGGAAGAAATTATGTTTTAGTTCTTTACTTTTTGGCATTGTTGTCGAAGGGGGAGAAGACTAATGTATGGGGGAGAAGACTGATGACAGGGGGAGAGCATTTCAACATTTCAGAATCTCACAGCAATCCGAATCAATTAGGTCAAATCAATTGGTTTTGCCATCAATGCCAAAGGGGGAGATTGTTGGCATTCCAATTACAATAAGAGATTGTTGGCATTTCTATAAGGATATTGAGAAGGTTGTTGATGATTATGGATATAATTGCTAAAGGATGTTTACTGTCTTAATATTATTATTTTGTCATTGATGTCAAGAAATTGATTTTCTAATTCACTGTGATGTTGCCATATCTTAAGAAGTATGATTTGGTGAGTATAAAGATGTCGGTAAAAGACACAGAAAGAATGCGATGAATAAGGGAAGGAATAAGTTATTCAATGGGCAACTATTACCGAGTTAGACAATGATGACAACATGATGTTTAGATTGTTTTTGATATCCTACATATGTTGTTGATTGTAAGGTTAATACTATACTATGTTGCTGAGCAAAGAACCTAGTTGGTAAACCTTAAAGAACCTATTCGGTAAACCCTAAGGTTATCACTATCGGTTAATGAAGGTAGAATGTCTACCGAGTGAAGTTTAGTATTTATCGAGTTGCAACCGAGTAATAACAGAATGCATTGAATGAATAAAAGCATTATTTAATGAAGGAAGCTGATGAGATGGAACTGATTAAATGATTGGTATGTCGTGCATGAAGTTTGTTAAAGAATTAATGGCAAAGGAAAATCGCCAAGAAGATCTATAGCTCAGATTGAATCGCAATACCCTAGCACAAGTTCCAAGAAATGTATGCAAGTTCCAAGGCAGGGTAAAACATTTTCAGATCGAAGGATACATTGAACCTGGTCAAGTTTGAAGATATGATGGCTATGATTGATCATGGGAAATGTGATCAAAGAGATTAAGTGGTTGGAAAATTGTTTATAAATAAGGAACTGTTGATAAACAAGGTATGCGGGCAAGTGTATGCCCAGGGATGCTACATAGTGATTACCGAGCACAAAAGCTTGAAGACCTATTTTGAATAACAGAGTATAGAGCCCAGCAGATGGACAAGATAAGTCCTATGAATAAATTGTATTGAACAAATAAGAATGTGCTTTAGCATTTTAGATGTGAAGTTGCAGATAGATTTTTATTATTGTTATTTTGTAAAGTGACAGAAAATCTCTTAACCGAGTGGACTTAACAGTCTTATTTGTAAAACCCTCTAGCAAGGTGACATTCTTATTGAGTGTTTGAAATCCTTTAATAAGGTCACTTCTAACAAGGTGAAGATCCTAACAGATCTGAGGGAAATCCCGTAACCGGGTCACATCTAGCAATGTGTTTATAATCTTTAACAGGATTTGCTTTTAATCGAGCATACTCTAGAAGAGTATATTTCTTAGTAGGTCCGAAATCCCACAGTGGTTTTTCCCTATTTGGGTTTCCATGTTAAATCTAGTGTTATGAGTGTTATGATGTTTATATGCTTATGAGTTTGCATGTTTAGCAGTTATGGTTATATTACTAAAGTATATGTTATCGAGGTTGAATCTGTTGTTTTTATGGAAGATTAAGTTTGTATGATTCACCCCCCCCCTCTCATCTTATTAGCTTGGCATCTCTACTTACTTTAAGTATCAGAACTATCAATAATTACATCTAATTTAAAAATAAGTACAATATGATAGATGGATGAAATCCCCACCTAACTCACCGATCTGACCATATCCTAGAGAAGCAAGTGGAGAATGAACAAAACCAATCCATGTAAAAATAGGTTCAACATCCTTGACGGAAGATGGCAACTACCACCTGACCATGTGGATCATAAAGGACCACCCCCCTGCTAGCAGATAGACGTGAGGCCCTCAAGAACAAAAAATAATAATAAACAATACATGGTCTAAATTCTTTAATTATCTTTGCAGTTAATTACATTTCCTTCAAAACTTTCTAGTTAAAAGTTTTTCCTTTCTTTCTTTCTGGTTAAAAGAATACCACGAAAAAATCCAAACTTACATCGTAAGAGGGAGTTGTACCTCAAAAATTCAGAGGAAAGTTGCAATAGAAGTGCAACTTCTCTAACTATTGGTGGTCGTTTGTTCCCTAATCTAGGGCTAGGAGTCATATTGTCATATTTTCAAAGGAACAAAATCTATCAACCAACAATTTTTTTGGTGACTTTGCTAGGGAATTAAAAGATCAGTACCTTCTTGCTTCAAATATCTATTAGTTCTTCCCCAAGAATGGAGGTTGGTGACTCTAATTAATCAAAGATATCAGAAAGATGGTTCAGCACTAGAAAAATGCTAGAGATCGATTCAGATCCAAAGGATGACCTTCACCAAAAATTAAAGAAATATTGGTTGAAGATGATAAGATACTTCTTTCTTTTCAAAATTATTTCAAAGAAAGTATCTCTAAGGTTGAAGAGAAAAGGTTACATTTGTCTAAAGATTACAAATTTGCACTAGTGGTAAGAGGTTTGTGTCATAGATATTACTTGCTCAAAGACCTTGAACAAAAGATTTTTATAAGTTACAAACAATAGTAGAAAGATTGAGGGTACTCAAAGAGAAACCCGAAAGTGAGGACCAACATTCTTATAACTTTTCTATTCTTGGTGAGCAAGAGTCTATGCAAGCTTTGGTTGAGATCAATGATTTGTCAATACAATGGAATGAACCACTAACAACAAGAAAGAATTTTGAATAAGATTGAAGGTGAAGAACCAAAGTCTTTCCTGGCATGCATGCAAACAAATGAAATTGAACAACCATTTTCTTCTCAAGAAAAAGAGGTGCTACCAGAGGAACATAGTGTTGTTTTTATTCCATACTGGTGTCTTGAAGGTTCAGATAATGACTTTCGGTGTGGAGTTATGGATGAATATGGTCACATTACTTATGTTAAATGAAATGCATCCACTGGTGACCCCAGTAACATAGAAAAAGGTATGGATGAAACTATATCTACACTTTCTTTTCCTCTAGAGTTTGAATCTTTCTCTTTGACATTGACAAGAAAGATCAAAAAGGAAATAATGTTCTTGATGAGCTTGTAAAGGAGTTTTTAAATTATAAGCCAAAAATGGAAGATTTTATCTTTAATGATAATTCAATATCATATGAAGTTGGAAAAGAGTTTGGAAACCTACATCATGAGAAGGAAGTTGATTAGGAAAATTTTAGTATAGTACAACTTGAATATCTAGTATTTAGATTTCTTAAAAAAGAAGGAAAAGAAAAAGAGATGCAAGAGAAAGTAAGACACCCTTCTCATTTTAAAATCTCTTTTCATGAAAAAGATGTTATGCAAACTTAGAGGATTCCATTTCAACTTCTTGTCCCCAATAAAGATGAAGGTTTAGATGAAATGCATTGTACCCACAATGATGATTTTATCTATGTAAAAGGAGAAGAGGTCACCCCTGTCAAATTTGATCCCATGGTTATGGAGTGTAATATTCTAAAATCACAACCATCAACTGCACACGTAGAGGTTGATTTGTTGTGCAGTTCAAGAAAAAAGGGCTTGCATTTGGATGTTTCTTTCCTATGTACTTCTAAGACCAATGGAGTTACAATTGATGGTGGACCAGGTTTTCTTATGGAGGCTGTACATTAAGAAAAATAAGAAGTTTAAGATAGTCCAAAAAATTATAATGAAGAATGGTTGTTCGGACATGAACGTATGTACAAGAAGTTCTTGCATCTTACTAGTCTAGGATTTGGCATTAAGGTGGTCACCAAGTGTCTATTACTCTCGATCACATTCTATGGTCAAAATTAATTTTTTCATAAAGGCTCCTATTTCTCTCAACTAGTTAGTGGGTTTGCATGAATAATTCTCTATGTTCTTTGAGGTAGGGCCTTATGGTCATGTATATATTTTAGCTGGTTTTGGTGTGTAGTTAGTTTAGTTTCCCTTTTTCCTTGTCTCATTTTGGTTTGTGCCGAGTCGCCCCTCCACTTGTATGAAAAAGCAAAACCCTTTCCTCCTGTCTTTTCTGACTCTACATCCCAATGGATAGGGTATTGGTCTAGTTTGAAGCTCTGGGTTCCTTGTCATGTCCTTCTAGTCCTTGTCCCTAGACAGAGCTAGTTGTTACCCTCGTATTTTTTTGTTTTTAAATCCTAAACCTCTATTAATAAATGGCTTTTTCTTTTCCTTCTATCACTCATGTCCTATCCGAAAAAACCAGGCATATCAGAATTATGCTTCATAATTCAAGGAAGTTCTATTTTCTCCCACTGTCAAGATCTTAAAGAGAAGCCAATGTTTATGGGGCAATGGCTGGTAAACCTTGCACATATGGTTTCTTCATGATACCTGATACTCTTTTATAGGATGATGTCGGGGTATTGTAAGCTTTCAATTTCCCTTCTACCAGTTTCCAAAGTCAACCCATAGCCATGTAATGCATAATTTTTGAGAAATGAATCAAAAGGAGATTTGTAAGTACCACCATTAATGATAGATTAAATGGCTAAAGGCATGTAAAGGTGGTGATGTGAGTTGTAATTTTTGATAATATTACATTTCTATAGGAAAATTTTTATTGCACCATCCTTAGGAACTGATCCAGTAATGTGTTCCATCATGAGTTTTCCTTACCAAGATGGTTTTGCCCCACAATAACCAATTGCCAACTGTTGATCTAGACCTAAATTGGCCATAAAGTGAACAAGGAAATATCATCCAAGGGCTACATGCTCTTGCATGGAAAAAGTGAACTAATTTTGTGGAATATAGAAAGGTTATCACCTTATTGGGAAAGATTGTCAGGAAAGCTGAAAATCACAAAGAGCATCTTCAATAGGAAATAATTGCAGAAAGGAACCCTGGTATCTAAGTTTTCACACAATAAAGAAGATGGTGCCTAAAGGAAAGGGCCCTATGGTATAATAAAAAATTGAGCATATTCCAAATGACATTCTCTTTGACCTGACTGGCCTCTCCTGGGATCTCATAGAATTTGAGGACGAGTTTTCAATAGTTTTCTAGGTGCTTATCGAAGAAGAGACGGAGGCAGAGATGATTGACGACCAAATTGCTAGTCAGATTTCGGTGCCTGATGAAGAAGGATGAAGATGGTAGTCGTTTATAATGTGGAATTTAGTGTTAATAATGCGACTTTCTGGTAACTTTCAGTTTTATTTAAAATCATGTTTAGAACAGTCATTTTCAAGACCGTTACTCTGGGAGAAACCGTTTCTTGAAAATAGAAAAGGGATTTTAGATATAAAAGAGGGTAAAAAGTAGATGAATAGGGGGGCAGATTTTGGAATGATAGACTTTGTGTTGTTTTCTAAAAAGACAAGTAGAATATGGGTTTGAATTGGTTTCTAATTCTAAGTATGAAAACTTTGAACGGTTTATCTATATGATTAGACTTTGTGCTATAGTGGATGAGTTTTACATTTTTCTTATGTGAATGTGTTATGTTCAAGTTTCTGTATGACGAGTTATTTAAGATTTATTTCTCTATATTGTTCATTGTGGTATGATGTTCATCTTTGCATAGGTATTGTATGACAATGGCTAATTGGTGGTTGATTGGAGAAATTATTTCATTATCTTTGTAGTTAATTACATTTCTTTAGAACTTTTTGGTTGAAATCATACCTAGAAAAAAATTCAAATTTACACCATATGATAGAGATGTACCTCCAAAATTCAAAGGAAAGTTACAAAGCAAACACAACTTCTCAAACTGTTGTTGATAGTTTGTTCCCTAATCTAGGGCTAGGAGTTATATTGTCATATTTTCAAGGGAACAAAATTCATTAACCAACAACTAGGAAAGAATAAGTATGTGACCATTCCCAAGGAGAGATACAACCATTTGATCCATAAAGTATTTAAAGAGATCAATATTCATCCCAAGAACATCATTGAATTGTTTTATTTGCATCCAGATCCAGTATTGGATCACTCTTGGAGAAATAACCTTATTGGTATACATTTAGGTTGCATATATTCAAAGTTAGAGATCTGAAACAACACTAACACACTTGCATATATTCATAGAAAAAATAGAAACAATATTATATAATTATTTATACAAGTAACAAGGAGAAGGCTCACATCATATTGCACATCACCATATCAGGAATAACAAAGATAATTCCCTAATTGTAGATTAAAGTAACATATATATCAGATTTTCATTGCATAATCTTCAAAGAAATAATAGAGACAACAAGATATTCCATCTTAACCATTCAAGGTTATACATTGAAATATTTGTATATCAAGACTCTCATCACATCAAATAATACTTGAACGTTATATTGTTCCTATTTGTATAATCATCTATATCTATATAGGAGATCATAATTATCATTCTTATAAGATTTATTAAGGAATTACATGTTTAATAAGATTTTAGATTAGAAGAAATATCTTGTAATTAATTTGTGAGTTGATAGCCTCTAATTTCTAAGAATTTATATAAGGGGGCAGGCCTTGCATATTTGTTTGACATCCAAATGATGTCAAATGGTATTTGACTATTTTGAGTACCTTTTCTTTCTATTGTACCTCTAAATCTTGTCATTGCTATTTGCATACCAAAATCTGACATAAACCCATCTACCTAAAATATTACATGATATAATGGTATAATGACTTCTCTAAAGATAAATCAATCTTTGAATGGTGATTGGATTCGGCTAATCTTTCTCTCCACCCAAGGATTGAATCACCCATCTTTAAATCAAAATTGAAGGAGTGTATGCAAAACATATCTTAACAATTAGCCAATGTTAGGGCATTGATTCACTTTTCTATTTAAATTGAAGTAATTATGTTATCCTTACATCCATGGCTTCATCTTCTACTCAAATTTGTTCAATCATTCATAATCCTATGAACTCTAATAAGATTGGGAGGATAACTTCCCTACCAAGTACCAATGTATATTGGGGGTCCCTCCGCTAGCATGTGTCTTATATCCATGGGTTTTAGAGCAGTAGCCAGAAAAACCAAGAGAGTGTCGCAGATGAGGTGTCCCATCTACCCAAAATGAAATTAACCATTATTCCTCGTAGCTTTTCATCTGTGTAAAGTTGATCAACATGTTGTGTCTCGACCTTCATGAAGGCCGACAAAAGGTTAGTCTCGGCCTAAACCCTAGAGCTCATAGTCTAGAAACCCATCGACAGTAATCAAAGACCTGGATGAGCTTCCTGTGAAGATTAAAAATGAGCAGAAAAATGAAAACAAAATAGAATAAAGAAACAAGAAAAGACATGAATGAGAATAATACAAAATAGAAGAAAACAAACACATATCACAATACACAATGAATTATAATGGTTCACCAATAGATGGCTACATCCACTGTCAAGTAGTGAATAACTTATGTTAATCGATATCCAATTACACACAATACATAGATTGCACACATATATTTATATAATCATATCCAAGTATAAATTGAAGAGTCTGGAGAAGGTGAATGGTCATGTGACCATTGGGATTCATATACCCAACAATCTCCCCTGTGAAGTCCAACTGGCACAGACATGCACTGTGGAATCCCCTGCTTCCATTTTGAAAATTACAAAACTAGACCCATGGAATATTTTAACTGTGCCAAAGATTGTTCATGAACAGTATGGATAAGTCATCTCCAAAAAAATCTAAATGAAACAAATATTCTCTTATGCTCCCCTTCACATTGAATAAACCATCTAAGATATCATTAATTGGTTCTAAAATGAACCCTCCATCCAGAAATGAATCCTTAAGCACATACATGATATGGTCATCGGTGATCCCCCGTGACAAGACATTGTGAATTCTGTTATCGTCCAAAAATAGAAACTCCAAAATAATTCCCTATAGGCACCAACTTCACCGAATCATTACAAACATTAATTAATGTTTTTACATGCTCCAACTTTCTCTCAACCGTAGATTGGTCATTAGAAACATGGGTAGTATCATCATTTGAATCGGACATAAAAAATAAATTCTCTTCTGTTATAAATTCTCAGAGCATTTATTGACCTTCCACTTCCTCCTATGTCACCACTACTTGCAAACCAACTATTCGTCCAACATCCTTGGTAAAAATTCTTTGTACAAAAATCTCTTTAACTGCAAATCGCTTCCCAAAAGCTAGGTAATCAAATATAACATCCCCATTCTCTTTGTTTGCAGAGGAATCTAATTAACCTTCAACAATATCCACATGAAATCTGTAGGCAACAAAAAATAGAGAATTGGTGCCATCAAAACTGGGGACATCTATAGCGGCACCCCTGCCAAATTTTGGTCCACCATATGCATCACATGGTTGCTATAGGTTGAGGCATGATAGTTCATAAACATACCCCTGCAGATTTTATTTAGTCACCACTATGTGCCCCTTTGTATTCACTCCATTCAAAATTGGGTACCCCAACTGTTATGTGTTGTGCCTCTGTGTGTGGATTTTATCCAATGCCAAATAGATAACTGCCAGGTGCTTCTCCACACATCTCTCCTCAATCTGCCTAGACTTGCAATCACCTACAACTGCATCAACACCATTAAATTATTTACCAATAGAAGTATCTACTATGTTTTTAGAATTGAAAATTGCAAAATCCCACACTCGCTCTGCAATGTCATTATGCTTTGCAAAATCCTCTGTCGCTTCTTCTCTCAAACCATTCTTGTGCCTTGTCCTGTCTATCTACTATGTCACTTCTTCAAGGATCCCTCTCCCTTGTGCCACAAAATTATCCAAAGGACCATCATCCTCTATCAATGCCACTCTGCATCACTTGTGTCTCCTGACATTCCCATCTTCCCTTTCTGTTTCTCACCATTTGTGAGGGCAGCTGATGCAGTCTCTTTCTCCATAATTTATGTCCTCATAAGAGCATTTGGCCCTTTCTGCACAGTTATTGTGAGATGAGGATCCATTCACTTGGTAAGATGAGGATTTTTCCCCCTCTTTGTATCATCTATCATCTTCATCTTCATGGGAGTGCCTCTTCATCAAGTCCATGCCATCTGCAGAGATCTTCTCTGCTACCTCATTCCATTTCGCATCCTCCTCATCCTGGGAGGAAAAATCAATCACATATTTAACTTGGGTCTCTGATGGAATACACACTTTCTCTTGAAATATTTTGAGCTCCTCTTCTTCAATAATGAGTTCTTTAACAAAATATTTCTCCTAAGAAATTCCAACCGAGGCATCATGGGGTTTAACCTTCACCACATGAATGCCAAAAAATTACCGACCATTAACAGTTTGGCCAATACGTTGTTGGTATTATGGATGTGTTGCATTGGTTTTTTCATTGATGTCAACACCTATCAACACTTATTAGCACTGGAGATCTTTGGTTACGTTCACCGACATGTTCAGTGACTTATGCACAGTCACTGGTATTTGGTTCACCGACAGGTTATATTGTTCACCGACACTGAGGATGATTTGTTATCATCTGGAGATTACTTGGTTATGTTGAAGACATGGTTTGGACACTTGGTTTTGGTTATTTGGTTATTTTCCTAATCAAGTCTGCATATTTGCTGTTACCCTCAAATAGGTCTAGGTTATGGACCGGCAAGCGTTATCTATTCCAGATCAGCATGGCAAATTATGGACATGATTTATTAATTGGTTATTATTGTAAATGAATTTAGCTGACATGATGCATTGCATATTGATTCATTTGTAATTGATTTAATTGTAATATTCTTAGTGAGCCGACCTACACATTTGGTCCTAGGTTTTGGTATATATGTAAGATCTCATTTGTGAGATTATGTAGAAAGAGAAGGTGTGGAAAAGGATTGTAATAAGGTATATGTGAATATAAGAAGAGCTATACATGCATACATCATTTGAATATTCAAGGAAGGTATGAAGAAGCCAATCAGAGCTTAACTGGTACTAAATCCAGCATATGAAGATGCTATTCTGAGTAGTACATTATCATTGGATTTAACCATCCAATTATAGTCAGTGTCACTCTCATTTTGTGATTGAGCAGTGAGCTCTAGGCAATTGGCCTTTCTGCATGTGCAGACCCCATTTGTACACATGTACTATCTGCAGTAGTATCATCTAATTGTGGGTAAGGTTTCCCACCATGGTTTTTCCCCTTATAGGGTTTCAACGTACAAATATCTGTGTTATGTGTTGTGGATGTTATTTGTGTTTTTGTTTCATGAATTAAACTTTACCAGTATTGTTATTAAATGTTAAACTTGTCAACCAACATTAAGTTTGGTTTACCGGTATTATGCATTAAGTTTGGTTAAGTTATATTTGGGTTGAAATTAATAGACAACTGATTCACACCCCCCCCCCCCGCCCTCTCAGTTTTCTCTAGGTCCTAACAATTGGTATGAGAGGCAAGTCCTCTTTTTGTAGAAGTTTAACAGCTTGAGGAGATTCTATGGCAACTAACTATTTCAAGAAGGACAGTCTGAAGCTTGATGGAACTAACTGTGGTATATGGAAGATCAGAATAGAGACACGTCTGAATTGCATTGGTAGAGACATATGGGATGTTACAAAGAATGACTATGTAGGTCCTACACAGAGTCAACCTAATCCACCAAACTTGGCTAAAGATTAGGAGAATGATTGCAAAGAAAGAGAAGCACTTTTGAGTGCATTGTCAGATCAACAAATAATGGGATTATCAGACCGATCTACTACTAAAGCTATTTGGGACAAATTAAAGACATTGAATGAAGGTGATACCACTGTCAAAATTACAAAATTGGAATGCTTCCGGGTCAGGTATGAAAATCTAAAAATGGAAAAAGATGAAAGGATTTCTGCTTTTATGGAAAGAGTCAATGAAATTGTTTTAGGTATACAATGTTGTGGAGGATCCTTAAGTGAAGATGAGATTGTTTCTAAAGTTTTAAGAGAATTCCCACCGACATACAAAATGAAAGTAACTGCTATTAATGAATTAAGAACAATGCCTAATACATCAGTATCTAGAGATACCTTGGTTGGAAAACTTTCAGCTTTTGAACTTGAGGAGTTTGGTCTTGTTGCTACAATTAAGACAGATTTAGCTTTCAAAGCATCATCATCTACAACATTATCATCATCATCAGAGAAATCTGATTGGAAAGCACTTTATGCAAGAGAACTTGAAGAAATCAGAAGAGAGAATGAAGAACTTGAAGAGCTTGAAGCACTATTTGCAAGAAAAATGCCTAAAGGTCCGGTTGGAAGTAAGTATGAAGGTAAAGCACCATTTAAATGTTTTAATTGCAATAAAATTGGTCATATGGCATCTAGGTGTCCTGAGAGACATGCAAGATTGAAAGAAGAAGCTAAAAGAACATATAAGCCTAACCCTGAATATCAGAGATATAGATTTAAGAAGAATAAAGACAAATCATGTTGCTATGCTGATGAAGGAGTTATTGATAATTCTTATGAAGAATCTATAGACAATGGATGGGCTTTTTTTGCAATAACAGAAGATCAACCGACACCTACTATACAATCGGTAGAGCAGGCCTTGACTGCTAAAATTAAAGAAAAGGATGAATGGATCATTGATTCTGGATGTTCACATCATATGATTGATAATAAAAGTAAATTCTTAACCTTTCAGGAATACAATGGAGGTCTAGTAATATTTGGGGATGATAAAGCTTCTTTGATCAAAGGAAAAGGCACTATATCTTTTGATGGTAAGCACAATACTGACAATGTTTATTATGTTGAAGGTTTGAAGCATAATCTTTTGAGTGTTGGTCAATTAGTTGAAAAGGGATTTCAGTTACAATTCAAGAATGGTAAATGCAAAATTATGAATAGAACTGGTTTGGAAATTGTAGCCGATAATCAAACTAGAGATAATATCTTTCACTTGAATAACAATGAGAAGACATGCTTGATTGCACATATTGATGAAAGTTGGTTATGACATAAAATACTTTGTAATGTAAATTTTAATTGCATTGTGAAGATCAGTACAACTAAGACAGTAAGGGATTTACCTAAGATTGTAAAACCTCAGAATCCGGTATGTAAGGAATGTCAATTTGGAAAGAAAGTTAGAGCAAATTTTAAGAGTATTCCATAGAAATCCAATAATGTTCTTGATTTAATTCATACCGATTTATGTGGTCCAGCAAGAACTAGAAGTTTACAAGGAGATAGATATTTTATGCTAATCATTGATGATTATTCTAGAATGTGTTGGGTTACTTTTCTCCGGGAGAAATCAGAAGCTTTTGGGAAATTCAAACTGTTCAAGGTAATGGTAGAGAATGAAACTGATAAGAAAATAAAATGTTTGATATCAAATCAAGGAGGTGAATTCACATCTAAGTAATTTAATACATTCTGTGCAGTGAATGGAATCAGAAGACAATTATCATCACCTCAGACACCCCAGCAAAATGGAGTTGTGGAAAGGAAGAACAAAACTATTTTGGATGTAGCTAGAAGCATGATATCAGAAGCAAACCTACCTCATGTGTATTGGAGAGATGCAGTCAATAGAGTGGTTTACACATTCAACAGAGTTCACATCAAAGGTGAAACCAGTAAGACCCCCCATGAACTATGGTTTGGTAATACTCCTACTCTTAAATATTTTAGAATAGTTGGAAGCAAATGTTATATTAGGAGAGATGATTATATTGGTAAATTTGATCCTAGAAGTGATGAAGGAATATTTCTTGGTTATTCATCTAAGAGCAAGGCATATAGATGTTTTAATAAGAGATTACAAAAAATCAATGAGAGTGCAAATGTGAAGATTGATGACCAGTTTAGCGGTAATTCAAGGTACATGGACTCTGAACCAATAGTTGAGATAATCACAAATGAACCTACACCGAATGCACCGGTACAGAATGATGATCCTATCACACCGGCATCATCTGAGAATTCCACTGTGACTAAAGAACAACAACAAGTGAATAAACCCAGGTATGTAAGATTGAATCACTCTGAAAGTCAGATAATTGGGAATAAGTATCAAGGTGTTATAACTAGAGGAAGACTGGAACATGAAGAGGTATGTCTAATTTCTCAAATTGAACCAACAACTATTAATGAGGCATGTGAAGATAGACATTGGATTAAAGCTATAGAAGATGAATTGGAACAAATTGAAAATAATAACACATGGACATTGGTTCCCTAGCCTAAAAAAAAAAATGTAATTGGAACTAAATGGGTATTCAAAAATAAACTTAATGAAGATGGTAAGGTAATCAGAAACAAAGAAATATTAGTGTGTAAGGGACATTCATAGAAAGAAGGAATTGATTACAATGAAACCTTTTTACTGGTAGCTAGGATTGAGGCAGTTAGATTATTTCTAGATTTTGCAGCACACAAGAACTATAAAGTATATCAAATGGATGTTAAATGTGCATTTTTGAATGGTGATCTTGAAGAGGAAGTTTATATTGAACAACCTGATGGATTTTCTTTGACAGATGATAAAGATATGGTTTATAGGTTAAGGAAAGCTTTATATAGATTGAAGCAAGCTCCTAGAGCTTGGTATGCTAGATTAGACAAATATCTTTTGAAGCTTGGTTACACTAAAGGTAATGCTAACAACAATGTATATTACAAAGTGACTAATAATGACATCTTGGTTATTGAAGTTTTTGTTGATGATATAATCTTTGGAGTAGAAGATGGATCATGTAAAGACTTTTCTAATAAGATGCAGGAAGAATTTGAAATGTCTATGATTGGCACTAGTACATTGGACCTAATTTCCGACAGCTAATTGTCGGATTTGTGATGACCAAACGTTGGACTTCTGATCAACTTTACCATTTAAAACTCATTGTTGAGCTTCTCGATGATGCCATTTGCATCCGTGTAATGAAATCATCCGACGATGGCTATATTTGCACCTCTCACCACAAATATCGACGGATTTCCGTCGGATTTCCAATGGATGTTATGATTGCTGCTCGACGACCGTCCGACATGGAAGTGACGTCCGATATATAGCATCCTTGTTGGACGTTTCATTAGTTGTCATTGGAATCTTGATGGCGAGAGATGATGTGGGTCAAACGGCTTTGCCGTCGGTGAATGAAAGCATTGAACGATTTCTATTTTTAAAAATTGCATCAAACATTTATTATTTATTTGATTCAGTGTTATTTGCAAAAAATGATTATCAATGATGTTTCCTTTCTCCAAGAATTGTCTAGGATCTTTCCATCAGATAATATGTAACATCGAATGACTAAATATTTTCTTTACAAATGCTTATTTTATTTAATTATTATCTAAGCATTAATTAAAATTTATATCTGTACGAAAGCAGAACATACAAGCTTTAGAGTCATGTGCAAGCAAATTTCCTAAAAGAAAGCAAGCAAGAATTATCTTGAATGATGTGGAAACAAGCTCATCAGCTGCCTAGAAGAGAACAATTGGAGAAAAGCATAAGAAAGTGTTAAAGGGTGATAAATAGATAGAGAGTATGTAATACAAACAAACAATGTCTAGAGTGTCTGATGTGATGTCTCTAATTTATGTCCGGAGGGACTAACTAGTTTTGGAGTTTCTGTGAAACCTATTGGGCCACGCTTTGGAGGAAATCAATGTGTTCATGCAAGGAGCACCTTTTTTCTATTATGAGAATGATGCTTTTGCACCAAAGGATATTTGGAAGTCAATATCGAAAAATTTCTATAGTGTGGAACCAAAGTTGACGGACTCGAAGTAATTTTCAGCTTTCAGAAGACCAAGAGGTTATGTACACAATCTCCCAATAGAAGGGCAATTTCAAGCATCACCTCTCCCCCCATGAATATTCAGGAAGCACTTCCTCAAACAAAGGACTATTGGCCTCCATGGGATCAAAGAAAAAAATTGAAGCATAGATTCTAGACAATGTGGTGGTGTCCTTCATGAAGAACTCTGCACTATAATTGAAAATTCACAAGGGAAACTGCAAGATAGTGAAGAGAAATACAATCTTGAAAAGTTGGAAGAATGGATCTTGGTTTGGGTGGGGCCAAGTCGGGTAGCTCCTCTAGAGGTTGACTAGATAGAAATCATATTAGGATTTGGAAAAGATCACACTTGTGAAACTTCGTGTGTGAGTGATCGATTGTAGTGTTCGGGTAATGCATTCCAAATAGATACAGTTGCATGCCATCAGGATAAAAGTCTTTAATCAAGACATTACCCATTTGGAATGCAATTGTATCTATTTGGAATGCATTACCCAAACACTGCAATCATTCACTCGCACACAAAGTTCCACGAGTGTGATCTTTTTCAAATCCTAATATAATTTCTATCTCGTCAACCTCTAGAGGAGCTACCTGACTTGGCCCCACCCAAACCAAGATCCATTCTTCCCACTTTTCAAGATTGTATTTCTCTTCACTATCTTGTAGTTTCCCTCGTGAATTTTCAATTATAGTGCAGAGTTCTTCACGAAGGACACCACCACATCGTCTAGAGTCTATGCTTCAATTTTTTATTTTGATCCCATGGAGGCCAATAGTCCTTTGTCTGAGGAAGTGCTTCCTGAATAGTCATGGGGGGAGAGGTAATGCTTGAAATCGCCCTTCTATTGGGAAATTGTGTACATAACCTCTTGGTCTTCTGAAAGCTGAAAATTACTTCGAGTCCACCAACTCTTGTTCCACACTATAGAAATTTTTGGATATTGACTTCCAAATATCCCTCGATGCAAAAGCATCATTCTCATAATAGAAAAAAGGTTCTCCTTGCATTAACACATTGATTTCCTCCAAGCGTGGCCCAATAGGTTTCACAGGAACTCCAAAACTAGTTAGTCCCTTCGGACATAAATTAGAGATGTCACATCACATACTCTAGACATTGTTTGTTTGTATTGCATACTCTCTATCTATTTATCACCCTTAAACACTTTCCTCTACCATTCTCTAATTTCTCTCTTCTAGGCAGTTGATGAGCTTGTTTCCAAGTCATTCAAGATAATGCCTGCTTGCTTTCTTTTAGGAAATTTGCTTGCACATGACTCTTCAGCTTGTATGTTATGCTTCCATATAGATATAAATTTTAATTCATGCTCAAATAATAATTAAATAAAATAAGAATTTGTAATGAAAAGATTTAGTCATTCGATGTTACATATTATTTGACAGAAAGATCCTAGACAATTCTTGGAGAAAGGAAACATCATTGATAATCATTTTTTGCAAATAACACCGAATCAAATAAATTAAAAATGTTTCATGTAATTTTTAAAAGTAGAACTTGTTCAATGCTTTCATGCATTGATGGCAAAGCAGTCTAACCCACACCATTATCCATAATAGAAAAAATCAATATAATAAATTACAAACCCATAAACCATTAAATAGTGAAAATAGATATAAATTTGTAAATGTCTCCCTATAAACACCACAACCATAACCAAAACAAAAAAAATTCTTACTCGCAAGAACTAAGTAGCTGGTGAGTTGCAAGTCTACAACATCTCTCAGACGATGAAACCGTTTCTTAATTTTTTTCTTTTGATTAGTCAATGGATTTAGTTGCATGTACAAGTTTTCTATTTGAAGCCTTCCATTTCCCTATATTTGAGACTTAATAAAATTCTTGTGAGTAGGAAATTGATTCAGGAGTTACATGTGAAGAATTTGGCAAAGTAAATGATGTCAATCAAACTCAAATTTTATCTGTCTTGAAAGCCTTTTATCCTGATGGCATTAAATTAAAGTTCTTTCTCTATTTTCTGGTGATCTCTGGAGCAGATGTTGCTTTGCATCAACTTGGGATACATTTAACTTGTGTTGTATATGCGGAAATATGTATCCCAGGACGATGTAATGCAACCTCTGCTCCACCAATACCAAATAGAAGAGAAAGTACTTTAATTTAAAGCCATCAGGATAAAATGCTTTCAAGACATATATTAGGTATAAAAGAAAGCCTACCCTATCATTTGAAGGGGTTTACCTACAATTCAAATGATCTCATAATTATAAAATCAATTCAATTCCAAGTGAACAGGAAATCAAGCATTCATCAAGAATTGAAGGAGAAATCAAGTTAATAAAGATATTTAATAGAGGAGATATTTAATAAAGATATCATCTTTTAAATTAAGAAATGGGCAAGAGATTAAGAATACAAACCTTCCATATTGCACACTTCAAGGTATATTAAAATCAGTTTAAAGTGTATTCATTTAGGGACCTTTCATAAAATATTCTCAACTTACACATCATAAAAGGATCTTAAAATATTCATTATTTATAATGATAAGAATTTGGTTGTTCCATACACCTTCCTTTACTATTTTAAAAATATCATCGACCAAAATATTGTGCAATAGCAGTATGGAGTGCATTTCATCTATTTTATGCCTAAATATTTCTTCATACCACTTTCTTTTCAAAGGTGATTGATCAATTACGGTGTTTGGGTAATGCATTCCAAATAGATCCAGTTGCATACCATTTATCTGTCTTGATTAAAGACTTTTATCCTGATGGCATTAAATTAAAGTTCTTTCTCTATTTTCTAGTGATCTCTGGAGCAGAGGTTGCTTTGCATCGACCTAGTATACATTTAACTTGTGTTGTATCTGTGGAATATGTATCCTAGGATGATGCAATGCAACCTTTGCTCCACCAATACCAGATAGAAGAGAAAGTACTTTAATTTAAAGCCATCAGGATAAAATGCTTTCAAAACATATATTAGGTATAAAAGGAAGCCTACCCTGTCATTTGAAGGGGTCTACCTACAATTCAAGTGATCTCTTAACTATAAAATCAATTCAATTCCAAGTGAACAGACAATCAAGCATTGAAGGAGAATTCAAGTTGGTGCAGGTGCATTTGGAAGACCAAAGGACTCAATGAAGCCATTAAAGACTTTTGAAGGTCTTAGGAGTGAAGAGCCAATAAATTATGATGTCTTAAGGGGGCAGCCTTGAACAAGACACACTAAGCTTTGACTGCTTAGGTGTGTTGTGGGCCCATTCCTTCCCTTGACGTCCCTTCCCATCCATTTCCATTAAAAAGACAATCACCGTTCGCATTTTAATTCAAACAATGTTCTCAGGTTTGACTGCATAAAACAAAGCAAATGGCATAAGAAAATCTCATCTACCTCATAGCTGTCATAGAATACCTCTCTGAGGAGATATTCTCATGTCCTTTCTTGCTTTATGATGTCGATGAAATACATAAGTGTCCTCACAATGCAGTCAATGCAACAAATAGATTTCCATTTTGATCAATTTTATTTGCCAACGTAATCTCTACCTATGCCAAAATGGGAGCTTTAGAATAGAGTATGGGCCTCCATCAAAGCAGAAGGTAAGGGCAATTGATATCAGATGCTTGCGGTTGGAAATGCTCTGTATGACATGTTTGGAAAATATGGAAGTATAGACATGAAAGTGCATGAACTGTTTGGTGAGATGCATCAAAGAAAAATGATCTAATGGAATGCTATGATTGTAGGATATGCACAAAATGTGTTTGAAATGGATTTAGAAACTTCCAACCAAATGTGATTAGTGAGTATAGATGTTGTAGTGCAATTGCTCAGGTACACATGCATGCAAAATGTGTAAGCTTAGATAAGGCACATGAACTGTTTGACATAATGCCTCAAAGATCACCCAATATCCAATGATGGTTGGGAGAAAGAAAACATCAAATTTTTGAGAATCTTAAATATTTCTTTATTCATCACTATAAATCTATCATGAATTTAGTCTCAATATTGTAGAAATTTATTCTATTATGAATGCAATATTTAGGGATGCAATCTTTATATTTTATTTTTAATTAGGAAATTGTCCTAGTAGAATCCCCAACTAATTAATCTAGAGAAAGATACCACTAAAGAAAGAAATTCAATCCTCACCACTATGGTCTTGAAGGCTTTTAAGACACTTGGATTCCTATTTTGGCCCGCTTTTCCTTGACCCTATGTTAAGATAGTAAACTAGTTTGAGAGAATCTATTGGGTGGGAAATTGTGCATGGTTTCAACAATTTTCATGCATCGAAAGTGATTTAAAGTTTAGACTAATAGAGGATAAGTATTTCTTGAACCTTCGAGGACATGTGAAGAGCACCGCATGGATGTTTCTCCATTATTGAACTCTTTGAATATGCAAGTAAATTATTTTTGGTTGATGGTACAGTAAGTGTGGTATTTGTTTTTTCGATATGTTGTGGATAATATTAATCAAATATGGATTATTTTTTATGCTATATACACTATGTTTTGTATTTAATTTAGGTAAGAAAAGAGGTAATGGAAGAATAAAAGAGGTGCACAAAGGAAGAAGAGTGAAATAGGTGGTTTGGGATGGAGGTTGCAAGTATATATGATAATTTGTATGGATAATTTGTTGTCTATAAAGAGGCAAATAAGCTATCACAACTTCAACATGAATGAATGCCTCATCTACAGAAGAAAAAGGTACCTCTAATGGTTTCAAAATTTGTCAAAATAGTTATGCTATACCAAATAATCAAGTGGAATATCTTTTAGGTAACTAATATTATCTTCAAACTATTTATTTTTATTTTCATCATATATGGACCTAATTGCCCCACCTTTAGGAGATAACTATAGGAGATAATCTATTACATTTAAAAGTCCATCATAAATAAATTAATTATACATGCTATGTGAATGTTTACTATCACAAATTGATTTTAATTCATTTATCTACATGAATACACTATTTATTTATTAGTTCTACGAATGGAGCACTCACATGGGCAAACAAAATGCCAGGTTTGAGAAAAATAGTTAAGAGATTGGATATATTTTTTTATATTTTCCAAATGGCTTGAGTATAATGATAATATAATTTTTAAAATAGGTTTATATCAATTTCCTTTGACTTGGTCATGGAAGATCATCTAAACCCCGAATGCACCTTCATCTTTAAAAACATGTAGTTTAAGGTCAATCATTCATATCTATCTTATCAAACATTAGAGGAGTGAGCTTCTAAAAGTAAGAAGTACCAAGATGCGTGCTCTAGTAAAAATTTTGTAGTCCTAAATATCCACAAAATTTGGAACAATAGTACAATTTTTTAATAATATTTAATTGTAAAAGAAAGGATTAAAATGGAACTAAACACTCTAAATAAATTAATCAGGGTTAAAGGGATAAAATAGGATCAATTCATGAAGGAAAGATCTATTATCTCAAAATTAATAGATTAATGCAAGAAAAGAAATATTAAATCTAGAGATGAAATTCTTGAAAAATTTAGCTAGCTAAAAGTGAAAGAATGTTGTCAAGCTCTCATTTTCGCACAAACTGGAAGAATGTTGGCAAAGGTTGTAGAGGGTAAAGGTTGCTGGCCATTGTAGGGTCCGACTTTATACCCACCGATTAGATTTGGTTGGAATTTTGTAAATCCATTTCAACAAACATTGTTTGTGCATATCCTGCAATCATAGCATTTCATTAGACCACATTTCTTTGAGGCATCTGACCAAATAGTTCATTTCTTGATTATAAAATCAATTCAATTCCAAGTGAACAGGCAATGAAGCATGCATCAAGAATTGAAGGAGAAATCACTATTGAACTTACCCCTGTCTCATATAACCCTATGTTGGCTAGGCTCCACAATAATTAGAAGATCCTAATTACTACTGTCCTAAACCTTGCATTGACCATCATAATTTCACAGTGAGTTGAGTTAATTAGTCCATTAGCAAGATTGGGAAAGAGTTTGGTATTGAGTTAGGTGTTAGTGGAAGGTTTAAGGAGGTACACTATCATCATAATTAATGTTAGAGAGTGTTGTGTGAAGAAGAATGGCCACGAAAGGAGTGACTGTCCTAAGTTCTTGATACTGTCACAAAAGGTGAGTTTTGCAGCAGTGAATCTTCCTTTGACCTTTGTGTGTTTGGGAGGGTAAAGACCCATGGTGTTATATGTTGAGTGGTTGGGAGGGTAAAGACCCACATATAAACTATCTACTTTGACATCCTAGGATGGTGTCCACCTACTCTAAAACCTTGTGGACACTCTCTGTCTGATACTAACATATACATAACATGTGCCTCTCATATAACCCTATATTGGCTAGGCCCCACCATAATTATAAGATCCTAATTACTAAAAACACTAGATTCTCCCCTAAAAGGTTGTTGAGTCATAGAAAGCCTAGCTTGATAGCCCTATAGTCTCTCATACCTAAAATGAGAGACTTTGCCATAGCTGGTTACAAACTTCTCTCATGCCTCTTGTGTCCTCCCATGTACCTCCTTTTCAATAAGAGACTTTGCCATACCAACCCTAAAGTCATTTGGATTGGCCATGTGTAGGAAAACTGAATTTTTGGGCTTTCCACCCCTAATGAAATAATTGACAAGTAACTTGTCTTGAATGTAATATACAAACTACAAGAACTCCAAAAACTAACTCTCATGTTGAGCCACTATGAAACCTTATTATGTAAATTGTGAAACTCATCTATGCATCTCTGTCAAAAATATTTTGAAATAGAACACACTTTGAAGCACTCCAAAATGGTATCTGGAGAGGGTTTCCAATGTGAGTTGGTGCATTTTATCCTCCCCGTACCACAAGGTGGAATCAAGTCCTCTCAAAAATTGCATTGAAAATTATGCCTTTAAGTTTCTCACATATAGATGCAACCCAAAGCATAAGTCCAAGCTAACTAACCAAGACTTGACCTCAACACCATTTGTGGATCTTAAAAATGTAGAGGATTAGAGATGAAGAAACTCTCGAATATGATCCTTTGGCTCATGATATGTGCTTGCTATAGTCTATACCTCTTGTATTTATGCATGATGAGGCTAGATAATGTGTATTGATCAATATTCTATCTCCTCTATGTGTATTTCCCAAATTCAAGGTGAACTCCTAATAAGCTCCCAAGATGCAAGTATATGCTCCTCTAGTACAAGTGGATCCTCATGGCTTGTAGTATTTGAGGTCCATACTTAGGCTACTCATCTTGGTGAAAACTATCAAAGTGATATGAGCCTTCCTTCCATTTCCTACACCCTATTTTCTAACCCACACCTCATAACCTTTACCTCACTTCCTATCATTATTACCTTCCATCTACCTTTCATATCCCCTATCTTAACCTCCTCCACTTTCCTACATCCTATCCTAAACCTTAACCTCATACACACTTACTTTTACTTCACCTACCTAACCCCATTCCATCCTTCACATCCTTAATTTATCTTCCCCCATTCACTTTCCTACCTTCCAAACCCCTAACATATCCTAACTTACTCTTTCAACATTACATCCTTCATCACTTACCTCCCTATCTTACCTCCCTATCTTATCATCTTTCACCATTTTATACCACCTTCCTAACGGTACACTTATGCTCCCTTCCAAAAAACTGACAAAAAATCACACTCGATCACTACACAGTACTCTCACAGTTCTGCAGCAGGGATATCACCTCAATTTGTACATATTCACCTCAATTTGAGTAGTAGCAGATATCAGAGCATAGAGTAGTGAAGGAAAACTATAGTAGTAGTTTCCCAGAGGATCACGAGATGGATCTATCACCGAGGCTGCTTTCTTTGTTGCCTCTGCTGGACAAAGGGAAGCAGTCAGGAACAACTAACACCTCTCCTTGCAGGGGTTCCCCGTTCCAAATGGAGGCTCATCTTCACTGCTTAGATTCTGAGATAACCTTCATTCAATGTGTTAGGGTCATTGATTATGGTCACTTCACCAGTCATATCTGCGAGAAAAATGATCAATTGATCGATGGTTTAATAGCTAAATGGACATTGGTCACTTCTATAGTCATGTCTACGAGAACAATGATAAATGGAGAGAGGGGTTATGTCGGGGCCCCTACTATTCTATGCCCCTACTATTATATGGTGGAAGAAGATCTATTCCATTTGACTTTTTTCTGGTCAAAAGATCGATCCAAAGTTGTTACGCTCCATCCCGGGGAAGAGGGATTGAAGTCGGTCCAAAGGATGGAGGTAGTTCACCCCCGGTTCAGGAAGTTAGGTTCTCGACAGTTTAGTTGAAGGGAGGGAGGCTCTTAGGGAACCCCACTTAATTATATTTTGTTACCCCACTGGATTGTTCTCCCTCATTATCGGTTTAAATCCTAAACTCATACACCCCTAACAAAATGCCAAAAGGATTACAAATGGTCCCAAAACATGCCCTTATTACATTAAATAATGCCCAGACTTGAAAATGCCCCTAAACATATGACAAACACAAAAACATAACAAAATTCCTACCATGAAGCTAGAAAGTTTCCCATAGCCTGGTATCCTGGTATAGCTGCTCCTGCAACACCACTTCATTCCACGGCTAGTTCCCTATAGAGGTAGGATTTTGTAATGGTAGAGGCGTGACGAAGAGGCGGGATGAAGTAATGGTAGAGGTCGACGGGACAAAGACATGGGATTTATGAAATGACTTGGTCTTTTTTTTTTTGAAGTAATGCACGCGGTCATCAAAATTTTGACAAACGTGGGCACTTTTTCTCAAAAAACCCAAATGTCATTGCCAATTCCTTCTCCATCAAAACCAAATGTTGCATTATCATCAGAATTCTGACGAAATCGAGCATTTTTTCAAAAAAAAATCAAATTTGATCACAATATACCTTCTCTGTCGGAAACCTCCATCGGAATTTTAGGCCAAATGTATTAGTGTGGGGAGATAAAATTATTTTTAGGATTGCATATTTCACAGACTGATAAAGATATATTCATATGTCAATCTAATTACTTGAAGGAACTACTAAAAAAATTTGGTATGGAAAACTCTAAATTGGTAAGTACTCCTATGACTACAAGTAATAAACTATCTTTGAAGGATGAATCAACACCTGTTAATCCGACAAGATATAAATCTATGATTGGAGGTTTACTGTATTTGAGACAAACAAGACCTGATATTATGAATGCAATATGTATTGTTTCAATATTTCAGAGTAATCCTAAGGAAAATCATGAATCATCAGTGAAAAGGATTTTCCGATATCTACAAGGCACAACAAATCTTGGTTTATGGTATCCTAAAGATGAAAATTTTGATTTATGTGCATACACAGATGCAAATTGGGCACGAGATGTAGATGAAAGAAAGAGCACCACCAGCGGAGCATTCTTTCTTGGTAGCAAATTGATTTCATGGTTGAGCAAGAAATAGAGTTGTACATCATTATCAATAGCAGAATCAGAATATGTTGCAGCAACAACTAATTGTACTCAGGTATTATGGATTAAGAAAATGTTGAAGGACATAAAGGTAAAATGCAAAGAACCTATAATCATTTACTGTTATAATATGGCAGCAATTGATATATCAAAGAATCTAGTATTTAAATTTAAAACTAAACATGTTTCTAACAAATTCAATTTTCTGAAAGAGAATGTTGAAACAAAAGAAGTGAAATTGGTTAATGTGAATACTAAAGAGCAACTTGCAGATATCTTTACTAAACCTTTGCCTAAGGAAACTTTTGAATATCTCAGAGAGTAGCCTAGGTTAGTACACTCACTGCTATAAACTTAGACAGTTGGAGTATGGCATCAGACTGACAGGAATTACCAGAGAAATATTTTTCCGGCTTTGATGAAGGAGAGCTACTTCTCAGGGGGAGTAGTTGGTTATAACAATTGGCATTTGTAATTAGTTCTATGAACTGTTTGTATCTGGTTTTGTATTGCTTTGGTATTTGATGTCAAAGGGGGAGAGATATTTATGAAAAAATACAATATCTTTTGGGGAGAGATTTGATGAATACTAAGAGGGGGGTGAATTAGTATGCCAAAAATTCCTGCACTTAAAAACTTTACTAGACTACCAGTAAACCGTTAAAATAGTTTAGCAAACAAACTGGTTAGCACACATGCAAACCAAATAGTAAATTATGCATTCACCCACAGAAGCACAAACACCATAACACAAGAGATTTTGACATGGAAACCCAAATGGGAAAAACCATGGTGAGATGAAACTCACAAGTAACTATTTGTAGAATAGAAACCAGACTGGTTAAGGTCAAACCGGTTAAGGTCATACAATGTTCTTTACCAGAATAGATCCTGTTAGGAATCTCAATCTTTGTTAGGAGATAAGTTCGATTAAAGACTACCTTGCTAGAGGATTTCAGATCCACAGATGTGAACCACCTTGTTAGAGGATTTACAAAAGGCTTTTGGGCCTACTTGGTTAAGGGCTTCGGACTTGTCGAAGATGTGAGTAATCACCAAGTGAGTGATCTAGCAAATAGCATAGATTGCTTGGTTAGATCCTTGATAGCTCATTTCTCATGTGTTCCAGCATTACTTCAGTCTTCAACACACATTCTTACTCTCAAAAACTCATCAACCACCTTAAACCCCAGCAACAACATAAAACCCCAGACATGATGTCCTTATCAAGGAATCTGATTTCATGTTGGTTCAATAGGATTACAAAACAATTTCCTAGGTTCAATGCATCTAGACATATTTGGTAACATGACACAAAAAGCGCTGCCAAAGTGTTGGCATCACCAAACAATCGGTGGATAGTAACTCATCACAAAATGCTGGTTGGTAACTCATCACAGAGTGTTACCGGTTCATACAAAATACCAGTTGCCAGTTTGACAAAAATGAAGACTGGGAAATATGAGTTGTGCCACTTCATTCCTTCGTACCGCTTGAGATCCTCGAACAGCTTGGGGTCTTTATACCGCTTCAGATCGGTAAACACTTTTTGCAAAACACCGATAGTCTAAAGACTATAATACATCATATTGGTTGGAACAAATACCGGTTGAGCTTTAACTCATACATACAAAAGGTGATCTAATAGAAAGTGTGTGACCATCAATGAAAATCACAACATAATCATCAAAAATGCCAACAATCTCCCCCTTTGGCATTGATGGCTACACTTAGGAAAATTTTGACATCTAAGTGTTTTACAACAAAAATATGCCATAATCACAATTACTCCCCCTAAGCATATATACTATCCCTTTTGGAAACAATACAATGTATAACTATTTGCTTACAGAGATAGACATGAGGATATACAGAGCATACATCAAAATTTTAAATACTAGAATACTTCTCCCCCTTTGCCAACAATGACAAAGTACAACTGAACAACCCCTGTTTTCATTTGGTATTAAAATAATAAGAGTTTATGACAATAAAGAGTAAAACTTGTCAAAAACTGATTTAAAATCCTGCATCTGGGAGACCTGTTCTTCCATGGCATCTATTGTGCTCATCTCTTGAGTCACTGTTAAGGCATCCAGATTGAGATAGCATTTCTGAAGTATTTGCAGGCGTGGGAGTAGAACCAGTTGAAGTTCCTACAAATCTCATGTCCGGTTGTTGATCTCTAACTCTATTCTTGCAGACTGGATATGAAAGCGGTGAACAGTTTGCCCATAAGCTGTTCAACTTCTTCCTTTTCTTCATTATTGAAATCATCAAAATGATCTACTAAATCATTCAACAAATTTCTCCTAATATTTTTAATAGTTCTTTGACAATGTGTCAAAGGTTTGTAAGAAGAAATATCAATATTTACTGGTGCCGATGTTGTCGGTTCACTCTTTGTCTTTTTCTTCACTTGCATAGTATTTTTAGGCTTTTCTTCAGAGACAGTGTCCTCTGAGTCTGGTGTATTTTTTTTTGTCTTCCTCTTCCTCTCGAAGACTTTGGCAGGTGCTACTTCCGGTTTTTTCTTAGCTGGTGACCGCTTGGTCACTTTGGGACTGGCTGTAGTAACCGGTACTGATGCTGAAGGCACTGCCTTTCCTTTCTTTTCTGAGGGTTCTACAACCCGTGTAACCCTTTCCAAATAGGTGCCAGTTCTCTTTGCCTTAGTATCAAGGGGTGAGGCGATTAGGGTAGAAGCATATCCGTCCAACATATCATACATTACCTCATAGCCCATAGGCTCTACTTCTTCCTGTCTGGGCTCAACGACCTCCATTATGCATTCATCCACTTTGATGACAAAGCAAATGTCCTCTTCGTATTTCTTGACAATATCACTAGATATCCTCATCCTTAGGCTCATCTTGCTTTTGAACTCATCAAAGTACTTGTTTATAACTTCAGGGTAACCAGTTCCAACTGCTTGCAAGCTTTCTTTGATTTGCTTGGTAACCGGTTGGTCAGCAGACCACTGAATATCTCCAACTCCTGGAAAGTAACCTTGGAAGTAAAAGAATAACCCTACCAGTAGTTGTCCAAACTTAAATTTCAATGCATTATCCTATTTGATCGATTTGAGGTTCAATAGAAGTTGTCTTTGCATACACATGCACAGATCAAACAATGCATCTTCCTTGATCATCCTGTAAGGGACATTTACCGCTGCAACAGAGACATAGTTAATTCTGCTAGCATGGAACGTATGGTATCCTATCACCATACACACATATTTGACTAGGTCATCCTTGATGGAATTGACAGTCATTCCTTGTGAGTTGCTTACTGAACCGGTGAGCTTGGTCATTTCAGTCTTGATGATCTTCCTCAGGGTTGGCACTTTACCGACATTGCAGAAATTAGTGATGACATGAATAGCTTCCGGTGTTATGTCATGTGTTCTCTCAAGATACATTTTATCACCATGAACTTTGCCCAGAATGATTTAGATGTGATCATCTGTGAAATATTCAAGGAAATAAACCGCATTGTGAAGCTTCTTCTTCTCTAAGGTGCTGTACTCTTGTTTGATCTTTTTATCCTTCCCACAGAATAGACCTAGCTAAGAGTGGATTGCAAGAGACCTTAGGTCTTCAATTTTACAGTCTATGTAATCGAAAATGCCTTCTTCCACTATTACACCAGCAGGTACTTGAGATAGGGCATTGTATTTCGTCTTTCGTTCAATGAAGTCCATAGAATCAACAGGTGCACTAGAACTGGAGTGTGATGTGGAAGCCATGATAAAATAGAAAACTCGAGAAATACCTTTTGGAAATTGAGAATTTAGGGCTTGCAAATTCCACTTCGCCACACACTACATCAGTTGCTGAATCACCGCTTTGAGTTCTTCTCTTGACCGTCTGATATTAGCTTTTGAATCCTCTTCAGGGTTTCAAAATTTCTTTGAATTGCAACACAAATCACTTTTTCTTCACTCTGCACTTGAAAAACTTCTTCGCTTGAAAAATGATAGTAAGAAATGATTTGAAAGTTCCTTTTAAACATATTCCTCACCTACCATAATAAATGCTCCATCATTAGGGCGTAAACCCTAATTTTCCTTTTACCGTTTCCGATCTTCTGCCGACTGATAGGTATCACATACTAGTTAAGGTCTTTTACCGGTTTAAACCAGGGGTTCGAAGCATTTCACCATTTGCTCCCCCTAAGCTTTTCTGATGCTTAGTTTGCCGATTCCATGATTTCCACACTAGGTGCAGAAACCGGTTCTTCTTGCAACATCGCTGGTTTCTTTTTCTAGGTTTTGTTCATATCCACTTGAATGGTTTCAACATCAATTTTTCCTTCTGGAGTGATTGGTATGTCATCTGATATGTTCTTTCTTGTTCTGCAAAATCTTGTTGTATGACCCAGTTTTTTGCAGTGATAGCAAACCATTCTAGGTGCTCTCCATGGTCCATTATTCATGTTACCATTCTTCCTCCTGCATGTTGCAGCAATGTGACCGTGATCATGACAAATCCAACAGTTTTCTCTCCATCTGGTTGCCGCTTGATAGCCACTGCTTTCTGACTGATGATTGAAGGTATTAAACCGGTTGGGATTCCAGTTCACAAAAGGTTCCGGACCAACTCCTTGAGTCTTCTGAGGATATCTTCCAGTGTTGTTCATAACAGACCTGCATTCAGATGCTCTATGCCCAAACTTGTTGCATGCATAACAATTATCATTGAACTTATTGGATCTAGGTGCATTGTTTATAAAGCAAGGAAAATTATTGTAGGCTTTTCTCCTACGTACATTAGCAGTATGTCCTTCTTTAAGATAGTTAAAGCAAACAGGTTTGAAATTTTGGTTACCTGTACCTTTGAATTCTAGTTGCTTCTTCGATGCTTCAGTATTTGCACCAGAGGTCTCACCTTCCTCATAATTAGAGAAACCAAGTCCATTGGTATTCTTTACCATTTTGGCTGATTCTAGCTTTTTCTCTTGCTTAACAGCGTTCTTGTTGAACTTAGCAAGTATTTCCTTTGACTCGGAGAGTTCTTTGGAAATAGCATCATTTGTCTCCATCAAGTTTGCATTATCAGAGATGGCTATGTTTAGTTCTCCTTGCATGTCTTCCTTTTCCACTTTGCTCGCATGGAGTTGAGTGGTTAGGGCACTGATTTCTTGTTTTAACTTGGAGATCTCATGATCTCTATCTTTTACAAGATCTTCAACTTTCCTCTGGTTCTCAAGCTCTTGACACATTCGGATAGTCAGTCCTTCCAGCTCTTTTCTCAGGTTGGAATTGGATTCATTCAACTTTTCTACTTCTTGAATTAGAGCTTCTATGTCCACTTCATCAGAAGAACTATTTTCAGATAGCTCCATCAGCTTTTTAGCATGTTCTCTCCTTTTTGCATGAGAGGCCTTATACTTGACCATAAGATCATCATAGGCTTTCTCAGATTGAGTGAGCTAATGAGTAAGTTCCCTCACAGTGTATTCCCCCATGTCTCTTTCCAAGTGGTTAAACTTATAGAAAGATTGGCTCTGATACCAACCGATGAATACTAAGAGGGTGGGTGAATTAGTATGCCAAAAATTGCTGCACTTAAACACTTTACTAGACTGCCAGTAAACCTGTAAAATAGTTTAGCAAACAAACCGGTTAGCACAAATGCAAACCAAATAGAAAATAATGCATTCACCCATAGAAGCACAAACACCATAACACAAGAGATTTTGACATGGAAACCCAAATGGAAAAAACCACGGTGAGATGAAACTCACAAGTAACTATCTGCAGAATGGAAACTAGACCGGTTAAGGTCAGATCAGTTAAGGTCATACAATGTTCTTTACCAAAACAGATCCTATTAGGAATCTCAATCTCTGTTAGGAGATAAGTCCGATTAAAGATTACCTTGCTAGAGGATTTTAGATCCACATATGTGAACCACCTTGCTAGAGGATTTACAAAAGGCTTTTGGGCCTACCCAGTTAAGGGCTTTAGACTTGTCAAAGATGTGAGTAATCAGCAAGTGAGTGATCTAGCAAATAGAACAGATTGCTTGGTTAGATCCTTGATAGCTCGTTTCTCATGCATTCCAACATTACTTCAGTCTTCAACACACATTCTTACTCTCAAAAACTCATCAACCACCTTAAACCCCAACAACAACATAAAACTGTAGACATGATGTCCTTATCAAGGAATTTGATTTCATGTCGGTCCAATAGGATTACAAAACAATTTCCTAGGTTCAATGCATCTAGACATATTTGGTAACATGACACAAAAAGCACCACCAAAGTGTCGGCACTGCCAAACAATCGGTGGATAGTAACTCATCACAAAATGCCGGTTGCTAACTCATCACAGAGTGTTACCGGTTCATA